>NC_136620.1:35490452-35680452 GCF_933228915.1 Telmatherina bonti | reverse complement strand
ATATAAAAATGCATGAATAAGAATGAGTAAAAGCAAACACTTAGATAAAATAAATCTAGTTGATGTAATGAAATTTAAAAAAAAAAAAAAAGTTTAATGCATTTTTTTTCCGTTACTGGCATTTTCGTTATTCCTGTTTTCTCAGTTTGTGTTCCGACCCAGCCAGCAGGACCATGTGGGGCCTATAAGGGTTAAACTCGGGCTGAAGATAATGGTCCCACGTGGTTTTGTCTACAGTTTCCACGGTGACCTCATCTGTGTTTGATGAGCTACACATGACTCACGTAGCAAGTGGAATCTATCTATCTATCTATCTATCTATCTATCTGTCTATCTATCTATCTATCCATCTATCTATCTATCCATCTATCCATCCATCCATCCGTGTGTGTAAGAGAGTTGTTTACAATAATAACAAATAAAAATCAGCACAAGCATACTAACTGTGTAATAAACAATACTTGGGTAAATTATTGGGTTAAAACGGTTTTCAGGACAAAGATGATGAAACTAACTCACCATAAGTTAAAATATATAATGTTAAAACCCAATCATAGCAGATCTGCTCTTCTGGTAAGCAATAATTTGAATATATGTGTTTGCCTCTGTGTTATACACAGTTGTATGGAATCCATCTGGAGCATGTGGTCATTATGTTGTTATGTTTCTGCCCGGATGAGCAGAGCATCCTCCCAGCTGGGCTTTAGGTAGGCTACAGCCCACCAAATGATGGCAAACTAGCTTCCAGTGAAGTGAAGTGACTCACATCACATTCAGCTGAAGGGCCCTTTTCTGTCAAGCTTGATTTGCCATCATCTGTCATCCTGGAAAATGCTTAACGCCACTTATTCCACCAAATATGTGTGTGTATCAGAAAAGGTAAAACCATATGATAATCAAGGCTTACTAAGAGACATAGTAGTGTGCACCTGCCGTAAAGTGTTGTCTCCACGCTATATGACTAAGGTAATAGGTCAGGAAGCCACTGCAGACTGTGTTATTGTGTGAGCTAAACTAAATTGATTTTGTTCCAGCATTTTTCTTGATTGTGTGTTGTTTATGTTTGTCTTTGGACCTGCACCATTAACTCATTGTCGTTGTTATTATCTGCAGTACCACTGCCGTGTGTGAGGCATATGCTTCCATCAAACTCTCATTAACCTTGTCTCTGATTATGCCCTGCATGGTGAGATTACTCTCCGAGATTCCCCTCACAACAGAGTGGCCATTTACAGCTCGATGATGATTAACAGTCCAAACAAACAGTTGCCCTCTGGGCTCTGCTCAGACATCCGACTACATGCAACACGGTGTTCAGGTGGTGAGGGAAACAAAACATTTTTCTACATTTTGGTCCTCGGAGTACAAAGATTATATTGATTTGAGTTTACTCCGAGTCAGACGATATTAGGGGAGAAAACTGATATTTGGGGAAATGATTGTTTGTTTTTAAGGCAGGAAGACTGACACCATGTCTTTTCTCTCTGAAGGAAACAAAAACATACTTCTGTGCTTCTCTCAGGATTTAATGTTCGACTTCATTTTATTTTCTCCACATTTTCTCTTTAGTTGGGGAGGTTTATGTTTAGGCTTTTACAATTTCATTTAAAGATAGTCATAACACTCCAATATAAAGAGAGTAATATATCTTCATGTGGTGCTAAGACATAGATTTTAATGAAGGGCATTGACATTGTGCATGTTTTAATCTTTATGTACATGGTTGCCTTTTATTACTATTAATCAATGGACTTTCTTATCATTGTTACTCAATGTATTTTATTTGAAATTTAATACGGGACTATGTTAATCAGTGTGGTCTTTTTATTTTATTGCAGATAGTTCTTGTTTGTTTATCCACATTAATTATTTCAATTTTACTTTTTTTATTTACCTGTCCCAGGATCACAGATGGAACTTAGCTGGTGCAATGCATCTTTTCTTTTCTAAGACTTTTTTTTTTTTTTGCATTTGGTCCCCGGCTCACAAAAAAAAGAAACACACACACACAAAAACAAAACAAACAAAAACAAAACAAAAAAAAAAAATGAAAATGACTGCATACATATTAAGACAACAATACCAGAGATGTCATCTGTGGATCGTTGCTTTGTGGAAGCAATAACAGAGGAATTGCCAGAACATTCTTTCAGCTAGGGTCCAGTTAGGGTGAAGTGAGGAGGAATATGAACAAGGCACTTGTGGCTTTAAAGTGGGGGCTTCGGGGCTACCATTGAAATTCTATTGGTCAACCCAGAGGTCGTCCCAGATAAATTTGTCTCTCATTATGTTCAACATCTTTAGTAATATTTACAGTTATTTTCAACTTGCTTATAAATTACATTTTAAATGTATAAATATACTTATAAATGATAATTCATTATTCATTTTCCTAACCACTTAGTCCTTTTAAGGGTTGCGGGGAAGCTAGAGCCTTTTCCAGCAGTCTTTTGGACGAAAGGCAGGGTACACCCTGGACAGCTAATTATTATTATTATTATTATTATTATTATTATTATTATTATTATTATTATTATTATTATTATTATTATTGTGGCTTCATTTAATTGTTTCATGCTGTTTAATTTAGGTTAAGTTGAGTTCTATATTATCATAAGAAACAAATCTGTTTTTTGAATTATTGCCAAAAGCGAAGACAAAAGTTCCAGATGTAATGTTGAAGTGAATTCTGGCAGCATGAACAGTTGTTGGTCTTTCTGGGTCTTTACTCTGCAAAATAAGTCATGTTGAAAACCTTTTATTTCCCCCTGTTAGATAAGGGACTTTATGAGGTTTTAATACAATTTGTTCTGTTCAAAGTTCAGATTGTGTATAATATTCATTAAAACATTGAACAGAATTTGGTTTTGACAATATAAAAAGCTCAAAGCAGTTATTTCAATGTTTCCAGGCACCAAAGAATCCCTGAAGCTCACACACTGATTCAAACCAGAGCTAAAAATGACCCTACTGGACATTGTGATTGGTAACTTAATATTGACATCTACAGTGTCTTATGTCCTTGACACACCCCTGGAGCACAGATGTGGAGAAAAAAGAAATGGGCATTTTTCATCTATTTTGGTGAGTCCATGCAAATGTAGTCAGAAGTGGGATTAAGATGTCAAAGACTTCATAGAAACAGATGTTATCTATAATCTTAGGATGTTAGGGATTACTTAACATCAGTCCAACACTATGATTAAGGGAATGTCACCTGGGGAGATGAAAAAAGTGTTAGTGTTGTTGTTTTGTGATTGTCTTAGTTCGGGTTTCCTGTCTTATCTTGTACTTTCCCTTGTGTTTCCTGTTTAGCCTTGTTTTCTGTTCATTGGTTCAGCTGGGTTTAGGTAGTTCATCCATTACACCTGTGTCCTGTTATGTTTTCTGTATATTTATGTCTTTTAGTTTCAGTTAGTACTCACATGATTTGTGTGTGTAGTTTCTTTTCTGTGTGGTTAGATAATATCCTCAGCACCTTCTCTGCTTTCCTGCTTCCCATTTCTGAAAATGGTTCCACATCTCCAAGGCCTCATGACAAAAATGCTGCCAAACAATAAAAGAAAAGGGATGTCCAGGTGTTGGCCTGTTAAAGGCACACTGCAAATAAATCACAAGCATTTGTCATTCCTATTATACCCCTGCATTACAGAAGCTCATATAAATGAGACAACAGACACTTCACATTGAGGCCAAAGCTGAGCATCCTGGCTGATTATTCACTGGTTCATTTCTCCAACACATCAATTTTTTAAATGCAAATTTGCAGAGCGAGTAGATAAGGCAGGTACTCTCCTTATACAAGAGAAGTCATGCCCTTCAAGAAGCATCAAATGGCTCTATGAGGAATGCTGAGATTGCACATATTTGTGGTTTTTAGAGAGATAAAATGAAAATGGGCTGAAAGGAAAGTAACATGTGGCTCAAATGACATTTTGAACTTCGACAAAGTTTCTGCCAATGGAATTTACATCTTACCCAGAGTCCATAAAATGCACTACTTGTTTCACGGTCAATGACATTTTCTCACATTTGGATTTTCTTCTCTCTTGTGATTCACTGATGGCCTCTGAAGAGGACCATTAACACTAGAGAGTGAAGCTGAGATGAGTTTTAAATGCTATATGATGGAAAGCCATCTATTTCCATCAAAAGCAAAGGTATGGAAGGTCAGCAATTACACAGCAAGAAGTGAGTCTACCCCTCTCCACTCAGACAACAAAATGTGCGATGTGCTTATGCAAATTCTGAGCCATTTATGCCACACCATTTCAAATTTAAATTGACATGGATAAACGGGGTGAGGGTCCTCCAGACTGGTGGGCTGCCTGTTTGCATTCATTATAGGCCTAATAAGGTTTGCTGATGTTCCAGCATAATTAATATTTGTTTTAATTTCATTCAAGCTCAAAGTTAACACGCACCAATCAATATTTAATGTTTTCAGTGAATATTTATAATTGTGCTGTGAGAGAGAAATTGGTTGCGGGCACAGTGACCTAAATTTTCTGAGTCAGAAAGGACATAAAATATTAATTACAACTATTGATTTTGTAAAAGATAAGGCAGTGTTGAGGAAGTTGATGAGTAACACTATAATTATTTTTTCGTCTCCTTCTTCTTGTTCTTCTTTTGAGTCAAACGACCTTTAGGGTGCACAACCTCGGCCCTGAAACTATGCTGGAATATTCAGGAATTGAGATACAGCAGTTCAGTAGTTTGGTCTTCCGCTCAGCATGACAAACTCTACAGTTCCACATCACACACCAACAACATAACACATGTTCTGCATCATGTTACGAAGAGAATAACACAAATATTGTCCCACTGGATCAGAGATTGTCGTTAAACCTTCAGGAATTTACTGAATGGATTTATTGTGAAATTCAGATGAAGACATGGTTCATTCATTGTAAAATATGATTTCTAACCTGTTGGAAGTGTTGGGTAGTAAACTGTTACTGGTAATGTAAAAGCCCTGATAAGGGAAGCATTTGTTATGAAATACACGGACACCAGCTTTCCTTGGCTCCTGCAAGTATTTAACTCAAGCTGGGACATCACAAAAGTTGTATACAACATTGGGAACAGGTAACATTAAATGCACAGCTTTGTTACCAACATTTGCAGATCAAATAATATACAGGAAAGAAAATTGAAATACTGCAGATGAGTTTGTTGCCAGAATTTTAAGAATTCTCTAACCCATTTGTTATTCCACAATCAACAGCACTCCTGACAGCACATTAATTAAACACAAAACACAGAAAATTACAGCGCAGCAAATTCCATGGTTCTTATCATTACTACAAGCTGATGTAAAGTGGACCAGTTAGCATAGGACATGATTAGCTTTAAGCTAATTCTTTCAACTCGGCATATGGCTAACAGTTGCCACAGAACTTACTTTATTACATTTAAATATTCAATTTCACAAAACAAGACCACTTGTTGCTTAACCCCTTGAGAACTCGGGTTGCAATTTAAAAGTGGTTCTTACCTGATAAGGGAACAATTTGTTATGAAATACACGGACACCAGTTTTCCTTGGCTCCTGCATGTATTTAACTGAAGCTAGGAAGCGGTGTCTCGTTTTACAGCTCAGCAGGCTCAAACTCCCCCTGCTGGCATTCCCTGGTAACTGTTTTAATTTCCTTCTGTATCAATTCAGAACAAACAACATTTGGAAACATCTTGCAAATAAAACTTCTAATGAACAGTTGAACTTAAAATGTGGCCTGACAAAGTAATTCAATGTCCAACTGACATGTTAAAAAATAGTCCTTCACAGTAACATTTGTTAACATTTGTTACCAGTAGAGTATTATGGAGCGTTACTGGTCAGTAACGCTCCATAATACTCTAACACAATAAGTAAAATAAATAAATAAATAAAGCAACTCAGTTACTTAAACGAACAAAAAATAAACTATTCAGAGTTGATGGACAGTGAATGATCAGTCATTCAGTTCAGTTTGTACAGAATGGACATGCAGGAAAATAACTGAACAGAAAAAAATAATATAACCTGGTGTGGACCTGGACTTACAGAATAATATTCTGTATATAATGTGAACTGTAATTTTGACAATTTGTTAGCAGAAAACAACGGTATTAATATTATTCATTCATCATCCTAACCACTTAATACAATGAAGGGTTGCAGAGAAGCTGGATTGGAAGCTTTGGATGGGGAGGAGGAAGCTAAAGTACCCAGAGAGAGCCCATGCATACACGGGGAGAACATGCAAACTCCACACAGAAAGACAACTGGCCAAACCACGCCCCAGCCGAGGATCAAACCAGCGACCTTCTTATTGTGTGGCCACAGTGCTAACCACTGTTTCACCATGCAGCCCGGTATGAATATCAGTCACTGATAAACATTTTGATTTTTATCACAAACAATTTAAATGGAGTTGACTTTTGTTATGTACATTTATGGATGTAGAATTTTTCTAATAAAAGATAAAAGTTGACATTTGTAATATTTCTTCTTTGAATTAAAAAATAGGTGTAGCTAGTTTAATAATCATGAAAATAATCTCTCCCTGTGGCATAGGAAGTCCCATCTTGTATGTTTAAAAATGTCTAAAAGTTGTTTATTGTGCTTCGTAATGATCCTGTTTCATCTTCTGCTACACGATTTTCTTTTTCTTTCTTCCTGGTTCCTTGATGTGTATCAGTGTTCTGACCATGTTGTAAATCTTAGCCACCAGATAGCAACATCACCGGAGTCGATTCCTTTTTTTCTGCCAACACTTTATAAGAAGCAATCTGGGCTTGTTTTTCTGAAGTCTAGTTTCTTACTTGATGCTTCCTCTGCTCCGGTTGTGAAGCCCTCCTGATATTTTTACAACTGTCCACAATATATTAATAATCAATTGGTCCGAAATGGGAAAAGGTGAAATAGGTCAGCAGTTCTTTTTTTAGTGTCAACAGTCCCATTTCCTTGTTTACAGAGGTTGTCCAAACCAGCAAGGCCTGACTCATACATGCATATAACTTCACTTGACAGAGCTACAATGCCCATAAATAACACAGGAAAAACGTAAATAAAATATAAATCTAACAAAGTGTAGAGCTCACAATGCACATTATTAAACATCTTTATATCTATTTTTATTTATTTATTTATTCAAAAAATTTACTGGTGTGACTTACATAAATTAGCATTAAAAAAGTTAATATGTGTTTGACTTTGCATAATATTTTCTGCAAAACTAATTAAGTTATAAGAATATTCATTGGAGTATTTTTAAGAATCTTTTTTAAAAGAAAAAGGTAATATGTACTTTTACCAGTAACACATGACTTTGTGGTGAAAGTAATTATTAAAGTAACTAAATTAGTTTTAGAATAATTGGTAACTGTAACTCAGGAGTGCCAAAGTTTGTTCTTCAAGATTCAATTCAATTCAATTCAACTTTATTTATATAGCGTCAAATCACGGCAATGCCATCTCAAGACGCTTTACAGACAGAGGGGAAAACATAATGAAGGCCAATTCATAACAGCCTATATAAGGAAACCAACAGATTGAGTTGAGTCCAACTCAATCTCCCATCCTGAGCAAGCACACTGGCAACAGTGGGAAGGAAAAAACTCCCTTTTAACAGGAAGGAAACCTCCGCAGAACCCGGCTCAGGACAGGCAGCCATCTGCCTCTGCTGTGTGGGGGGAAGAGGACAGAAAGACAACAGACAACAGGAACCGCTACTCCCGGCCAGGGAGACCTGCTGAGACAGGAGACATGCATGTTAATGATGCAACACTGTTATGGGGGGGGGGGGGGGGGGGATAAAAGAAAGAGATAAAGAGAAAAAGAAAGAAGCTCAGTGTATCAGGAAATGTCCCTCAGCAGTCTAAACCTATAGCAGCATAACTAAGGGATGCTAACCATCCCTAGCTATAGGACTTATCAAAAAGATAAGTCTTCAGCCTAGTCTTAAAGGTGGGGAGGGTGTCTGCTTCCCTAACACTAACTGGGAGCTTATTCCATAAGAGAGGGGCCTGATAACCAAAGGCTCTGCCTCCTGCTCGGCTCTTTGAGACTCTAGGAACCACAAGTAAGCCTGCGGTCTGTGAACGAAGTACTCTGCTTTGTATATAAGGAACAATGAGGTCTTTGATATATAGTGGTGCCTGGTTGTGGAGGGCTTTATATGTAAGGAGAAGGATTTTAAATTCTATTCTAGATTCAACAGGCAGCCAATGAAGAGAGGCTAAAACTGGAGAAATATGATCTCTCATGCTGGTTCTGGTCAGGACTCTGGCTGCAGAATTCTGGATCAGCTGAAGGCTTTTCAGGGCATATTTAGGACAGCCCAGTAATAGAGAGTTACAGTAATCTAGTCTCGAAGTAACAAAAGCGTGAACCAGTTTTTCTGCATCACTCTGAGACAGAATGTCCCTAATTTTGGCTATATTACGTAAATGAAAGAAGGCTGTTTTAGTAACCTGCTTAATATGTAGGCCAAAGGACAGGTCAGAGTCAAATATTACTCCAAGGTTTCTCACTGTAGCACTGGAAGCCAAAGTAATGCCATCCAGGTTCATCACAAAACCGGAAAATTTAGCTCTGAGTTTTTCAGATCCAACGAGAATTACTTCATTCTTATCTGAGTTTAAGAGGAGAAAATTATTGTCTATGAGACAATTTTGTAGCCTATTGGGCTGATTTGTTTCATCTGGTTTAAAGGATAAGTATATTTGAGTATCATCTGCATAACAATGAAAGTTTATTCCATGCTGTCTAATAATTTTGCCTAAAGGGAGCATATGTAGCGTGAAGAGTATTGGTCCAAGTACAGAACCTTGAGGAACTCCATGACTTACTGTAGTTTGGGAGGAGGACTTGTCATTTACATGAACGAACTGAAGTCTATCAGATAAATATGATTTAAACCAGCTTAACGCTGTACCTGTAATTCCAATCACCTGTTCTAGTCTTTGTAACAGAATGTTATGATCGACTGTATCAAATGCAGCATTAAGATCAGGCAAGATAAGTACGGACACAAGTCCTTTGTCTGAGGCCATAAGAAGGTCATTAGTAACTTTCACCAATGCTGTCTCAGTGCTATGATGAGCTATAAATCCTGACTGAAACTCCTCGCATAAATTATTTCTGCTCAGGTGGGCATGTAGCTGAGCGGAAACTATTTTCTCCAGAATTTTGGACATAAACGGGAGGTTAGATATAGGTCTATAATTTGCTATCACCTCTGGATCCAGAGATTGCTTTTTAAGTAAAGGCTTGATTACAGCAGTTTTAAATGATTGTGGTACATATCCTGTCACTAAAGACATATTGATAAGATTTAGTAGTGATGTATTAATTAAAGGGAAAATGTCCTTAAAGAGGCTCGTTGGGAGAGGGTCTAAGATACAGGTGGATGGTTTAGATGAAGCTATTATTTTAGTTAATTCAGAGGGTTGGACAGGACAGAAACTATTTATACACAAGTCAGATCCTGGTTCTAAGGATGCTTCGGAGACCACAACAGGCTCAACATTATAGGTAGAAGGAAGAGTATTGTGAATTTGATCTCTAATAGTGTCAATTTTATTCCTGAAAAAATACATGAAATCATCACAGCTAAGTGAGAAAGGAATACATGGCTCCACAGCGCTCCGGCTCCTAGTAAGCCTAGCTACAGTGCTGAAAAGAAACCGAGGGCTGTTTTTGTTTTCCTCTATCAATGATGAATAATAAGCTGTTCTTGCCGTACATAAGGCTTTTTTTTATACGATTAAACTTTCTTTCCAGGTTAAGTGAGACTCCTCTAGTCCTGATGAACGCCATCTGTTTTCCAAACGCCTTGATGCCTGTTTTAGAGCTCGAAGCTGGGAATTAAACCAGGGAGCCTTCATAATCTTACCTAATTTCTTCTTCTTTAGGGGAGCAACATTATCCAAGGTTGTACGCATTGAAGCTGTTATAGTATCAGCATGTTGATCAATCTGAGCAGGAGTAAGGCTTAAAGGGGGACTCTCAGTCATGCTAACACATGGTAGATGTGAAAAAATTGATTCAATTGATTGTTTAAATTTTGTAATATTATTGTCTGATAAACATCTACTATAGTAGAATTTATTTTTGGTTAGTGAGTAATCAAATAAAGTGAATTCAAAGGTTAATAAGAAGTGATCAGACAAGACAGGGTTTTGAGGAAATACTTTGAGCTTATCAGTCTCAATACCATATGTTAGAACAAGATCAAGAGTGTGACCATGAGAGTGAGTGGCTCCATTGACATTTTGTGAAAACCCAATTGAGTTTAGAATAGAGCTAAAGGAAATGTTTAAACTATCATTTTCAACGTCAACATGAATATTAAAATCACCTAGTACAATGACCTTATCAGTAGTCAGCACTAACTCAGACAAGAGATCAGAGAATTCGGTCAGAAACTCGGAGTAAGGTCCAGGTGGGCGATACACTAATGCTAAAAGGAGCGGTTTCTCTGAATTCCATTTTGGATGAGATAAATTTAATGTCAGGAATTCAAAGGATTTATAGTTAGTTTTGTGCTTAGGATTAATTAAAAATTCTGACTTAAAGATAGCTGCAACACCTCCTCCTCTGCCTGTAGTTCTAGGAATGTGAAAGTTTAAATAGTTAGCTGGCGTAGCTTCATTAACACTAACATAATCCTCTTGCTGTAACCAGGTTTCCGTAAGACAGAATAAATCAATGTGGTGATCACCTATCAAGTCATTGACTAATAAAGACTTATTTGGGAGGGATCTGATATCCAGTAGGCCACACTTTATTGTCTTATTTTCAGATTTTATTAGATCCATTGTTTTTATTTTTATGAGGTTTTCACGATTAACCCCAGAAGTGTTTTGTGTTGTTTAATTCTTACTGCTGGGAAGTTGTATAAGGTCGGAATGGGGTTTTGGGTGGGCGGCGGCAGGTGGGAAGCTGCAGAAAAGTGTGTAGGACTACAATTCTGCCTCCTGGTCCCAACCCTGAGTTGTCAATTTAGCTGACTAATAAAAGAGTCCATATTGCTAGATAAGAGAGCGGCTCCATCCAACGTGGGATGGATGCCATCTCTCCTAATAAGACCAGGCTTTCCCCAAAAAGCGCTCCAATTATCTATAAAACCCACGTTGTTATCGGGACACCACCTAGACAACCAGCGGTTGAAGGATGACATGCGGCTAAACATGTCATCGCTGATTAAATTTGGCAAAATTTTGCTGAGAAAACTACGGAGTCCGACATGCTCTTGGCAAAGTTACACACCGAAGCAACATTAATTTTAGTGACCTCCGATTGGCGTAACCGGGTGTCGTTACCGCCGACGTGAATTACAATCTTACGGTATTTACGTTTAGCCTTAGCCAGCAGTTTCAAATACGATTCGACGTCGCCTGCTCTGGCCCCAGGAATGCATTTGACTATGGTCCCCGGTGTCTCTAGAGCCACGTTTCTGACTATGGAACTACCTATAATCAGGGTTTCTGCCTCAGCGGGTGTGTCGCCGAGCGGGGAAAATCTGTTAGAAACATGAACAGGTCGGTGGTGGCCGACCTCGGCTCCCGGCTGCGCGGGAACTGCTGCCCTGGCTGGTAGCTCCGCACTGGCTAATGGGGGCTTGCTGACTAACTGCTTCCCTAACTGAGTGCGGAGCTGGGCTTCTAACTTTCAGAGCCTCGCCTCCAAAGCTGCCAAGCTGCTACACTTAATACACCTACCGTTATCACTAAAGGAGGCGGAGGAGTAGCTAAACATCAGACACACCGAGCAAGAAAAGGCAGGGGACCAGGGAGCCATTTGAGTCTGATGTGTTTGCAGGGTTGCATCTAGAAGATGCAGGACGGACTCAGGACTAGTTGCTTTTTTTTTCAGTAAAACACTGCCTGGTGCTCAGAAGACTCCCAAACTCACGTGTTGGTTAGGAATGTTCCATGGGTGTAACTTGTAACAATTCCATGTAATATCCTACTTTTTTAAAATAAACATTCATTTGTTGTTCATTCATTCAATCCAGGACAGGGCAGACTGTTCAAACACATAACATGCCAGATTTGTCAGTAATGAACCATCATTAATGTCAAATGCAGCTGAGTGGTTTGACATAACTGCAAGAGCTGTAGCTGTGGAGCCCTTTTTCTGTGGGCTTGTTGGTAATACGTGAGTAAAACAGTGTCATGATGATACTGAATTTGTACATAAGCTTCAGTCTTAACGGTAGTCTTGATTTTAGGCAGAAAAATTTCTTTAGATTTTAGTTCTTCATTTTTGTGCATATACGCAGCAGACTAGGCTTTGCTAAATTAAATGAAGAACAGCAGGGCCAATTAACTCTGCCACCAGTTTAAGAAGTTTGCAGTCAAGCCTGTCAACACCAGGTGGTTTTATTTAACAAGGTTTCATTCTATTTTCAACCTGTCTTTTACTTACACAATTAAATTTTCATGATGATTACATTTTCTGTCATTATGTGAAATATTATTTACTTACCTATATCATATAAACACACATGTACAGACTGTATTTATGAGAAGCAAAAGAAAGTCATCATCTTCAGAAAGAAACATTTTTTTTCCCAATATTCAGATTTAAATGGAAAACACTACATGTGCAATGCAGTGTTTGCTGAGCTGCATTTGCTTGATGCTGTTTTACGTCAGTGAGGGACACTTAAACTGTCAGGATTAAATTACCAAAACTTTGAGCCAAATTTGAGGTCATTTAGTCCTGGTTTTTACAACAATAAAACACGAAGTTCAAGAGTTTTCTGTTGGGGCAGAACAGTAATCTAATGCTTTTAGACACATCAGTAATTGTGCTGTTTTTAATGACTACAAGGGTTTATTATTTATCATATTACTCTGGAAACAATCCAGCTTGGACTCATAATGAAAAGGATGAAATGCAGGAAGAACTTTAGAGGACAATCTAACTTTACAAGCTTGCTGCTGTCCTTAGAGTCCAAGGTTAAGTGAAGAAAAGATAACAGCCACATTGTTTGCCCTTCGGGGTTCTTAAATGGTGTGGCACAGCACCATTACTTAACTGGGAGCAGAAAATGGGTATTTAGAATGTTAATCTGGTGGTTATATGACACAAACTAAGTAAATTGTATGAAATGTGACCACTATGTTGGGTTTACATCCCATCTGACACCTGCAATAGCAAACGAATCAAGTGATTTGACCCAAAATGTGCCAAAATAAATCATGAAATTATAGATTCAAAGTAGTAGATTCAAAGAAAAAACCCCTTCTGGTGTCTTCAATGTGAATTTGGGTTCTCTCCATTGTTTCTCCTTTGGCAATTGATTTAGTATCAATCATCAACCTTGGCCAATGATTATTATTCAGACACATTAGGACATTTTGTTAAAATGTTGAATTTTTCAAGTTCACTTTTTTAGCCTCTGGTTTGCCACAGTTACTCATTACACATTAATCCACTGATTCTCACATGAATTATGCTGCAATCTTATGGTTTTATAACACAGTAATGTGGTTTTCTTTTAGGAGTAGATGGAAATAAGCATTTATAGTTCTGTATTAATCTCACATATCATGACTTTCTTTTGGGACCAAGGTTATACCTGCAACACTGGCAGTTGTGAAGATATATTTAGTTTTTTGTGGGTTTTCAGTTTCTAACAGAAGGCAGGAAAAAAAAAATCTTGTGATGGGGAAGTTAAATATAACTGTGGTTCCTGTTGTAGGAGGCTCTTCAGCAAATTACTGAAATTATTAAACTTTAGTCAGTCTGTGAGATAAAACAGTAGGCATGCAATAGGTCTATAAAAGCTAGACATAAAAGAGGACTCCTAGTAGGAATTATCATGTAATTTACTGTTTTCACATTTATCTGCCACTCCATGAGTAAATGTAAAATATAAAACTGAGGAAGTACCTAAAGAAATACAGATAAAACAAGACAGTTTTTTGTCAAGCAGAGGGAGAAACACAGATAAGGGGAGAGAGCGAAGACACAGAAGCATTTTTCACCACCATCTGCTCTGTATATGGTACAGTATATTAGACAATGTGGAGAAGTGGGATTGGTGACCCATGTCCTCCACCTTTCAAATCCCATCTCCCTCAATGAAATCGGGTGTCAAAGTTTGCAGAGGAAGTAGTGAAAACAAGCCGAACTCAATAACGGCCTGAGCTGTCACAGCTATTGAGGGGGCCAATAAAATAACCCAATAAACAAGGTAGTCGTCTACAACCTGGTGCCACTGCTTCAGTAGGCGGAAGAGTGGGAAGATCTGCAGTTGCTTTTGTGCAAGGCATCATGAACTAGTAGGTCTCTGCAGTGTCAGTGGCATATCAAGGAAATCTTTAGTAGGAGGGCAAAAAAAAGACAGCTGTTAGTGTGTAGCCAACTGATGGATTCCTCTTACTGCAATGTCCAGAAGGGTCATTGCTAACTTTGATTAGAATCTATGTGTGAAATACATGAATTTCTGGTTGTCTGGTAATCTTATAAATGGCTTCAAGCTCTTTCCAATGTAAAAAAAAAAAACAAAGACTTTTTGCAGAGTTCAACCATATTAAAAGATATAAACCTCAAGAAAGCTAATAAGTATAAAAAATAAAGTCCTTCATCTCAATGAGGAAAGAAAGAGTGTAAACTTTATTTCATGCATGTAAAGAATTCATAGAACCACCAATAATCAACCAGTTAACAGAAGTTAAGCTGAAAAGTCTTTTTAACCCAAACCCTCAGACGCCATGTGTGGTTTTTAACCCCACAACAACAGTGTTTCATGTGTATAACACTGGTTTTCTTGAACAAATTCATCTGTTACATTTGTTGTTGCGCTCTTCCATTGCCCCAGAAAACATAGGCTACTATTTTATTTAATATAAAAATAATTTTAAACACTTAATTATATATGCAAAAGTAATTCAGAGTCTTAACACAGAGCAAAAATTAGAACATGAAAACAAACCATTAACCCCTTCACTCCCAATGTGACATAATTGTTACACACTGTTGGCCTTGCATCATGTGCATTAGTCTGTTTGACATACCACATTGAAGTGGCTCAATTATGCACATTTCAGTCTAATTTAGTTTAATATGCCAGTCCAGAAGGGCAAGAAATAATCAAGCATTTTTCACAAACCCATTCGTTCATTTTGTATTGATCCTATCAGATCAGCCTCTGCCAGAAACAAGTGAACAGAGAAAGCTCCGCCCTATGTCCTGCCTGCAGGCTGCGTCTGATTGGTCACCTGCGATGAGTAGTTATCCTGAGCAGTGAAGGTGGGTGTGGCTTTCTTCTAGTGAACGTGCACAACCTAGACAAGATGACCAATCTTTGAGTCCCTCCTCTAGGACGGCACTAAATTTTTAAGTAGAGGAAAAACTTTCTAAAAACCAATTAGTTCAATCGCAATGGAAAGCAATTTTAAAGTCCTGGAAAATTAAAAGTGTTTTATCACCTAAACGCATGTTCGGGTGATAAAAAATGCTGCCGCTTATAAGTCTGATGAGTATTCAACACTATAACACTGTAGGGAGCTCTGAAAACTAGAAAGAGCTTAGCTCCTTTAAGGTGAAACATTTACACACACACACATAGACACACACAGACACACACACACACACACACACACACCTAGACACACCGACACACACACACACACACACACACACTTGCAAGAAGGCATGCACGGATCCGAGTTGTTAAATCTGCTTTTACAGCGGTCCCACACAGTAAACATCTTATGACAAATGTTTTTGTTTTGTTTTTTTTTTTACAAAACTTACGAAATATGCTAACATATGGAAAATACTTTATGTTGGCCTGGATGTACTTTTTATGCTAAACAACTGTTGTTGAGTTAAAGCGCATTTCTCTCATTCAACCTGTCAAAAGCCAGCTGATCTGAATCAGCCAATTAACATGTTGCTATGGTAACGTCTATAGCAGAGTGAGAAAACAGTGATATAACTTGCCGAACTAAGTGTGAAACTATGAAAATAGTGCATGCCAGTTGGCATTAGAAGACTCATCGACCATTGTGTGCGTGTGTGTCTATATATATATATATATATATATATATATATATATATATATATATATATATATATATATATATATATACATATATATATATATATATATATATATATATATATATACATGTGTACACACACTACTGTATGTATTATGGTGAATTAAAATGCAAATTACAAGATCTAGCTTTTGCGACTGCAAACTGGGATTATTGTCTGGGCCAAATATTTCATAAAATAGACTGAAAAATTAGCGTGAATCTGAATAGACACCTTGTGCAAACACATTTTATTCAGATTTAATATGAAGAGCTAGCTGCAGAGATAGCAGTTGTTCAATTAGGTTAGACATCAGTTTACAGAGACATAAGTTTCTTGTCCTTGTCCATATTTTCAGGCCATTAATCCAACCAATAAAGGATTTAACACAAAACAAATGAAGATTGGTTATGTGTCAGGTAGATGTAATTGTTGCAGAAGTAAAAATCTTGTCGCTTTTCAGTCAATGTTTTTGTTTCAGCTCCAAGGTATTAAAATGAGAATTATCCATAGGCTTGACATTATATCAGCCTCACTGTAGCTTGAATAAACCACACATTCTGCTCAGAGGCTCAGTGTTCGGCACTCCCAATGGCAACAGGAAAGTAATGATGTCACACTCCTGCAAAATTTGACTCAAAGTATCAACTATAGTTTTATAATTTGTATTGATCTAACTTTAATTTATTTTTCAGTAGATATTTTGATGAGAAACATTAAGAAACAAAATAAGCATAAAATGATGACAATTTTTACAATAATTTACCCTATATCTCAATTTCTTTTTCATTCCTCCAGGTCCTTATGTTGAGTTTTAGACTTATTTTTTGCTAAACATGGATTTAATTAGCATAAACTGTAAACAGTCAAATGAATGCTAATATCCCTCTCAGTTGCTCTCATTATATTGCATCAGAAGCTGATACTTGCTCACAAATCAGACCTGAGTGGTGCCATTAATTACAGTCTAAGATCAATTACTGAACAGTTGTTTTAGTTACCAGTGTAATTTCAGCTGTAAGACGGGGATGTGAATAGTGAAGAGGAGGCAAAGGATGACACCACAAGGCCATAACGAGTTGTGTCTTCCCCATTAATCAATGCCTTCCACACAATTTGCTGTCTGTGAATTGGGACTGACCTGTCTCAAGGGTCACTTGCCAATTTTCGGCTGCAGTCAGCCCGCATTGCGCTGAGCTGTGTGCTTATACCCAGTGTTCCTTTTGAGTGATTTCATCTTTAAAATCATGGCTGCTGCATTCCTCTCTCTGTGAGACCGATTCTCACAAAAGACCATCCTACCCAACAGCACTGTGTATTTAAATAGGTTATTTACTGCTGCTAATGGTGGCAAGATAGGTATTGGATGATCATGTGTGTCTTTTATAGTGTTGTTCATTCATGTATAGCAAGTTTTTTATGTGCAAACTGTTGGGAAATCACAGTCTACCGTTGATATATCTTGAAAAACCCAATTCCTCCCCAAAGAAATTCGAGCAAAAGAACAACATCTTACAGAAAAGCAAAAGTCCTGTCAAGACCAGCTGGTGACAAGTGTGGGAATATCAAGGGTTTCATTTTTCTTCAATTTTAAATACAATATATATTTGACAAAACCACAGTTTCCTTTTAGTTACCATGACTGTAATGACATGTATCCCACTTTGTACTGTTTTTTAATATCTCAAGCTTTCTCCCATGCAGAATGTTTGTAGTTAGGAACAATAAAGCCAGATGTACAACTTTAATCTTTACAGACAATGGCAGATAACAAATGTGCTTGTCAGTGGTAGCTGGCTTTACTTTTGTCGGCATATTTGATATAATGTTGTGAGATTAAATATTACATTGTACAAATATGCAAATACTGGATGTGTGTCTGAAGCTAAATTTCATGCAGGGTTTTGTTTCTTGAGGATTCTATGTATCAGGCAGCTGGCTTCTTCAATGGAAGTCCATAAACGTACAAATTAAGTATTGGCATTGTTTAAATTTCAAAGTGAAAGTTATATTAACTAATAATTGATATGACAATAATAATGAAATCATAATGTCTTTATCATTTAAAATGTCAAAATGTGGTGACATAAAAAGCTGGGAAGTTAAAAGTTAACCTTTAAATTGAGCACAGTTTAAAGAAATATTCATTACAACGTACTAAACAATTCATATATTACTCATTGTAAGAAAAACAAGAAAATGTTAGACTCTTGCACCATATTACAGTTTGAACATTTTGACTGGAAATCATCAAATATTGAAAGAACAGCTCAATACCTGCTAAGTCTACTTAAAATAACACTACGTAAGTTTCTGATTAGGCATTGGTTGATCCACTGTTTAATCGTTTTTCATAATAATTAAATGACAGAAAGATAGCTGTAAAGTGTGGCCGGAACATAAAAGTGTCCCTCCCTAAAGTGTCCAGGCAACAGACACACCATGAAAGTGGTGGCAAGCCTTGTAGCCACTGCTGGGGCTGGGATATACCTGCAGTCTATGCACCGTACATGGCAACATTCTGCTACATCTGTGTAAATACTTGCTGAATGCAAACAACGAAAGGCTAATGTGGCCAAAACATTCAGTACTGGAGGTCACCCCCAGAGGCAGTACAGAGCATTTATACTGTAAGTAGGCCAATCTGCAATAGTTAGCCAATCTGTTGCCAAAAATAGGCTTCATGACTATGCAACAGGGAGGAAAATTATAAACATGCCAATAGTTGCGAACAATGTCCAAGAGACACTCTTCAAAACTATTTACCTCTCCTCTTGCTGTCATGCCCATTTGCACAAGTGTATAAAGCGTTATAGTAAATACTGCAACTTGCACACTCTGCACATTACCTTGCGGTGGCCATGGTACGTACACAGACATGCTGGCAACAGCAAGTAAATCCAAGCTTTTACTAAGAATAACATTTACTCATCAGCTTTGAAAGCTAGCACCCGGAAACATTTAGGTTTTTATGGACACGACAACACATAAGGCCTGGACAAGACTCAGGCCATATTAAGTTGTTTAAAGCCTAAATGAAATGTAACTGTTATACAACAAAACATATGACAGCAGCTCTGATCCCAACCCAGGTTTCCTGTAGATCCATGAAAATATAAAAAAATATGAAAAGACCATATGAATGAGATGTTTCATTTGAGTTGGACATATAACAGATAGAGGAGATAAATTTATTTGGTTACTTTAATTGCTTGATACTGAATAGAGTATAAAGGGATAGAGTAAGAGATTAGACAACAGTTAATGCTGAACTGACTTTTACTGGCTGGAGGGGATTCAGAGTAGAGGTAGGACTCAAGATGGGTGCTAATGTAGATGCTGTTGACACTGAGTAAATCTGCTGTTCCATCATGCTTCAAATGGAAATGGAAAACAAATGAAAAGAAAATATTGCCGCTGCCACATCACATTTGACTCATTTTTATAATTTCAATTTTATTTTAACATGCAGTCTCACCTCTGCTAGGTAGACGCAACCTAGCTGCTGCTTTAGAAATCTTATCCACTGACACACTTTAATGAAACTTGCCTGGGGGCAAAAAGTGCACTCTCTTGCTCTCACCCCCATGTGCAGATTCTACACTTACACGTATGTTAAAGCCTACCTCACTATGCAATGAGAAACATGTGTAAGATACTGTATATATCTGGGTCTGACAGGCTGACAGTGTGATTCATACATGATCCTACATTCACAGCACAAGGGGTGCTTTGATGTCAGAGCTGCAGAGCCAACCGAATTCCCTCCATTTCTTTAATCAGAGTAGCGGTGTGAGGTACACATCTACTCCCTGCTTTGGCCATTACAATGGGGTTACTGGGAACCTTGAAATGAAAGTAAATTGAATGTAGGTTGGTATTCTAATTGCATATGTTTACAGAGAAAAGGTAGAAAGATTCTCTTGCATCAGTTCCTTTGGGTTTGTATGTATAGACATCAGCGATAATAATTTCATAATGTCTTTACATTTCTCACCAGTTTCCAAGCATTCCAATGAAACAACAAGCATCCCCATCAAACAATATAAAGACCACGTTCACAAAAGCAGCATAGATTAGAACATTTCTTTTAGAGTTACATGTTTCTGAAATATGCACTATTATTTAAATAGAGGACAATCTGACTTGAGAGACATTAAGAAATGGCTGATGCTTTAACAAGGGCTAAATTCAACATATGTACTATTGTCGGTTAGTTATAGACCAAGGGAGCACAGGCCATCTGGAAGAGTCGAGAAGGACTATCTGTCCCATATTGTCACATCTTTGAATATACACTTAGAGTGTGATGCTGACAGCCAGCCACAGAGTAGTCTTTTATTTATTAATCATAAAGAAACCCACTTAAGGAAGAGTGCTATGTTGGTGTTTTTTACTGTCATTTTTCCACTCCTGCAGAAAATGAAAGGAGAAAGGTGAGTAGGAAAAATCACTACCAGAGTACAATTTAAAATGTGAAAAGTTAACAGAGTTGTTTTGCCTGTGTCACAGCAACAACATTATTACTATCCATAATTATTCTCCCCTATCCAGCCCTAGCACTTGCTTAGTTTACTTGTGTGTAAACATGGCAGCAGATCATACCATGATTGCAAAAGTGATGAACATACAACACCAATCAGGGCTGAGCAAGCAAAATGGTGCAGGATGAGTTCTACCATCCATGAAAACGTATGACCTTAAATAACTCACCCGCCATCACATGGGCATAAATTTGCGACCTTGTACCAGGAAAATTAACTATGGGCAGTTAACTACTACGAGGAGTATCTATATATGTGTCATTTATAGCCAGAAATAGCAGTTGCTGTGATTTAAACAACACTTAAATGCATCTTACTGCTTATGTTTCAATCAACCTCTGTGCCAGCTTATGGTTTTTTTTTTTAGTTTTTTTTTTTTATTTCTTTTAAACAAATGGTGAAATCTACCATTGCCACCATGGCTCCATTGTGCTATTAGTTTTACTTACTAGCAAGTGTTACCGGTCTCAAGGTGGACACCACAGTGACAGAGATGCTTCCTGTATTTTAAGACCTACTCCGGAACTTTTCAACTTCTAAAATATGTGTTTATGACGCATTTTGATGGCATATCAAAATTCATTAAGCACATTTCCGGAGCTGTCACTGGCAAGCGGCGTCCTGCTGCTGAAAAACTGCACTATACAACTTTCTGAACCGGGACACGACGTGACGTTTCGCTTCACAGTGTAATAAGGAACTAGCTGTTTTGAACACACAACATTGCTAATTCAGCAAAGTAACGCAAGAATATTAAGAGAGAAAGGGGTAAAAAAAAAGAGTCATCGTAAGATCATCTTTTGCTGGCTGTAGAGAGCCAACAGGTCTGGTAGGATGCGAGATGGACGCCAAATTAGCCGTGTGATGGGGAAAATGGCAAAAGTTCTGTAGTGTGTATTCAAGCAGTTGAAAGAAGAAAAGTAAGGTCACAGTGCATCTTGTGCTTCCTCTCTCAGATCACATCTGATTTTATTAAACATTATATTTGACAAAACATCAGCATTTTCCATTTCAGTTTGTTTGAGCTCAGCTCAACTATATCCTTAACTCTGTTCCTAGAAATTCCTTTGGACAAGCGTCACTGTTTCACACTCAACTCGAGACATGTATTCTCTCTGGACACAGTTGTCCCTAAGATACACACATCTGCATTGTCATTTATTCACAAAAATAATTCTGGCACATAGATCATTTGATAAAACACTTTCAGTGTATCAGTGCCACAAAAAAAATGTGTTATTCCACTCAGCATCAAGCAAAGTAATACATATCTTTTTTTCTGTAAACATACAGACCTCTGAAATGAACAACATTGCACATGTTTGTCAATTATTTAACATTTTCCAAAAGACAATAAGTTCAAAATTCTTTATCAAACTTCCAGGATAACTTTGGTGTAGTATAAACATAAGGGTATTTGTCATTCAGTATGCCCAAACACTGGCTGTAACAGTTTTATGTGCACAGGAGCCCGTATAATCCACCAAACTGCTGTGTCACAAATATGGTGTGAGAAGCACAAAATTGCTGCAGCTCAAGAAAAGTCACTCAAAAGTGGCTTTACTTATGACAAAACAGTTCTAAACTACATTAAGTAGGCCAAAACCCACAGGAATAACATTAGGCTCAATACCAAAATTATAGGTGCTTGCTACACGCTTTTTCTGACCTGTATTTAAGCAAGGGAAAGAAGAACAGTAAGGCCATGACACATCTGGTGCTCTCTCTCTCTCTCAGATCCTGTCTAATTAAGCAGCTAAAGCGTCTGTCACTATTACCACTCCCAGGGCAACGAGATTGAACAAATGTACACTCCCCCCCCCCCCCACTTATACATAAAATACTTGAATCAAAATAATCACGTTTACAAAAAAAAAAAAAAAAATCACATAAATATGGTCACCCTATTTTAGGCGAACCACACAAGCAAGAAATGAACTGATCAGCACCTTAGAAAACTGCAAACACATTGGTAAGCTGGCCTCTTTTTGGTATCATGCACCTTTAAAAAAAGAAAAAGAAAAAACAAATTGAAGCTGGCCTCACACTTGCATCTAAAAGTGCTCAGATGGCTAGAGTATCAATAAATATGCAGCGATATCTGTCATGTATATACTTATTGATGATGATCACTGTTTCATCTGCACCAGATGAACTTTTATGTTAAAGGTTTTGCACACATTCAGTTGTGCAGCCTGTTTAACATTTACGTTAAATCTTTAAGATGAGTGTAGTTCATACCAAGAAAGAAATCATATTTTGTGTAATGTTGCACATTATGTATGTAATGATCATACAGCAATGTATATGCAATGTTACACATAATATTTTATGTGTAACATTACACTATTATACAGCATTTACAGCCAACAGGCCACTCCTGTGCAATAATACACATTTTTCCAGTGTCAAAACACCTCTCTCTGTCTTGTTGCTAGCTCTCAACACAAATCAATGAACAAATCAATGAGGTTCATTAAGTTGAAATCCCACAGGATCAAATGTAGTTGCTTGGTCACCAAGAAAACAAAAAATACAGACTCAAGATACTCTATCACTATAAATTGACAGAAAGACTGAGCGACACAGGAGCAGCAAGGCTTTTCACTAATGGATTTTGCTGTAGCTTAGAAGACAATGGCAGGACTAAAATAAAGTAATTCAAATAATACCATGATTGACAATTTTCTTTTTCTTTTCTTCCTTTAAAAGCATGTTCTTCCTGGTGACTCCTGTTGAGTCCATTGACTCAGTCTGTAATTAGACGTTAATGCACTCTAAATATAGCCTTAAATAAGCACTTGGCAAAGAATCAATTCACATTGCAAATTAGAGCTCATATAGTTTAATATGGATCACTCGTGAACATAGTGCACTTGTGAAGACCTTTTACATGATGTGTGGCTGGATAAAAATCTATCAAAAAAATCTAGCTGGTGAACTAATGCTAACTCTAAACACCTTTGATGAATGGAGTACTTTTAAATGAAAACTGAAGGTGATTGGATGGATTATACCTGTCTCCAGGCACCCATTGCCTGATCCTCAAAACAACTCAAGCCACCCTTTATCATTATATTTTTTTTTACAAATCACGACCCACTAAAAGTACCTTTACCTTCATAATCCTAACAAGAATAACAGAAATTAATGTGTCATGCCCTTTCTGACCCCACCTTCTATCACTCAGCTTGTCCTCCCTCACCAACCACAACTACACCAGATCCTCAGATGAACATAGATGTGCCCACAATTATCACCATCCCTATAAAAGCCAGCTCCCTCCACCACATCAGTCACCAGTCTGTTGCCAAACTACAGTGCCTGATTCCTCCTGATGAAAGAGCAATATGTAATATGTATATATATATATGTAAATATATAAGAATATTCAATTCAACTTTATTTGTATAGCGCCACTTCACAACAGTGTTGTCACAGGGCACTTTACATACACGAATCAACATACATATAATTTCGAGCCAATTCATACATTTCCGAGAATAGAAACCAACTGATTGCATCGAGTCATGACTTCGATCCAATCCCCCATCCTGAGCATGCATGCGGCGACAGTGGGAAGGAAAAAACTCCACTTGAACAGGAAGAAAACCTCCGGCAGAACCCAGCCCAGGAAGGGCAGCCATCTGCCTCAACTGGTTGAGGTGGAGACGACAGGAAAGATAGATCAACAATATCTATAAAACATAAAAGTTTTTGTAAAATTGTTGCCCTTAAACACAGTACAATACTTTTAGAACCCCCAAGGTTGGTTCTTGGGGTCCCTTATTTCAACAGTCAGAAATCCATGACAGAACTGGGCCCAGTGAGACCAGCGATCTGTCTCAACACAATGAGATACATTCCTGGCAGACAAAAAAAATAAAAAATAGAGAGAGAGGAAAAAAAGAAACACCTCATAGATTCCATTGTATGTCTTATCTCTATAAAGCCCAAAGTGATGTTTTCAATACACACAGATCCTGAGAAATTTTGCATGACTTTATAATAAAAACATTGTTTAAAATCCTGTTGAGCATAATCTTTTACTTGTTTTCTGTCCGTTTATATATATATATATATATATATATATATATATATATATATATATATATACCAGGGAGCAGACGTTTACAGTAAAATAATTTGGACATATTACAGTAATAAATGCACCCAAAAATATATTTGTTACATTTTGTTGAAGGGCTAAATAAAGACCTTGGATTTCTCTCACCACTTTTTCATGAGAGTCTTAAAAGGGTTAAGTCCACAGGATTGTGACCACAGAGCTCGAAAGCATAACTTATCTGTTCATGTATTTTATGGATTTTAATACTCCTTTTTATCTCATCTTTTGTATTATGAGTGAAAATGACTGAGACATTGCAGCTGTTAATGCTTCTCAGGCAAATGGAGCACTGACATAGGTCTGACTCTTGAAGTAATAATGATATACATTGAAGTCACTCTGAAATGTCAGAAACTGGGAACCCAGTTTCTGCCCCCAACTGCCGAAACATCCAATTCTTCCTTTTGTATATAATGAATACCTGCAGCATCACACAGCAGCAGACACAGCGAGTGCTTCTTTAAATTGAAAGTGATGCGTGAATTTATGCACAGGGAAGAGAAGCGGTGACTTCATTAACACTGGATCAGTCAGGATATGATGGTAAACAATGTTCTGTGTCCTTCTACATGACCAACAGGCAGGGACGTGCAGAATGCAGGTTATTTTGCAAACTTGTTTGGAATAAACTAGGCCCCTCTATAGATGAATCCTGAACCTCATCAGAGCTGTCAGGATACTTTTAATAAGTGGTGAACTCCCTCTTACTCAATTCAGCACAGATAACACGCATCCAGCTCATTTATACTCAGGCCTCTTTTCTGTTGGACCTTCAAAGCAGGATCTGGATCTGTAAAGATGGTTTTTGAAAAAGAAAAGAGAAAAAAAAAACTATTTCTCCTTACTCGTGTTAAGATCAAAGGAAATTCTGATGTGAATCTAGACTGAATGAAGAAGCAGCAGTTTTGTGCATCTCCCTGCAATTATTCCTGTATTGATCTGATAAGATGGAGCATGGTGGCATATTAGCTACGCACTGATATGTATAGCTAATATGCTGCCTACATATCAACATAACATAACAAGCGTTTTTCTGCCAGCTTCTGATGTGTCAGAATTGCAGCATATATGTTCAGATCTGCAGTTACTGAGAAGAAAAAGCAACTGCGCCTATTGATGTCTTGTCTCTTAGTGCATTTTGTCTGCGAAAGAGGCTGAGTTTTTTTTTTTTTTTTTTTTCAGTTTATCATCAAGGGGGTGTTTATCCATCTGTTGCACATCTTTTCATTGAGAAATTGTATTTCATTGGTTGTTTATTTTATACAGCTTGTGCTTATGTATATATATATATATATATATATATATATATATATATATATATATATATATATATATATATATATATATAAATATATATATTTATATATATAAATATATATATATATTTATATATACATAAATATATATATATATATATATATATATATATACATAAATATATATGTATATGTATATATATATATATATATGTATATGTATATATATATATATATATATATATATATATATATATGTATATGTATATATATATATGTATATGTATATATGTATATGTATATATATATATATATATATATATATATATATATATATACATATATATATACATATATATATGTATATATATATATATATATACATATATATATGTGTGTGTGTGTGTGTGTGTGTGTGTGTGTTTTGTTACTGTCTAAACTGGTAAATTTTTTGACATATTGATAAAATTGACAGTGAATTAATGTTCATCAACTGATGATCGATTAGGGGTCAAGTAATTACATGGCCTATGAACGCCTTGGGACACAAAGGCTAACCCTAACCCCCCCTGCAGAGTTGGCAAACGTGACTGGGGAGAGGGAGAGGGAAGTCTGGGCTTCCCTGCCTAGGCTGCTGCCCCCGCAACTCGACCCTGGACAAGGGGTAGAAGATGGATGGATGGCAATTACATGAATCGACATTGGGATCACCATTAGTTAATGATGAGCAGAAGGATTTTATGATAAAGTCTTCATTAATAAATGCATTAGTTCATCATGAGTTACACATTACTGAAGTTTATGATTTGTACAATTATTTTAAAGTGTCACCTCTCATAACAAAAAGATACGAAGATATATTCATGAAAAGAATAAAAAATAGCTAAACTGACTGTTGATAACATACAAAGATTTTTTTTTTTTTAAATTCATGACTTCTCTGAAATGGTTTGTTTGGTGCAGTAATGTCATACAGAAAAAAACAAATTTTCAGGCCTTTTTTTTTTTCACTGGCTTTGAATGCCAGTAAATGTCCACTTGCAGAGCTTTTAGATGCATCAGCTCTTTGTATTTTTTTCTCAAAGTTTTGTTTTCGTCCCTAAAAGAAACAAGCCCACTAACTTGCTTTTCAAATCCCCAGACCATTGAAAAAAGGTTCTCCATGAGTTCTGCGGTATCTGTGGTATTGATTTAACTTCAAGTAGTAGCCAACACTTGCTTTTAATATCCCAGAAGATGGAAGTTTTGTGTACATCATGACTTGCAGAGGAAGATGGATGCAGAGGAACAAGATTCTTCTGTGCACACTGGAACAAAAAGCTGTTTATTCTTCAGCTGCTTATTCTTCTGCAGAACAGTTCAGAAGAATGGTGCCAAAATTATGTCAAATGTTGAATAGGAAATACTTCAGATGCTGCCTTTGTTGCTGTTTTTCTTTTTGTCACAGGTGACACATCAGGGAGCAGGTTAACATCAATCAGCCTCAGTCATAGATGCTTTTGTCTGTTGCAGAAAATAGCAAAAACAGCATAGAGAAAAAAAGAAAAACTGCACAAAGAATTTTGAGCTTCACTCTTTTCTGTAAGAATTCTGTATGTTCAAGAATTTAGTTTTCAGTGAGTTCACTACTTTTCCTTGATAGAGAGATTGATACTTTATTGATTCTGCAAGGAATTTGGGGACTCAGTAACATAAAAACAATAAGTAAAACGGTTAAAAAACAAACCAGACTGGAAGAGACAGAAACAAGTGATGAAGAGCAGATTTTCTGGTGGTAACAAACAAGATGGATGTCACCAGTTCTTGTGAGTCCACACAATATTATTGTCACGATTGACATGTATTATGATGCCTATCCCGACCCAGGACCAGTGGGTTTTACATTTAACCATCAATTTCTTAAGGCATTCCCAGGCCACTTGAAAGACACACTCCCTCCAGTGTGTCCTGGGTGTTCCCCAGGGGTTCTTCCTATTGGTAAGGCAAGACAAGGCATGTTTATTTGTATAGCGCCTTTCATGTAGAAGACAATTCAAGTATATGCCCAGAAATCTGCCACCCTGCCGGGCAGGGGATCCTAGCCAGATGAACCCCTTCTAGATGACCAAGCTTCTCACTTTATCCCTACGCAAGAGCCCTACAATGAAAACTCATTTTGTTGGCTTGTATCTGGAATATGCTTTCAGCTGTAGTTTGAGAAAAAATGTGAGGGTAGGAATGTAGATTGACTAGTAAATTTAGAACTCCACCTTTTGGCTCAGCTCCTCCTTCACCACAAGAGACTGTTGTTGAGTCAGTATCACTGCATAGATACACCTGTTGATCTCCTACTCCATCTCACTGAATGAAAATCCATGATAGTTGCATTCCTCTACTTGGGGCAGGACCTACTTGACTTGAAGTTTAGATCTTGAGTTGCTGACTCCCAGTCCAACAACTTCCCACTTAGTTGTTAACATTGCAATGAGAGTTAGAGATCATGGTCAAATTTTGCTGTATGTAAATTCAGAGTCAACCATTTTCAAAAAGCCATTTTAACCCTTTATGCTCCAAAGTTGCAAAATTGCAACAAGACCCAAGTCAAAAATAGGCTTAGACCTGTTATCACATTTCACATGAGATGGCCAATGTGAATCTTCAATGTAACACAACTGGTAAGGAGAAGAGTGTGGGGGAGGGGCTTTATTCAGAGTTTATGAACAAACTGCATTTGAAAGACATTGTAGGAAGCTGATGGGGAAGAAGGCAAAGTCGGTGATGCAGTGTGGATCACAGAGATTGTATACAAAATAATGAAACAGGTGTGGTTGGAAACCAAATGCAGTTCAAACGGGAACGGTTGGTCATGACCTTCATTATTGCCACAAGTTAGGGCATTCGGACCCACAATGCAGAGGCACAGCACAAGGTGAGGGACAGGAAGGGAGGTAACTTTGATCCCCATCCTCCCCGTGAAAGAATGGCAAACAATGAAACATCTGGGAATGCTACGAGAGAGAGACTTCCTGCCCTAGTAACATGTAATGTCCAAGCTCCATAAATATGCTCAGATGTTTATGTGTGTGCACTTTTTTGATTATGTGTCTTTCAGGAAACAGGGATTATGACACAGGGTTTGCTTTTTGTAGTCGTTATCTGAAATAAACATGTACATACATATGGCTTGTTGATTTATATCTGTTTCAGGTTTATTTTAATACACTTTTGTAGGCAACAGTATTGCACTTTACTTAAGTAAAACACACCACAAACTTAATTCCAAAGAAAAAAAAACAAGCACTCGGCATGAACATTATTGCACCTGTGTATAAAAATTATCGCTAATGAATTAAAAAAAGATGACATGCAGAAAAAAAAATACAGCAGAGTTTTGCAATTTAAACAAGCACACTAATGCTTTTGATTTTCAAGACATGTACAATTTCTCAATAAGTTTTTCAAACAGTCCTAGAAACCTCTCTGTCTTGGCCTCACTCTCCTCATGCCTTCTCTGTTCTTTCATGGACTCTTCCTTTAAAAATTCAAGTATCGCATCAGTCTTTCTTTTTCTACAGTTTGGTGACGGAGTTGGGGGTCTTGCTGTTGTTCTCGGGGTAACTGGGGTTCCAATAGGTTCTGGCAAAGTTGCCCGTGAGGTGTTGGCTGATGAGGCAGTTGCATCTGACGATGTTCCCTGCTCAACAGTCTCCTAAAGGAAGAATATATAAGTAATTATAATCCAAACATGGCTAAAATGGCACTGTGTCCTTTGCGACATGTTTTTTTTTTCTTTCTAGAAATTCAAGCTAAGATCATTGTGATACATTTATCATTCTGGTATCAAAAGAGCAAGTAATCATTCTTCACCACGCAATCTATCACATTACATAACACACATCACAAACAACATTACCGTAGGCATTGCTGTAGGATCCTGAGCTTCCACAAAGGATGCCACCAACACAGGAGGGTGCACCGAAGGCCTGGCACCTAACACCTCGTGCATATTCTCAAAATATTGCCACGTGGAAGCTGTCACCTCACTAGCATCAGTTCCAGATCCATCATTTTTGGAGTCTTCTGGTCCTGACACACAGAGCACAATGTTATAACGAGGCTCATGTGGGCCTGAGTGTGAGATATTTAAAATTCAAAATTTCCACAGGACACACATGAGGTGGATGCACATAAGTTACCTTGTATTTTCTCTTAAAGTTCTCCCATTTTTTGGATGCTTGTTGGCCAGTCACCTTTCCTTCCAACCCCACCTCTTTTATGAATGTCCTGTATCAATAATAGAGATGTTTTGTTTGTTTCCATTAGCCCAATGCATTCCATAACAAGGGTCAGATGCAAGGTGAAATATTGCACGTGTAACTTCTTTATGTAATTATAACTTCATAATTCGTTTTCTGCTTTGTAGCAGATAAGTGCCCTCGTGTTTTCTGGCGTCCCTGGTTACAAAACATATGATACAATTTAGCACTACACAAAAGTTAAGGAAATGGTACAACATATATATAGTTGTCACTGAAAGAAAAAAAAGACAGTGTTTTTATGCATTCATATATCAAACCAGCAGTTCAGCAAATGCTAGCCTCTTGTGCTAACCGTCACAAACTTTCACAGAGCAGAACATACGATCGTAACATAAAACGTCGTAATTTCCGTCTTGTTATTGAATCGTATTTGAATGCTGAAAATACTTACATTTGTGAACTTCTTTTTGAGCGTTGGTAGACATGTTGCTGGCGAACACATTGTACAGGAACTAGTAATTGGCAGCCATACGATTCTACCCCTTCTTCAATGAATTGTGGTCCTGGAAAATCTTTGCTTTAAGAGGAGTGTAGCCCTCTCCCTTCCCCCTTAGCCTTTGTCAAAAGGAGAATTGGGATACCACTCCCCTCCCCCCCCCACATGAACACGCAAAATGGAGGGATAGGGCTAAGTGGAAGGGAGAAGGGGGAGAATTGAGAATCACACTTGTGGGCTGATGAGGTGGGAGTGGCTGGCAGGTAGAGTGGAGCAGAGCAAGAGGAAGTGGAAAAACACTGCAGCTAAGTGATAGGAGAAGGACAATAGGCAAAAATCATGATGGCAATAGCTTTTTCACTGTTGATGCAATACTTTCTTAGCAATGAACAATTTCTGATACAAGAGAGAAATATTTTCTTTCTGAGAATGATGATTGGTCATCTAGCAACAGTGAAGGTGATGCGTCCGTCGCAAATCACGTATGCACCTGTGGGAGATTTTTTTTTAAATAATTACAGGATGCCTTTAAAACTTTAAAGCGTCCAGGATGTAAAGGGTTAACATACGATAAAATACCTGTTGCATGTTAATGGTATTGATGAATTAAAGTTTTCACACACTAACGTGACCCAGCCCTATTTGTCACACTACACCAAATCTGTCCACTAATGTAATTTCTTATTGTAGATATTGTGTTTTCGGAGTATGTGATTAAGATTAAACTGCCACCAAGAGCAAACTGTTTGTTTCACTACAGTGGAAAACACTACTAATAATTAGAGCTTGAAACAAAACCAAAACAGACCATTCAAAAAAAACCTTTTAAAATTTTGGGTATAATAAGCAAAACCGGTTTACTTGACGGAGTATTTTAAGAAGTAGATCCTCACTGGCAGCTTACTAAACAGCAGATTTCAGTTAAATCAATTGTGGAATAATTTTACATGGATATTTATACAGTCCACTGATATGCAAAGGGATATTCCTAAGTAATTTCCAATTCTTCTTCAACTCCTAATTGCTCAAACTTGGTAGGATAGCATGAAGAGTTTTACTCTGACTGATCAGGACATGCGTGACAGTCACTGACCAACACTGCAGAGTTCTGTCATTGGCACTCTTGTTTCATAAACATGTTACCATTTTATCTGAATGACTTTTATAATGTCTATAAGATGCCTTACTTGTTGTTGCCTTACTTGATGTTTACTTGTTTTAGATTTAGTATTCTGAAAATAAAACATGCTAAATAGTGCTAAGATGTCTGTGGTGCAACGGTAATGATCTTACTCTTTGGATGCACTTGTTGGTAGGAAAAGCAAGGTCTGACTATAACAGCATGAATTAAAATGCACATACATATTAATGTCTTTTGTTGAGTGCTTTTATAATAACATTATTATTCAACCTGCATATGATACTGCAAGTGGGAGTCAGACATTTATTCAGTTGTTGTGTTTGTGAGAGGCTATTTGGAAGATACTTGCTTGTTTCTTTTCTATGTGCTGTAGAGGTGATGATTTTGAGCCTTTGTGCTTATCTGGGCAGCAATTTACGCTGGTTATGTAAAACTTTTAATTCAGTAGCAAATGGCACTGCTCATGAGAGGATGATAAAAAAAAAAAAAAGATAGTGAAGAAAAGTCATGCTGGTGAGGTGATGTCCATTCAAGCTGCACTTGCAGGCCATGATGAGTGTGAACAGGAAATTACAAGGTCTGCTCTCTTGACTGTTAACCTGACTAAAACGCCTTTTGCAGGGTTCATCAAATCCGACCTCTTGGGCCACTTGTCCAGCATGTTTTAGATTTTTCCCTGCTGTAGCCTGTACCTAATTCCAATTAAAGGATCATTGAAAGGTCTGTGCAGAACTTGACACAAGCTGCTGGAGAATCACTTAATTTTATTCAGGTCTTCTGTGGAAGAGAAACATTTGGGACCTGCAGAATGGAATATAGGTCCTTAGTTGGTGAATGCTGGTTTATAGTGTTGCTATGCTGTTAAACCAATGTTTCTCAAGTCCAGTCCCCCCCCCCCCCCCCCCCCCCCCCCCCCCCTTTGCAACCTGTCAACGAGCCCTCTATTTCATTCAGGTGTGTTGAGGTTGGGTTGCCTATAAAACATGCAGGGCAGGAGGTCCTGAGGACTGGAATTAAGAAACACTGTGTGAAACTAAACTAGAATTGGACAGACTGTTCCATTTTGGTGCTCACTAACAAAAGCTGATTTGGCATCCTTCTAGCCTCTCACTGCTTGTTTGCAGCTCTATCCAACCAGTCAAAGTCAGTCTTTTGATTCCTGTGCTGTCCCTTAACACTCTTTTCCTTGCTTACTTCAGAAATGTCAAATTGTGTTTTTTTAATCAATTGTGGTGTGGGTCATATGCCATGGTTCTAACACAGATAAAGTTGTGAAATGTGGTTCCTCTGCCCTGGAACACTGCAGGGCAATGGTGTTTCCAGGAATGTATGTGATAAATGTCAGCATTCCATCAAAATGGCTCAGTGTGGAGCTTTTAACTTATGTAATATTGCTGTAAGTGTCTGGAGGTGGAAATTTCCTTTATGTTGGCACATTGCCTTTGTGGATACATTAAAAAATGACAAAAATTCTTTGTTTGTGCTCAATATTTCTTAGAAATATTGGGAATGGACGTGCACACTTTACTCACTTTTGAGGGAACCTACATAACTAAAATGTTTACCTTGATTTAATATAAAGTCATAATATAAATGAAAGATTTATTTGACACAAAGGAATATTTCCTCCTGTCCTTAAATTTGGCCATGGCAGTTGGGATTTCAGTTGTGCAGCATAATAAATGTAGCTCTAACTGAGAATAAACAAACTGAGTTGGGCTCAAATTTAAAAGCTCAGACTAATATAACTAGCTATTTGTGTCCAATATATATATGTTTTTGTTTGCAGTATTTGTTTTAATGCATAATGCACATTGCATCTAATTCAGAATCCACTTTTCTGCCTAATCAACGCTGTTGCTCGACTGCTCTGTGGAGCTTGCTCAGCTCTGTTTAAATGTATTTGAAGTACAATAGTCAAACTTAAAATGTCGTTGCATGGTGCATCTGCTGTGCAGCTTTCATCTAAAATGTCTGTTTCCAAGACAACACTAAATATATCTACTGCACAGATTTTGACTTGGTCCTTGGTCTTCAGACAAACAGGGATTTCTACAGTGTCTTATGCACTTTGTGAGCCCTACTCTGTGAAAAATGAGCACTGGATAAAGTGTGAAGTGCTCCGTCTGTAAATCACACAAAAGGATGACACTGTATCTTAGAGAACAGCACAAAAAGTCTAAACTAAAAATCACACTTTGCTTCAAAGCACAAAGCCATAAGCTGTCCTAAAGTTCAGTGAACATACATCACATTGGAAAGCCATTTATAAACCTGTCAGTACAGAGACCAACCTCAGCCTGACTTTCATTACCGCTGCTCTTTGGGGTGCCTGCTGTTCAGTGCCATCTACACAAAACAAGCTAAGGATAACCTCCTCTGGTAAAAGCATGAAGTTAGTGAGCAAACATCGCTATTCAGTGTCCTACATAAACTTCTTGCTGCAGTCTATAGGGTGAGGAGATGTGAAGTAAAGCTTAGCTGTACTGCAGTGATGTGTGATGAAGGTTTTTACAGCAGAATGCATACTCATATGTGTAACTGGTACATTAATGAACAATGTTTTGTTTAGATTTGTGAACTCAGATGCTTGACATGGTGAGCAACCATACAAAGAATAAATACAAACAGTTGAGTTCCATGCAGTCTTTTTTCAAATGTAAACATAACCAGTTACTTGACTTAGTGAGTGTCAGCCTGAATGGTGTCTAGAAGAATCCTTCATTTAAAAACCATTTTTGATTATTTTTTCTTTTACTGCTCTTTATCTCACCTGAGTTTATTCTAGAAGGCAGACCAGTATCCCATTATCCCATTCACTTTGTGATACCCACCCCTTTTTGTATTAGCAGCATAATGACACAGATACATTATCAGAGCTAATCAGACCCAAATGAAGAAAAGTAGTGGAGTGAGACTGCAGGAATTGCCTTTCTCCCTCCCTTACATAGCTCAAAACCCCATGGTAAAAATTTCCCAGCCGCCTTCTTTTTTTTTTCTCTCTCTCTCTCTCATTTCATTTTCTGTTCCAACTTCCCTAGCATGCATTTGTTTTCTCCCTCTCCATTTTTAATTCTGATGTTTGTCCTCTCCTCCACTTTCTCCCTCCTCTCACTTCACTTTTCCTCTGTGTCGCTTCTCTCTACCTTACTCTCCTTCACATCTTTTCCACTTGCCTTCCTTGGGGATTGCCTGCTTGATATTCTACTTGTGTGTTGGAGCGGCACGATGGATTAGAGCATGGACAGGCCCCACAAACCACCCTGATCTACAGGACAGCTTTTCAATCACTTCTCCAATGCTGTTCAACCTACATAAATACACCTACAGGGAGAGGACTGTAGGAAGAGGAGAAAAAAAAGGTAAAAATGAAAGAGCAGTAAAAACAAAAAGCAAAGAAAAAAGAATAGAATTTCAAAAAAGTGCAATTGCTGCTGTGCAAACAGGATGAAACAGAGAGTTGCATATTACACATCCACTGCATTGGACCAGCATGTGTCTGCATGTACTATTTCAAACACAAGCCTGCACTAAGTGAGAACAATGGCTCATTTGCACTTGTAATAGCTTGCAGCAGTTTGTGTTTCACAATGGATAGCCTGCATAAGTGTCCCTTTGGCTTTGTTTGAAGGTACAAGTTTGTTTTTGTATACTTCTCCCTGTGTGTTTACTCTGTTGTACTTTGATAGTCAGGACCTTTCCCATTCAGGTGAAAATTGCAGATCCTTTTTTTCATTGGATCAATAGGATGATCTTCCAAGGCCGTCATTGGGAGGCATTATAAAAAGGTTACAAATGAGAGTGTTTAGTCCATTGCACTCCTCAGGTACTTGGGGGAGTATTGATCCAGTGTGGCTCATCAAACTGTTTTGTTGTAAAAGTGACACTTGAACAGTAATCACCTTCAAAGAGTGAGATAATAAAATAGTGTGTAATTGTGGCGGCTTAACAAAATCACTAATGACCAGTGTTCTTGAATACCAAGAGCATTGGTTTTAGTCAATAAAGACTGCAAGACTGTTTATATATTGTGGACTGTGTTTAAATATTAGCAAATAAACCGAGAGTTTAGCATAATTTACTCTAAAAATGTGAATACTTTTCAAAAATAATTTTACTCTGTACTTCATTTAGGTTGTAAGACGCTCTTTCCTGACATGACAATCCAGATGGTTTGTTTAAAGCATCTAAAAAATTCACCTAAAAAGATCCTTTAGGACAGACATGGTACTGTTTTTTTGGGCCATAAGGGGCATTTCAAAGCCGCTCATTTTCTCATAAACTCTCATGCGCCTTTCAACCCGGTGCGCCTTATGTGTGAGCTGAGTCCCAAAATCTGTCAAAATGTTGTACGATTTTAGTAAGCTCTCTGCTTGATTGACTGCAAGACCATTTCCCACTGTCATATGGGCGTCATATGAGGAGAAAATAAAATAGTGTTAGAAAGGTGTATGTAAAGAGACCAGATGTTTCTTTTTTTTTCATGCATTACTGTCTCTGTTGATCTCTCTTATCTCTGACTCCATGCGCGCTCATGTCATCCCTACGGTAGAGTTTGCCACCATCCCAGGAGAACTAACAAAAGAACTGCAACCACTGGACATTGGAGTACACAGGGCATTTAAAGCTAAGTTACGAGTGTCATGGGACCAATGGATAAGAGACGGTGAACATACCTTCACAAAGACTGGGAGGCAGCGTGGGGCAAGTTGCACCACCAAATGCGAGAGGGTTGTGGATGCCTGGACTGAGGTATCTCTATCGATTGTTGCCCGAGCTTTCACAAAAAGCCACCCACAATACTGATTCTGACAACGAAAAAAGAGAACAGGGTATGCTCGATGGCAAACTTTCCCAGCTGTTCAATTTAGACACAAAAGATGAAGACTGATGAAGACTGATGAAGACTGACTTGACGGGTTTGTTCCAACAGACTGATAAAAAATATGTGTCTTTATTTAAAAATAAGTACCGGTATTATTGTTAAATAAAGTTTAGCCAAACTTACTGTTCTCCTGTCATTATTTTTTTTTTTTCACTTTCATTTTAGCATGCAACAATAATGCAGTTAAGTATGCCATGTGGACAAAAATATACTCCATAGTTGAGGCTGAGCCTTTTAATGTAATGCACCTTTTGGGCCGAAAAACGGTAATTAGTAGATGATTTGATGAACTTATAAATCTATTTGTAATAGGCTAGCTTTTCTAATGGCAACAGACAGGCTAGTTTTTTTTCACGGTAACAGACAGGTTAGCTTTTCTTATTAGTTGATGCCTGTCATTTTGCTTACTACTTTAATCTGTTACCAAAATGAGAAGGAAGAATCACTTTTTGAAAGAGGATACATAAGTTTGGAATGAAGCTAGACTCAAAGTTTGGAAGAAAGAGAAAAAGAATTAAATTGAAGTTTCCTAAAATGAACTAAAAGTGGACAAATTGACATCTGAAAAGCAGCAACTCAATATGAAGTCACTGTTTGAAATAACTTTAAAAAGAAAAAAGGAAATCTATAAACACAGACTTGTTGACAGTTGAGTGATTCAACACTTCATAGACTAGGTTCTTGAGAAATGTTTTCATGGTTGCACTTTGCAACAAGAAATTGGGGATATTTCAATCGTACTGGCCTGTTGAGCTACAGACAGAGTTGTGCCAAAAGGCAAAGCTGTTGATTTTACCAGTCAATCTAACCCTCACTCAGGGTCTTAAGCTTTAGGCATCGACTGAAAGGCTGTGATAAAAATACAAGCAGCTGAAAAGAGACACTCCAAAACATATCAGAGGTATTACCTACATAAAAAAAGATTCAGTTGAGGAAGTTGAGGAATCTTGCTGGGAAAGTTGCCAGGATTACAGGGGGGAAACCTTGGGACAGACACATTTAATTTACTTTATAAATCTGAGAGGAATTTACTGAACCCGTTATAAAATAAATGCACTAAGTGCAATAATAAAATAAAATGAACCAACAATTCAACATCAATAACTTGCCAAAAACTACCAGTGGTTAAAGAAAAACATCATACACTATACTCATAGCAGAAAATAATTAAGGAATTTGCACATCAATTGCACAAAAATTATTTCTGACATAGCAATATTTATAAAAAAAAATATTTTGGGGTTGGCATAAAAATTCCTTACATTACATATCAATTGATTTAAGAAAGCCTTAGCATCACCTTGAAAGACTGGTGGAGGCTGGTCAGGAAGGGGAAGTCTAGGGATCTCTCCTCAGACTGTTGCATGGGTGGTGTGAGGGCAGCATGAGCTGCCACACAGTAAAGGTCTGGTAACTTTCTTTTTTTTTCCCTCAGTGATGTAAACACTTTAAAGATACTTTATCATTTTTCATATTTTTATTAGCTGGGTTGACAGGGGGTTAACTAACTGGGTCCACACACTTAGTTAACTTATACTGTCACCTTATTAATTTGCTTTGCTTTCAGTTAATATACTTTCCTTTTGAGTTGCCAGTTCCTTGGAGTTCCCAAGCCTGCCAAAGAAAAGAGTCCTGGCTGCACTGGAGCTCCTTAAATCAGGCTGAGGCCTAATTGGGCAGAACCATTTTTTTGTTTAGGAGGGAAGTGTAGGAGGGGTTTAGGTTCTTCTATTGATTGTTTGTCAGTTGTTTTACATTATTTAGGAATTTCAGATTGTTTAGTTTATTGTCTTAACTGATTACATGTAACACTTTTTGATAAGTTAAGTTTATGTTACAGTTGGAATAGAGTATTGTATTGTCTCCCCCCTCGTGTGTCAAAATGGCCTGATCAGGCAGTATATATGTGTCCCTTGTGTGTCAGTTAGGTAGGTCAGTTAGTGTTTGAGTTCCTTATGTTAATGCCTAGGTTGACGTTTGTTTTCTTAGACCTCTTTTATGGGCCCAAAGTTATTGAACTAAAAGATTTATTTTGTTATTTTTGTTAATAAATGTAGACATTATATTTTTCTAAAAAAAAATTCCTTGTGCTTCTCTGGTTATTTCGGCTCGGTCCCTCACAGATGGATGGATGGATGAATGGATGGTCAAATACTAACAACATCAAGTGAGATTTCATAATATTTCTGCATCACATCATAAATACATGAAACACCAAATTCACCTTCAGGCATTTAACACTGGATTTACTGTGGATATTCAAACAGGCACCACCATTTCCACATTCCCATGTGAATAAAACACATGATGTTTGTTGTGAAATGGTTTTCAATATAGGTTAAAAAAATCTTATAGAAATACAATTACACGATAACTAATCGGAATTTTCTGGTCTACCATTAACCATATTTAATTTGACTCAACATTGTACAATTTTCTGAGGTTACATTTGCTGTGACACTGTATTATTACTATTTTTCCCTTTATTAAACTTTACATTTACAGTAAACGTTTTCATGCAGGGAATTTTGAAGGTTAGTTGAATTATTAAAATAATGTATATTCTGAAGACAGCGTGTTCATAGAACATTAATTTTTGTCACACACAATAAGACCCTGACATTGTTTGTCACACAGAAGATAAACTTTGATACATGATCCAGACATCCAGCCACCTCTGTTAGTGACAGCTCACACATGACATTTAAGACTCTTCCCCAGAGTGCTGTGAGGCTTCTGAAAGATGTGATGTCTCCTACTGACAAGACAACTTAGTCCCAAAAATATAAGGAAGTATAAAACATTAAAACATTTTTGCACTTCCCAGGTTGGAAAGACAGCTTATAGGATGCAAGTGTATACTGTGAAACTATGAAGCATTCGGTACTTATTAAGTGATAACAATGTACAACAATATTGTGATTGAAGATACTAATCATTATCCATCCACTGATTCATACATGTATCTGGTTGGCATGCCAAAGAAGATCTGGGAGGTTTTTCATTGGTGCTGCCTACATACTCACCATTGCAACCCATCCTTACAAAAGTGGTACATTGTTAAGGGGGGGAAAAGGGCTTTTAAAGACTATAAGATCAGTTGCAGAGAAGCAAAACAAAGAAGTAATCAGGAAAATGTATCCTTTGTTTTTGTGTCAAGCTTTTATGATGACACATTTTGTGACAACTTGTTTGCTGCACAATGAGTTGGAATGAATTTTGACAGACACTGATGCTGCATTAATGCCAAACATGACCAGAGGGATGATGTGAAAACTGACGTCTAGATGCTGATGGTAAACTTGGAGGAAGCAGACTTCTGTTAAGAATCCATCTTCAGAAACTGCATGAATAACTTCCACTTCACCATTTTAGCTGTTTAATTTTTTTTTTTTTGTTGTCGAATTTTAATACATTTAATATTCTGCATAAAGTATGTTCAATCCCTAGATGTTGAATAGTATCATTGGAATATATAAGCCTTTTAAAATAAAATTCAGTAATTCATTCATTTATTTAAAAAGCTGCACACATTAAACATTATATTATTGCCAAGTTTGTTACATACTTGTCTCACAGTATGACTAGTAATAAACTTATAACTGCAGATTTTTTTTCAGCAGTTCTAATATGACAGCAGGTTTTTGTCAGTGGGCAGACATTAACACAACATACTATGTAACCCAGAAGGCTAAAATGTAAAGCAGAAATATTTTACAGAGCCAACTTAGTAAACAGACAACTGCAACAATTATGGATACATGATTAAGGGGGTTGTTGTGTTGAGTTGAGGTGTTAAAATAATCTTGAATTTTTTTCTAAACAAGTAATTATCCATGTCAAATATCCAACTGCCCTGTTCCACTGAAAGTAAATAGCACATTAAAATGCTGAACAGGCCCAGGATCGCTTTTCTCTCCCCATTTAACCTTTCTATCTTTAGTCATTAATATCATCCCATCTGAGCTTCATGACTTTGATTTGGTGTTAATATATCCTGTGCTGAGGTGGTGCAGAATAAAATTATTGACTTATGTGGAGAACTTTGGAAAAAGCTAAACCACAGGCACCATATTTTCCCCCCTTAAAGTAATATTTCCATAAACATTAAATTTGAGATTGATGAGATTGATTTATTTAAATAAAAAAATAAAAATAAAAATAAAAAAAAGAATATATATATATATATATATATATATATATATATATATATATATATATATATATATATATATATATATATACACACACACACACTGCTTAAAAAATAAAGGGAACACCTAATCAACACAGTGTAACTCCAAGTCAACCACACTTCTGTCAAATCAAACTGTCCACTTAGGAAGCAACACTGATTGACAATCAATTTCACATGCTGTTGTGCAAATGGAATAGACAACAGGTGGAAATTATAGGGAATTGGCAAGACACACCCAATATAAGAGTGGTTCTTCAGGTGGTGACCACAGAACACTTCTCAGTTCCGATGCTTTCTGGCTGATGTTTTAGTCACTTTTGAATGCTGGCGGCTTTCACTCTAGTGGTAGCATTAGACAGAGTCTACAACCCACACCAGTGGCTCAGGTAGTGCAGCTTTCAATTCAATTCAATTCAACTTTATTTATATAGCGTCAAATCACGGCAATGCCATCTCAAGACGCTTTACAGACAGAGGGGAAAACATAATGAAGGCCAATTCATAATAGCCTATATAAGGAAACCAACAGATTGAGATGAGTCCAACTCAATCTCCCATCCTGAGCAAGCACACTGGCAACAGTGGGAAGGAAAAAACTCCCTTTTAACAGGAAGGAAACCTCCGGCAGAACCCGGCTCAGGACAGGCAGCCATCTGCCTCTGCTGTGTGGGGGGAAGAGGACAGAAAGACAACAGACAGCAGGAACTGCTACTCCCGGCCAGGGAGACCTGCTGAGACAGGAGACATGCATGTTAATGATGCAACACTGTTATGGGGGGGGATAAAAAAAGAAAGAAGTTCAGTGTATCAGGAAATGTCCCTCAGTAGTCTAAACCTATAGCAGCATAACTAAGGGATGCTAACCATCCCTAGTTATAGGACTTATCAAAAAGATAAGTCTTCAGCCTAGTCTTAAAGGTGGGGAGGGTGTCTGCTTCCCTAACACTAACTGGGAGCTTATTCCATTAGAGAGGGGCCTGATAACCAAAGGCTCTGCCTCCTGCTCGGCTCTTTGAGACTCTAGGAACCACAAGTAAGCCTGCAGTCTGCGAATGAAGTACTCTGCTTGGTATATAAGGAACTATGAGGTCTTTGATATATAGTGGTGCCTGGTTGTGGAGGGCTTTATATGTAAGGAGAAGGATTTTAAATTCTATTCTAGATTCAACAGGCAGCCAATGAAGAGAGGCTAAAACTGGAGAAATATGATCTCTCCTGCTGGTTCTGGTCAGGACTCTGGCTGCAGAATTCTGGATCAGCTGAAGGCTGTTCAGGGCATATTTAGGACAGCCCAGTAATAGAGAGTTACAGTAATCTAGTCTCGAAGTAACAAAAGCGTGAACCAGTTTTTCTGCATCACTCTGAGAGAGAATGTCCCTAATTTTGGCTATATTACATAAATGAAAGAAGGCTGTTTTAGTAACCTGCTTAATATGTGGGCCAAAGGACAGGTCCGAGTCAAATATTACTCCAAGGTTTCTCACTGTAGCACTGGAAGCTAAAGTAATGCCATTCAGGTTTATTACAAAACTGGCAAATTTAGCTCTGAGTTTTTCAGATCCAACGAGAATTATTTCAGTCTTATCTGAGTTTAAGAGGAGAACATTTCTAGACATCCAAGTCTTTATGTCTATTAGACAATTTTGTAGCCTATTGGGCTGATTTGTTTCATCTGGTTTAAAGGATAAGTATATTTGAGTATCATCTGCATAACAATGAAAGTTTATTCCATGCTGTCTAATAATTTTGCCTAAGGGGAGCATATATAGCGTGAAGAGTACTGGTCCAAGTACAGAACCTTGAGGAACTCCATGGCTTACTGTAGTTTGTGAGGAGGACTTGTCATTTACATGAACGAACTGAAGTCTATCAGATAAATATGATTTAAACCAGCTTAACGCTGTACCTGTAATTACAATCACCTGTTCTAGTATTTGTAACAGAATGTTATGATCGACTGTGTCAAATGCAGCACTAAGATCAAGCAAGATAAGTACGGACAGAAATCCTTTGTCTGAGGCCATAAGAATGTCATTAGTAACTTTCACCAATGCCGTCTCAGTGCTATGATGAGCTCTAAATCCTGACTGAAACTCTTCAAATAAATTATTTCTGCTTAGGTGGGCATGTAGCTGAGCTGAAACCATTTTCTCCAGAATTTTGGACATAAACGGGAGATTAGATATAGGTCTATAATTTGCTATCACCTCTGGATCCAGAGATTGCTTTTTAAGTAAAGGCTTGATTACAGCAGTTTTAAATGATTGTGGTACATATCCTGTCACTAAAGACATATTGATAAGATTTAGTAGTGATGTATTAATTAAAGGGAAAATGTCCTTAAATAGGCTTGTTGGGAGAGGGTCTAAGATACAGGTGGATGGTTTAGATGAAGCTATTATTTTAGTTAATTCAGAGGGTTGGACAGGACAGAAACTATTTAGACACAAGTCAGATCCAGGTTCTAAGGATGCTTCAGAGACCACATAATGTTGAGCCTATAATGTTGAGCCACAACAGGCTCAACATTATAGGTAGAAGGAAGAGTATTGTGAATTTGATCTCTAATAGTGTCAATTTTATTCCTGAAAAAATACATAAAATCATCACAGCTAAGTGAGAAAGGAATACATGGCTCAACAGCACTCCGGCTCCTAGTAAGCCTAGCTACAGTGCTGAAAAGAAACCAAGGGTTGTTTTTGTTTTCCTCTATCAATGATGAATAATAAGCTGTTCTTGCCGTACGTAAGGCTTTTTTGTAGACAATTAAACTTTCTTTCCAGGTTAAGCGAGACTCCTCTAATCCTGATGAACGCCATCTTTTTCCAAACGCCTTGACGCCTGTTTTAGAGCTCGAAGCTGGGAATTAAACCAGGGAGCCTACATAATCTTACCCAATTTCTTCTTCTTTAGGGGAGAAACATTATCCAAGGTTGTACGTATTGAAGCTGTTATAGTATCAGCATGTTGATCAATCTGAGCAGGAGTAAAGCTTAAAGGGGGACTCTCAGTCATGCTAACACATGGTAGCGGTGAAAAAAAATTATTCATTTGATTGCTTAAATTTTGTAATATTATTGTCTGATAAACATCTACTATAGTAGAATTTATTTTTGGTCAGTGAGTAATCAAATAAAGTGAATTCAAAGGTTAATAAGAAGTGATCAGACAATACAGGGTTTTGAGGTAATACTTTGAGCTTATCAGTCTCAATACCATATGTTAGAACAAGATCAAGAGTATGACCATGACAGTGAGTGGCACCATTGACATTTTGTGAAAACCCAATTGAGTTTAGAATAGAGCTAAAGGAAATGTTTAAACTATCATTTTCATCATCAACATGAATATTAAAATCCCCTAATACAATGACTCTATCAATAGTCAGCACTAACTCAGACAAGAGATCAGAGCATTCGGTCAGAAACTCTGAGTAAGGTCCAGGTGGGCGATACACTAATGCTAAAAGGAGCGGTTTCTCTGAATTCCATTTTGGATGAGATAAATTTAATGTCAGGAATTCAAAGGATTTATAGTTAGTTTTGACCTTAGGACTAATTAATAATTCTGACTGAAAAATAGCTACAGCTCATCCAGGATGGCACATCAATGTGAGCTGTGGCAAGACGGTTTGCTGTGTCTGTCAGTGTAGTGCCAAGATCATGGAGGTGCTACCAGGAGACAGGCCAGTACATGAGGAGATGTGGAGGAGGCCGTGGGAGGGCAACAACCAAGCAGCATGACCGCTACCTCCTTCTTTGTGCAAGGAGGAACAGGAGTAGCACTGCCAGAGCCCTGCAAAATGAGCTCCAGCAGGCCACAAATGAGGATGTGTCTGCTCAAACATTCAGAAACAGACTCCATGAGGGTGGTATGAGGGCCAGACGTCCACAGGTGGGAGTTGTGCTTACAGCCCAACACTGTGCAGGATGTTTGGCATTTGCCAGAGAACACCGATTGGCAAATTCGACACTGGCGCCCTGTGCTCTTCACATGAAAGCAGGTTCACACTGAGTACATGTGACAGACGTGACAGAGTTTGGAGACGCCGTGGAGAACGTTCTGCTGTCTGCAACATCCTCCAGCATGACCGGTTTGGCAGTGGGTCAGTAATGGTGTGGGGTTTCTTCGGAGGGCCACACAGCCCTCCATGTACTCACCAGAGGTAGCCTGACTGCCATTAGGTACTGAGATGAGATCCTCAGACCCCTTGTGGGACCATATGCTGGTGCGGTTGGCCCTGGGTTCCTCCTAATGCAAGAGAATGCTAGACCTCATGTGGCTGGAGTGTGTCAGCAGTTCCTGCAACACAAAGGCATTGATGTTGTGGACTGGCCCACCCGTTCCCCAGACCTGAATCTAGTTGACCACATCTGGGACATCATGTCTCACTCCATCCACCAACGCCAAGTTGCATCTCAGACTGTCCAGGAGTTGGCGGATGTTTTAGTCCAGGTCTGGGAGGAGATCCCTCAGGAGAACATCCGCCGCCTCATCAAGAGCATCCCCAGGCCAGGCCACACACACTACTGAGCCTCATTTGGACTTGTTTAAAGGACATTACATCAAAGTTGGATAAGCCTGTAGTGTGTTTTTCCACTTTCATTTCGAGTATAACTCCAAATCCAGACCTCCATGGGTTGATACATTTGATTTTCATTGATCATTTTTGTGTGATTTTGTTGTCAGGAAATTCAACTATGGAGGGAAAAAATATTTAATAAAAATATTTCATTCATTCAGATCTACAACGTGTTACTTTAGTGTTCCCTTTATTTTTTTGAGCAGTATATATATATATATATATATATATATATATATATATAAATAAATAAAACTCCTCCCTCAACCACCCCTCCCATCTCCCCAGGGTTGGGCGGGTGGCTGTTCATCTCTCAAACTTGGGCTCTCTACCAGAGTCCTGGGAGCTTGAGGGTCCTACATGCGTAGGACTTAGTTGTTCCTAGGACTGCACTTTTCTGGACAGAGATGTCTGATGTTTTACCAGGTATCTGTTGGAGCCACTTCTCCAGTGTGGGGGACACAGTCCCCAGTGCTCCGATCAATATGGGTGCTACTGTTGCTTTCACCCTCCAGGCCTTCTCCAGTTCTTCCTTGAGGCCTTGGTACTTCTTCATTTTCTCATGCTCCTTTTTCCTGATATTTCCATCATTGGGGATGGATACATCGATCACTACGGCTTTCCTCTGCTGCTTATCCATGATCACTGTGTCCGGTTTATCTGTCTGGATCTGGAAGTCCCAGAGGATCTTAGCTTGGATGTTTTATTTTGGACAGTGGCTTTGATGCTCACTAGCCCCCTTCATTGCACTTAGTGTATCGTCACTGTACACTGGACTTGGGATGGAAGCCTCCATGCATGGTGAGCAGCTTCCGTGTTTTAACATCTGAGGTCTGAGCTTCCTTCTTTAGCCAGCATATTAACCCAGCAGGGTATCTGATCCCTGGCAGGGCATCGCTGTTAACTGCCCATATCTTGTTTTTGCCATTGAACTGACTTCTCAGTACTAGCTTCACTCGTTGCAGGTATTTAGCTGTGGCAACTTTCCTTGTGGCTTCTTCATGGTTACCCTTTGCCTGTGGTATGCCCAGGTACTTGTAGTTTTTCTCCACATCTGTTATCCTGCCCTCTAGGTGTCCAATTCCATGGGGGGAACGAAGCATAAGGTTATTACACACAGTTTCTGTTTTCAGGCAGTGCACAACAGGAATTTAGAAAAAGGTCCTCTATTTAATTGTAAACTAACAATTACAGATGGTACTCACAAGGGTCACCACTGCAAATGTTGACATAAAATAATTCATCTAACATATATTCACTGTAAATACATGTGGAATTTGGTGAAATTGGCTTTGAATGCCTTGTGTCATTCTGCATTACACCATTTCTTCTCTTAGTTCATTTTTATTTTTGACCTTCATGTGCAAACAAAGATCCATTAAATTTTCCTGTTACAATGAGCAGTTGAGGTTACAAAAAGCATGTTGTGGATAAATTAAATGCCTCTGTCAACAATGCTATTTTTACATGGGCCGCCGTTTCGATTAAAATGTCATTGCCTCTGTTCATTTTCTTTGATGTTTCTGTTGAACTTTACACACTTGACTTGTTCTGTCCATGAAATATGAATTATTCTCACTGGCTTCACACAAGACCTTGTGCATCTATTCACACATGTGACCGCTCCGCTCACTCACAGATGTACATATTCCTCACTGTGAGCGGTGGGATGGACCACACCTGGAAAAATTAATTTTCATGATGGCAGTCAGCAAAACAATCAAATATGTGAGATATGTCTGTGGAAGAAGTTGTATGGAAAGTAAGCCCTCAGGGTCATAAAAAAATTGACCTATTCTTAATACATGGCTGAACAACAAAATTGTCTTTTTGCTATAGAAACAATGCTGACATGATCGTCATCATCTGAGAAAAATCAGAGTTTTTCCTGCAAACTTTGCTTGTCCTGTTTCATACAATTCACTGGCTCCAAATAATTGTGATGTTTGATGTTTAACACAGTCCACGAGAAACATCATTTAAGACCGAAAAATGTAAGTATGAAAATCTGAATTAGGAATAAGGACACATTTAATGATGGTGAATAAATGGTGCAGCACCTCAGACAGGATGACAAAAAAAGCTACGCCCCCCCCAAAAGGACAGCTTGAAGAAAAAGCCGTGGCAGATACTGGCTGGAAAGTCGTCTTTAGATTGGCACAGGTAAGTGTTCCTGCAGCAGAGGAGCCGTGTCAATTAAGGTTCATAGAGGACCACTGTCTGTCGGCGAGAAGCTCATTAACACCAAGGTCAGTTTCATCAGGCCTCCAAGCTGTCATTATTTTCATATTACCAGGGTTGCTGGAAATAAAGAGGGGTACCGAGTATGCATTCACATACATGCAGGTTCTGTGTTATCGATGCAAATATGGATGCAGTTCATACAGAGAGCGAAAATATATTTCTTTAGAAACCATTGCCAAACCTTCCCCAGAAGAGCACAAATTTGTACACAAAATGTGTGTGCTGTTTCCCAGAAAAGGCTTTCAAAATGCATAGCAGGATGCTGGAGCTTGTTAAAATGAATAATACAACTCTGTCTGTGCAAAACAATTTTATCAATAGCTGCACATGGAAATGAAACTCCCCTTTTTCTTTTTTCTTTAATGACTTAATAACAGCTTGCGATTTCAAGCAGTTCCACCTAATATCCCAGTTTCCTTTGTGACAATGAAACTTAACAATGTTTCATCATAATCTTACATTTTCTCTCCAAATACCAAATCTACAATACAGTCAGTGGTTTAAAGCTGGGATAGGTGATGTTGGGAAGCTAGCAAGATGTGAAAGTGGCACCTTGTGTTGGCTCCTCCCTGCGTTATGTTTTTACTGGCATTTATCTGTTTGTGTTCAAGATAGCTGAAAAAGTTATGGACAGATTTTAATTAAAATTTTATGAGTTGTTGGAAATGTGAAAAGGAGGAACTGATTTAATATTGGTGGTGGTCAAGATCATCATTTGGATCCAGTAACTTTATAAAGGCCTTGGCGGAGGTTTGCGCTCTCTGAGTGTTTTTCTAGTTGGCAGCTTTTTCCACCAACAGTTTTCTCTTTCTCGGTCGGGGAAATCCTTCCTGCATTTTCTAAGCCATGTTTGCCTTCTCAGTTTCTTCTCTACTTTGTATTTTCATCCTAATAGCTTTTTATATGCAGGGCATGCGCTCCTGGAGGGGGAGGAGGAGAGCAGGGAGAAGCTGCTTACGAAATATAGGAAATGAACAATTCTATTTGAGCCCAAACGTTTGGATTGGTCAGAGTTTTTACAGACTTATACTAAACTGAGGGGTCTAACTATATTTCTTATCGTTCATGATTACAAAATGCATAGACTACTATCAGGAAGAGGAACCACTTCACCCAGAGTGAAAAAAAAAAGTCTGAGCAACATTACCTGCCCCAGCTTTAAAAGGTTGATAAACCAATTATTCAGTTTAATTTGATTTATAAAGCCCATTTGATACATGGGTGACACTCTTACCTGGTGTAAATATAAGATTCTAATCTGGCTTGATGCTGCTGTAATGGAACAATGCTACACAATCCGTCCACACCAAGAACCAAGACTAGAAACAGGCCAGGGTCCAAACCAAAATTACATGGTTAGAGTGGTGGACCCCTGAACCACCCAGATAAAAACATTCCCATGGAAACAACCAATGCTATCCAAGCAGGAAAAGCTCCCGACGTGAAAGATGCCCATGAAGAAAATACTGAAGTTAAAAATGTCAAAATCGAAAATCAAACTAGAAAAGCACCCAGAGAGCGTAAACCTCCGCCAAGCACAATGTTAAAGAATCCTATAAACAGTTCCTCGATCCAATCGGTGATCCGGATCGCCACAACAATTTGATTAGTTCTTCCTTTTCAAATTTCCAACAACTCCTGAAAACTTCATGAAAATCCAGAACTATAAAGGTGACAAAAAGGATACTGTCCTACATGTCAAACACAATCTTGATTCATTCAAGTCTTTAACCCAACCCCATACCAATTTAGGAGTAAACAGAAAAGTGAAGCTGAATAGTCTTTGCAGAAGCACAGGACGCTTATCACTCAATGTATGTTGGTTGCATGTGTCTTCCTCTAACTCTTTTACGTCTCTCCAACATTATTGGAAAGCACTGATGGGAAATGCAAATAAACAAACAAACATCCAAACAAATCACCACCACTTCACCTAAACCCTAGCTCTCAACTCAGATGTCAAGAGCCAAAAGACAAGAAGCTTTGCAATCCAACGTCCCGGTGCATTTCTAAAGCTCAATATCTTTTCAGAAGACAGATATTCAGAGTCTGAGCGTCACCTGCCTGCATCCCTTTGCTCTCTTCACTTTTTCTGTGAATTGTCATTCAACTTCTTTTCCTCCATCTTCTTTCCCAACCTCTTTTGTCATTCTGTAGGTATTCCTGAACAGTCTGTGCCTACAGGCAGCCGTTCCACTTGTTTATCCCCTTCTCTTTCAATAAAACATTGTGGAGGACAAATTCAAACTGTAGTTGACTTTTGCAGCCAAATCCACTTTATTTATTGAGCGTACAGGTCTTTTTTTCTGTCTTAATCTGAACAAGGAGAGTACAAACTTGAAAACAGAGTTCACACGCTGATGTGTACAAATAAACATTCAATTTTTGTGTTTTTTTTGTATTTAGTTTTTCCATGTAGCATGATGGCTGGGGTGTCATCAGAATCTTGAAATCATTAGGAATTAATTGACACTAAATATACGTGATTGCTGCGGAAAAGCTAAAATATCCACACAAAGTTTAACTGTTTGGCATATTTACTGTCAAACAGTTACTAAAAATAACTTTCAGATATCAATTTGTTCTTCTGAAATTAATTGTAACTTGCTGCCTTCACTCTGACATACCGGATATCATGGAGTCCCCAGATGTTTGTAATTATTTCTGAATGGAAGTAACCTGATCATGGTGGATACCCTTCACCTAAACATGACTGAACTTGTTTGAAGTGTTGCTTCGAGATAACATGATGGCGAAGGTACATAAAGCTACACTACCTTTATAGGTGGGTTTAATTATATCACATCGTTTCCACACAAACAATTGAAATACTGAGTGGTCTCCAGTGTGCAAAGATTGCATTTGAACTAGATGCTTTCTTGTGACCACAGTAAAACCAATATTCTTTTTCTTCAATTTCCCCTTTGTAGTTTGCATTTCATTGTTATTTTCATGTTTCTACTGCACAGGAGCTGCAGGAGGGAAGGAGTCTGGCAAAATGGCAAAATGTGTTTTGGTAAACTAGTATGGATTTTTATGTAACTTTACTCTGCGTGTCTGAAGCACCGTGTGGGAGTCTGCATGCTGGTAAAAGCTGTTCCTTCATGCTTTTTTTTTTTTTTTTTTAGCTGACCTGTATCTTCATTTCCAATCGCATGCCAGTTTTGTGGCTTATGTTCAAGCATTTAAAGTATTGATATCACCACAAAAACAGTTCTTAATCATTTGACATTTTCAACATGCAAATTATAGCAACTCCCACTGTGTGATTTATGCTTCATGTCATGACTCTTATGCTCTCATGTTAAAGATTAAATGGTACATCAAGGCCACAAAGAGTCAGTTTTATATTGTAACATGTCAAATTATTATTCATATTGGCTGAGAAAATGCATGTTCGATAGGGAAAACTTGACAAAAGAGAAAGCAAGTGACTAAAAACATCACTTCTTTTAAATATTATTTTTATTAATGTTCAAAGTAGAACAGTCCTATTGTTGAGGGTTTAATTCCACAGCTGTTGGGAACATGGTTGTTCTCAAGTGGAGTAAACAGAACATAAAAAGCCAAAATAAAATTCTATGTTCAGTCAAACAAAATGTTGGTAACTACAAACAGATGCAGTTATTGCTATTACAGTAATTAAACAGGCAGTCAAAGTTGCTGGTCAAACACTCAGCCATGTTCCTAAACAGAAATGTTTTTTTATTCTCTGTAGCATTGAAGAGGAGGTTGTGTTTGCAGCTTTTAGTGTTGCTGACAGTGAAGGGAGCTGAGCAGGAGCACCAGTTAGTTATCTCCAGTGGAGAAGGACTGTGAAGCAGAAAGTACCCTTTGTCTGCTGTTTACAAGTCTGTTGTCAAAATGTCTCACTTCTGTTTCATGGGCTTGAGAACGATTTTTCCCTTTTCCTCTTTTTTTTTGTGTCAATTTAATTATTTGTTTTTAAATAGATTTTGATAATTGAAGAGTTGGAAATGACAGGAAGACAACATGATAGTGATGACCTTTAAATCAGTAAAAATGTGAAAAACATTGAGGTTATCCATTGTTTCGAGTGTTACTTCGGGAATAGCAGACATTTAAATGTTAAGTTTAAATTAATAATTTGTATGAATTAGAGATATTTTGGACATTTGTGGCTTATAGGAGAAACTATGGTTACCCCTTTTGATGTAGATCAGGTTACCGCTGAGGAGAACAACCTGTTACTGTCAATGTGCAATCTATAAATTACTGATTTCATTGCACCACCCATACTACCTCTGTTCTTGTTCACAGTTCCGTTCCCTCCCTAGACTATCCCAACATAAGCCTTCAATGGTCCAGAATCCAGCTGCTATTATCACCAAAACTACTTCCTTCCACCACATCACCCCAATCCCACAGCAGCTGCACTGGCTCATGGTTAAATCAAGAATAGATTTCTAAATCCTCCTGTGCACATTCAAAGCCATCCACAACCTCCTCCTCCCCCCCTTTATCTGTCAGATCTTCAGCACAGTGCCAGTTCCTCCCGCTCACTCTGGTCATCCTCCTCCATCCACCTCACTGTTCCCAGTTTTCTAAAATTAAAATGGGCATGTTTTAAAATATACAGTAATAGCGGGAACTGGAATAAAAAAACCTAACTTTATGAGAGAAATTATATTCATTATGTCCTTTTGAATGCTACTGTCGTGTTATTTTCACCATATTAAAAATAAATGCCTGCATAGCTAGATTTACATGTGGGAAGCAAATCCCATGAGGTGTATGTCACCAGATTACTGAAAAGGTATATATACATATATATATATATATATATATATATATGTATATATATGTATGTATATATGTATGTGTGTGTGTGTGTGTGTGTGTGTGTGTGTGTGTGTATATAACCACAGCATCTTTCTTATTTATGAAGTTTCTGACAGTTTTTCAGCCTTACATTCAGATGGCCGCAGGATGACCTGTTTCATATATTACACCACCCAGTCATGGGGGAGTTGGGGTTCACAAACACCATGCTGTTTTGGGGATTATGGTTTAAAAAGTTTGAGAACCTCTCCTCCAAATTTCAGCAAATTCTTTCCTTAAAAACCTTTTTCTGTGTAGGAAACGTGTATGGGTTTGTTTTATTTCCTTTTGTGTGTGTGTGTGTGTGTGTGTGTGTGTGTGTGTGTGTGTGTGTGTGTGTGTTTCATGATGCATTATTTAAATGTCTGGACTCTGGTCGTCCTCCTGGTAATGCACCATGTTTGTGTCTTTTGTAAAATATTCTGAAATATTAATAGTCTGCTTTCATCAACAGAAAAGTGGAATGTAAAAAAAGCAATTTGACATAAATGCACTTTTGTCCTCTTATTAATTTCTTGAAACTAAAAGAAGCAGGTCACCATGTAATTGCTGATATTTTAGAGGCTGACAAGGACAGCACAGCTAGTTGTGACTTTCTTTGTTAAAATCATGAAAGAACTTTCAAAACAGAAAGGTTTTATCTTTTTTTTTAACAAAGATCTGCTAAGCTATTACAAAACAAGTTTATGCATTTACTTTCTGAAACTATTAAGAATTAGATATTATCATTATTTATTTTGACATCTTAGGTTCAAATTATATTTCCATCGCCCCTTCCTGAGTCCCACCCAGAGTTGCAGAACTAAACGCAATTCCGCTTTTAAACAGAACACAAATTGTTTTTCATGTTTATTCACAACCCACGGGGTCAGTAGACTCCAATAATCTTCTGTTCTTCCAAGGACAATTTGAGGGATATCATGAATAAAAATGATCTTAATAATATTGCAGTGAAAGGACCCATGGCAACTATGAATACCATTAGAGTGTGATCAGAGGCCGTTAGCATCACATTTATATGGCCAGAGTGACAGTATGGGACCTGCATGAGTAACTCCAGAGACTCACTGTTGACACTCTGCCTCTGCTTTTTTCATTCTCTCCCTCACAATAGGTATGGTTACATGATTTTTAATTTGGAATAAATCATTCAGAATTAAATACCAAATTATAGGTATTGCAGTTCACATGGAAATAATAATTCTGAATTGAGGTTTACATGGAAACGTGCTTTTCTGCTTGAGACTGGTGGGTTATGAAGGGTTCTGATTAGTCAGGGGGGGCGGATGTGACATACTTATGTTGTCTGGAAATAAACAAAGTTCACTTCCTGCTTGTTGTCTTTTCAGTTGTAAAATGGGGAAACTACATAATAAATACCAATGTTGCCGCTATTTTAATTATAATTTTCAAGCACCAGCTCGACATGAGTGTACTACTTTACTTCTTTTCAGCAGCTGAGAAGGAGAAAAAAAGATAGATTATTGAAGATGGGAGGCAAAAGAGCGTGGGGAATATATGCGTTGGGACAAGGCAAGGAGCATGCACAGAATGACAGGAATTAACATAGAGCAGAATAAAGGCTTACATGACAGAGAAATGATTTAGTTCAGATTTAAACTGCAAATAAACCAGCCACTTACTTCGGAATTAAGTTTAACTCCAAATTGACTTTTTTTTTTTATTTGGAATTAGGTGTTTACATGGTGATTCTTCGCCTTTTTAAAGCAGAATTAATGTTTATTTCGAATTAAAGAAAATTAAAACTCCCATGTAAACATGGCCAGTTCTTTCTATACTAGACAGTACAGATTATATATTAAGCAGATAAAAAAGAGAAAAAACTTTGGATAACTCGAGGCATCATTTCATGTTTTTCAGCTGGATGAAAAGTACACCTTACAGCCCTGAAAAAAATACAGTTTATAAGGTTGATGATATTGCAACAAAGCTATAAGAGAAAGTCAATGTGTCTTTGAAAGTATCTTTACTGTAATATAAGTTGTATGGAGCCGCCGCTGCATTTCACTTCCCTCCAGTACCCTTGACCTAGATGTTGAAGCTTCACAGGGGAGTAGAGAATTAAAACTGAGGGAAAAATACAATTATGAGCAGCAGGAAAAAAACATTAGGTGATCAAATATAGTATTTTCCTTGAACTGTAGGGTAAAGGTATGACTGTACTCATACTATTACCATAAAGAATGCTGTATTCTAACTGAAATGTTCCAGCTGCAAAATCTCCCTGGAAAGGGAAGGTTACCACAAAGGTTCCTAGAATCTAGAATATTGCAAAATCCGTGTCACAGTGGCTTATTTTTGACATTCTGGCAAGGTGAAGTTTAACTGGGAGCTGTTAATATACAGCACACTGCTTGGTGTTTTAAAGCTAGCATTTTATTTCTGTAAATATAAGATACAAGTAATCCTGGAATGAAGGCTTTACGTGCTTGTATTTTTCTGTTTCGTATAATTTGCTTAACTAGAAGTAAATCACTATGAAATTAACTTAATAATTAAGAAAATAAGGATCAAAAAGATAAAAATACAAATAAAGAAGTTCATGAAAATGATCAGTTGAGTGAAAATAAAGGAAAAAGTATGCATAAAATTAAAAACAGGAACACGTTCTTCCGCTGGAGCGGCAGCCTCCCCATTGTGGAGCTTATAGACCAGTCTGCAGATGCTTTTCCAAAGCTGCAGGGCATTTCTTTCCTGCTTACAGACACTTATCAGCCAGGCAGAATATTTATTTCATGACAATTACTTTGTTTTTTTAGCCTACAAAATAAAAAGAAAAGGGGAGCATCAGTGATGTTTTCTCTGCTGCCTCAAACTAACTGAATGAACCATTTATGTCCACTGGTATATGCAGGACTGTGCAGAAGAGACACAGAGTCAGTGATTTTTTTTTTTTTCCTTCTTTTGTTTTATGACACCAAAACACACATGCTGAAATGAGAGTGGAATGTAGCTGTACTGGAATGTTAATCTGAATAAGTGACTAGTAACTGATTACTTTAATTGCCAAAATTATGTCCAACATATGTTGTAACCCCCAAAAATAATACATCAATTTGCGATATATTACATCCCACACTGTTGTCACTGTAACGTTTTTTCTGTAAGACCACTTCCTCTTTCTTTACAGCATCCCAGATTACAATAACTGTCAAAGCCAGCTGGAGAAAAGGTCTTTCACATTAGTGTACATTTTGGCATATATTCTAGAAAAAAAGATGTGTAATTAATGGCAATCTTCATGGTCATGCAGCTCTGAAGCATCCAGCTTAACCCCAGTCAGAGACAAACATAAAAGCCAGTTGAACACAGGTTGCAGATTGGTGTCTGGTTAAACGGCTTGCATAAATTATTTAGTAATTAGCTACATGTAATTACTTTCTGGCACCTAGGATTACACTGTCTTTGTTATACATTAGCCGTCTCAATTATAACAGTGTTGGTTAAGCCTGTACTTGTTGTAGCTTATCTTTTCATTTTTTTTCTCTCATTACCACCCATATCACCCCTTCACACTTCTACATGATCATCTCTTTCTTCGCTCGGTTTTCAAAAGGACTGGGGGTTGGAGAATTGGTTGATCATCGACCAAGACAAATGATGCATGCCTCTGAACACAAAGACAAGACCTTTCGCATGAAAAATACATATTCATGGTCATAATGAACAATAGTTATACTATTTTAATTTAAAAAATAGTCAAAAAACTTATTAACCGCCTTAACCTCTTAAGTATGGCTAAAATAACATTAAGTGCCAAATATGTGGGAGACAACTTCTAATGTACAATGACAGAGCACTGACTAAAGCATGTGACATCATTTGTCCCAAATCAATTTAAATCACATTTTATTTATAAAGCACTTTTCATGTTAGAAACATAGCACAAAGTGCTTTACAGATTTCGTAAGAATATTATTTTAAATATCTAAAATGGTCATTTTGACTAGGAATACCAGAATTAAAGATATCTGAAATACATTTCCAGCCAAGATAATTAATGTCAAAAGCGGCCACTTAAAAATTCTAAAGATTTGTGGATACCTGAAACTTTGTTCTTACTGGTACAATTTTATTCTTAGATATCCTGAAACTCAGTTTCTGCAAGCAAAAATGTAAAAGAAGATATTGTTAATTACAATTCTGACAAATATGAATATAATTTTGTCCAGGGAAAATCTAATGTTGAAATCTACCTAAAGAAACTACTAGAGGAGTGTGCTTTGAATAAATGTCAAATCAGCTTGCCGTACAACATGGCAGGATAGCCCAGCTCTCATAAAACAAAAAGTTTATCTCGAACAAAATATTAGCCAGCCGGCTAGCATTTATCCAACGTTAGCTAGCTGGCTAACAGGACTAATGTGTTGACAACTAGTAACTTACCTTTATCCTTTGCCCGTTTTTCTTCATCCGTTTTCTTTTTCTTCTGTTTTTCCACCCCGTTACGATAACTTCTTTTTGAATCCATGATGGTGTTTGTTTGCTTTTTAATCCTCTTGCTAACAGGAATGAATGGTAGCTGTCAATCATTCCCATCATACCTGCCTAGTCCGCCCATAGCAAGAAACAGCTCTGGTGTAATCCATACAAATTGAAAATGGTTTATTATCTATATTTGTCCACTACTGCCCACATTATAGTTGCAGTGCCACAACCAAGCTACAAGTGGCAAAGGTAGCCTGGAATCAACTGAGACGTGTACTATCTGGGTCTAGAGCTTATCTTTGATCATCACAGTGATACAGATGAAGATATGTCTAAAGATAACAGAGGAACACCATCTTGAGGTCACTCCTGAGTATGATATTTCTGATTATGATGCAAATGACAAAACTACTGCTTAAATCTGCACACTGCAGTGCTGCACCTCAGAACTTCCTGGTGTTTTGTTTTTATTTTCTTTACTATTTTTCCTGAGGGTTTTGTATTATGTATCCCTACTTATACGCAGCACAACCTGCTTATGTGAGGCTCTATCTATGGATTCCTACCGGCAAATTCCCCTTGAGATTACCAAGACGCCTGAGAATACCTGGACCAAACCACCGCCGGCCACCCAGGTGTCCCATGCAAGGAAACAAAAAAAACAAAAACAGGGCTATAAAACTGCAATCCACCTTTAGCTAAACAAAGCACCATTTAAAGCTCTGTTAACCAGTCTAGTTAACTGCCCACCAATTACCCATTATTCTGTTTACCAAGAGAGTTTACCATTGTGCTGATCACGGCCATGTAGATTGCCCCAGATACTAACGCTAAAAGTGCTTAGGTCTTGGGCAACAGCAATCAACACTCATCTGTCAGAAAATCTGCCGTGTGTGTTCACTGCAGTAGGAGACTTCAATAAAACCAGCTACAAAACTGTGCTTCCCAAGTTTGAGCAGCACGTTAAATGTGCACTTTGAGGAAAAAACGCATTTTATCATGTTTACACCACCATCAGGCAGAGCTACAGGGCCAGCACTCTTCCTCACCTCAGAGCATCAGATCAGCTGCCAATAATTGTGACGCCTTTATGTAATCCTCTTTGTAGACAGTCCACACAGATGTGAAGAAGGAAGCCAAAAACAGCTACAGGACTGTTTTGAAACTACTGACTGGAATGTGTTTTGCACAGGACAATCTGGAAGACTACATCTCCACTGCTCTGTTCGACATGAAGTGTTGTGTTGAAAATGTGACTGTAACTAAAACGCTTTCTGAATCAAAACCCTTGGTTTAACAGGGAGGTGAAGATGCTGCTCAAGGAGAAAACCGAAAAACATCCTATAAACCTGCAAACACATCGTTGTGCACCACAGCCAAAGCAAACCTAAAAGAGACTTTTACAAAAGCTAAAACTGCTTTCAAACAAAAAATACAGAGTGAGTTTGGAGAGGAATTTAAACTGTCTAACATAAAAACTATAAAGACAGAAGTTAAGACTTCATTAGAATAGAGGAGGAATGGCTGAGGAATTAAATGGTTTTTATGCTCAATTGGCCACCCAACAAGGACACAATCAAACCTGTTCACTCCCTTCACTCTCTGCTCCTCTTCCCCTTGGTACCAGCGGCAAACAGGTTTTTAGGGCACATTCACACCAGCTTTTTTGATTCGAATCCAAGTCCATTTGCTTGGAAAGTCCACTTTGTTTGGGGAAATGTGAATGAGCCCAACGCATTCTGATTCGCACTGACTCGGTCCACCTAAAAATGCAGATCTCAGTCTGTTTCAAGTGGACCAAAAACAGGAAACAGACTAAATAAAAAGTCCCTCTGCATTTGGCGTATTATTGCATTGTCGGTAAATATATAGCGACCATGTTAAGGGACCTTTGCCTCGTCTGTTGTTCCAACATTAGTCATACGTTGTCACTGTTGCAGTGTATTTCTACAGTATACTAGACAAAATAAAAAACCCAACACAGCGATAATTTTGTCTCTGTTACAAAGCCCCAGCTCGCCAGTGAAAAGGGGGAGAGGTTTGTAAGCATTAAACCCACAAATAAGTTCTTTTTAAATAAAAAGGTGTTTATTTGCGGGCATAAATATTGTTGCCTGTTACAAACAGGCAGGAATAAAGAACCAACACAAAATTGTAACAGACTTCACGTAACACCCTGAACTACAAAAGGGTGACAAACTTTTCACAACAAAACCACTGTTATTTAAGACAGGTTACAAAACATCCCTACTGGGCTCACAAACACAACGATACAAGGTACAAATCCGTACTACACCACAAAACCATTTTCCAGGCTGACAACCAAGACAAAGTGAGGCAAACTGAGCCATCAACACTCAGCTGCCCTGAATGATTGCCAGCCTGCACCTTAAATAGGGCTGACAAGCTGGTCCAGCTGAAGATGACGAGGCAGCAAATCCCGGAAAGAACAGTGCAGCCAGTAGTAGGATGGAAACAAGGCAATCAACCAATAGTCTTGTGGAGATAACACAGTTAGATTTGCATCACGAGCAATGGGACGTAACAGTCTCTATGCTTAACTAGCAACAGAGTTTTATTCTTCGGGTCTAGTCCTCTCTTTTGCTAAATACTAGTACAGCGCTACTTTTGGTGGGAATGGGGATATTTTATACGAAATGTTTGGCGCGTTTGACCAAAGTGCAGCTGAATGCAATCTCGGTCTGAATGGATACACCCCCCCCACCCAACAACTGTTTCGAGTCCACAATTGGACCGAGTGTAGAGGACTATCCTGATGTGAATGTGCCCTTAAACTCAGCATTTCTGAGGCAATAAAAGTCTTCCAAAATATTAATGCAGAGAAAGCGACAGGATCAGATGGATAACCTATCTGGATGAGGTGCTTTGAAAAGTAAACAAATTAAGTCAAGCATCTGTTCTCTGACAGATCAGCATTAATATGCACATCATTCCAGTGGATTAACTGATGACGCTGTCACGGCATTGTTTCATACACTACTGACTCGTCTAGAAAAACCAGACATGATTACAGATCTGCTTTTAACACAGTGGTACCTCAGAAGCTGATAGACAAGCTGTTTCATGTTGGTTTGGACTGGTACATCTGCATGTGGGTATTGCATTATTGGCTTGGTACTTCTTCCTCATCTTTCATCTTCATCAGCAACGTTCCCCACAGAGTTGCATCCTGAGACCTCTCCTCTATACCTAATACACCTCTGACTGTGTGGCTTCCAATAGTAATACTGCAATTATAAAGTTTTCAGAGAGCACAGCTGTCATTGGATTGATCAGGGACAATGACGGGATCGTTTAGAGGGGGAGAGGGTAAATCACAGAACAGTCAGCTGTCAACAACATGTAACTCAACACAACAAAACCAAAACAATTTCTTAACAGATTATGCCAATATTAACCAAAAGTGAGGCTGAGGATTCTTGTTTTAAATGTCTGAGAGTCCATATCTCTGAGGATGCCAAATGGACCAATAAAACATCCATAATACCAATGAAAGCACAGAAGATATTTTTCTTCCCAAGAACCTTGAGAGAGATAAACATTAAGGAAGCTGCTACTGGTGTCTTTCCATTGATGCAGCATAGAGAGTGTGCTTACCTATGCTATTGCAGCCTGGTATGGAAGCTCTTCAGCTGAAATGGAAAATATCTTATAAAACATCATCAGAACAGCAAAAAAAAATCCTGCATGTCCAGCTACCCACCACACAGCAGATTTATCACTGCAGATGCATCAGGAAAGCACGCAGCATCATCAAGGACTCCTGTCATCCTGGCCACAGCTTGTTTATAACCCTGCCCTCCAGACCACGTCACCAAACAATTATCCACAAGCAGCCACAATGCTGAAAGATAGTTTTTATTATTTTAAACTTTGTGTTTTAAACTTTTTTTTTAAGTATGATGGCAGTCTTTCATCCTTAAAACTTTTCCTAATTTATTATAATGTATATGCTCGTTGTTAAGAAAAAAAAAAAATTGTTATACTGCTGACTCTTTTCTTAATCTGAATGTGCATTGTAATTTAGCTGTTATCTTATCTGCACTGGATAGAGTTTTTCTAATTTTATTAATGAGAAATTAATAATTTTGAACTCTCCAAGCTAGACCCGAGCACCAACAAATGGGGACGACAGTGCCAGAGCCCTCTAGGATGGTGGGTAATCATGACAGACACCAAGTCTGCTTAAGAATCGGTCAAGCGCAACAAATGTTTGCAAGCCATTTGATGCTGTCAAGGTGAGCATGACACAAAATTTATTTTCAGTAACTGTAGACATGAAATGTCTGACATGTGTTGTGTAAACACATGCTCATTGTTAATGCACACCAATATCTGGTTCTAAATGTAACATGAACTATCACAATGTGCTGTCAATGAATGCCATGGAGACTCACAGTCATCACATGTAGCATTTTTATGATGTTAATGTCATATTGCTGATCAGTTATGTTTGTTTTTTGTTTAGATAGCTAGATAGATAGCTAGATTTCATGTATGTCTTTGTTTTTTAATATATATTTTAACATTTACTTAAGACCAGTGGTGGCCATATTACTTTAAGAATAATTATAGTTAGATTTTACTTATTGCAAAAAATAATGGAGTCAGTATTATAGCATATAAGAGTAAATAATGACTTGTAAAAAGTAATTATTCTGTTGTGTTTTTAATAAATGCTAAGACATCCATCCATCCATCCATCCATTTGTTTTCTTAACTGCTTAGTCTATTTCAGGGTCATGGGAAGTTGGAGCGTATCCCAGTAATCATCGGGTGAGATGCAGGGTAGTTTTTGCCTAAAGTTTCTAACAGACAGACAAACAGTAAAAACACAACCCCCGCCTCCCCCTTGGTGAAGATAATTATGTTACTAACAGACAGACAAAAAGGCAGACAAAGCAATGCAGCAGAATACCTAACCTTGGCCTTTGCGGACCTAAATGTTGGATGAAAAAACCTGGAATTAAAATACATAAAGTCAACCTTTTTAGCATGATTAATTTGTCTAGTAGTTCACTTTAGTCCAATGTCAGTCAATATATTTGGATTATTCCACTGCATTTTTCAATGTGTTTTTATGGAACCCAGTTCTTAAATGCAGCATGGATGCATTTGCACGTTGACTCATCTTTTCTCTTCAGCTGCACTGTATTTGAACACTGAGACCTTGAAGCCAGGGCTTGGATCTCATATCACTAGACCCAGGGATATTCACAGAGACTTCAGGCCAAACAGAGATGGCTGATAATCAGAGGGGCTTTGGAATGGATTGGGAACTGCAGAACCAGTAGGCCCCATAGAGGAGATAAGCTGGGATTTTATGAGTTAGCTCGGCAATCCAACACACCCCAAAGGGATCCATGAATTTACAGAATTCTTGTTTGTGTGTGCAAAGGCAAGCATATGTCTGTGTGTAAAAGTGTGTCTGACTTTGCAATGTGCGAACATTTTAAGGTTTGTCAAGTCTGTCGTTGGTATGACCCGAGGCATGTGAATATACTTTGTAAGCTGCATGCTGTGATGAAGGAGCTGGGGCACGAGATTTGGGGTGCCATAAAAATCACTCATTTTTGGCATATTGGCAACTTGTTCACACTGTCATTTGACAATCTTTGTGTCATGGGAGTATATACCCCATTTTCAGCTGCTATCACCCCTTCTACCACTTCTGTCTCTACTCACACAATATTTCCAGTGCCTGAAACCTCCTTTCTTTTCGTATATATTGGTTTCTGCTTTTAGATTGTAGACTGACTTATTTTCTTCAGTGTTAGATGTCAATATTGGTCAAAAGAGGCAATTTTGGGAAAAATAAGGGAGGGAAATTTTTTAAGTTAAAGGGCAACAAAAGAGATGTGGCATAGCTTCCACCCTGCAGTGGCACTTTGATTAGTCTTGAAATACAGTCGGAAGCTGTTTGTGACTCCTAACTTAACTTTAAGGAATGGTTTTAGGAATGTGCACGGAGCCCTTTAAGACATAGTTGTCTTCAGTTTCTACTGTCAGGTAAATATTACATCCCTGATGTTATATATCTCAATACTAAACCATGACTGTCTCGTCTTTAACCTTCCAGTGTAGAGAATACATTTCAAATCAGACCAGCATGGAGGACTTATTCCCACAAGTAAAAGATGCTGAGAACAAATAAACATAAGGATTTTGAGGGCTTTTTATGATAGTTGTATATACTGAGAACATAAAGTTACACATTAACTGAAATAGTCCAAAAACAAACGGAGAATAGATACATGATAGAATATAAATGTCTGGTCAGTCAATCAATTCATAGTGAAGAGACAGAAAAATCAGAGGTTTATAGCAGCTCATCGACTATCTAGTTTTTTTTTTGTTTTCTTTTGTTTTTTCCTGATATCTCACTTGTTACTTACAACAAAATTTGATGCAAACAGTCTGGAAAGTCCCCTCAACATCATTCCCCAGATGATGAATTCCTTAATTTTTATAATGCTCTAAATCATGCCAGTGTTTTAGGTTTGTAATATTTATCAATTTATTCTCCCTGTACATTTTTTATTCATGAATTTAGTAATGCAATGAACATGAGGAATACCATTTCATAAATTTTACTTTAATATAATAATGCATTTAGACTGTCCTTCAATCAGTTTTATTTGTTTGCTCTGCAATTCAATTCAATTCAATTCAACTTTATTTATATAGCGTCAAATCACGGCAATGCCATCTCAAGACACTTTACAGACAGAGGGGAAAACATAATGAAGGCCAATTCATAATAGCCTATATAAGGAAACCAACAGATTGAGTTGAGTCCAACTCAATCTCCCCTTCCTGAGCAAGCACACTGGCAACAGTGGGAAGGAAAAAACTCCCTTTTAACAGGAAGGAAACCTCCGGCAGAACCCGGCTCAGGACAGGCAGCCATCTGCCTCTGCTGTGTGGGGGGGGGGGGGGGGGGGGCAGAGGACAGAAAGACAACAGACAACAGGAACTGCTACTCCCGGCCAGGGAGACCTGCTGAGACAGGAGACATACATGTTAATGATGCAACACTGTTATGGGGGGGGGGGGGGGGGGATAAAAGAGAGAGATAAAGAGAAAAAGAAAGAAGCTCAGTGTATCAGGAAATGTCCCTCAGCAGTCTAAACCTATAGCAGCATAACTAAGGGATGCTAACCATCCCTAGCTATAGGACTTATCAAAAAGATAAGTCTTCAGCCTAGTCTTAAAGGTGGGGAGGGTGTCTGCTTCCCTAACACTAACTGGGAGCTTATTCCATTAGAGAGGGGCCTGATAACCAAAGGCTCTGCCTCCTGCTCGGCTCTTTGAGACTCTAGGAACCACAAGTAAGCCTGCAGTCTGCGAATGAAGTACTCTGCTTGGTATATAAGGAACTATGAGGTCTTTAATATATAGTGGTGCCTGGCTGTGGAGGGCTTTATATGTAAGGAGAAGGATTTTAAATTCTATTCTAGATTCAACAGGCAGCCAATGAAGAGAGGCTAAAACTGGAGAAATATGATCTCTCCTGCTGGTTCTGGTCAGGACTCTGGCTGCAGAATTCTGGATCAGCTGAAGGCTTTTCAGGGCATATTTAGGACAGCCCAGTAATAGAGAGTTACAGTAATCTAGTCTCGAAGTAACAAAAGCGTGAACCAGTTTTTCTGCATCACTCTGAGACAGAATGTCCCTAATTTTGGCTATATTACATAAATGAAAGAAGGCTGTTTTAGTAACCTGCTTAATATGTGGGCCAAAGGACAGGTCAGGGTCAAATATCACTCCAAGGTTTCTCACTGTAGCACTGGAAGCTAAAGTAATGCCATTCAGGTTTATTACAAAACTGGCAAATTTAGCTCTGAGTTTTTCAGATCCAACGAGAATTACTTCAGTCTTATCTGAGTTTAAGAGGAGAGTACACATAACAGTATAACAGTCTAAAAAATACAAAATTACTTGATCCTTCAGTGGGAAACATTACCTTTTTCATTAAATATTAAGAATAACACTAGCCAGGGAAATTAATAGCAATAAATCATAATATATTTTCAGTTCTAATTTTAAGTTCTAATGCAGATATTGCAAGCTTTGGTTTCATATTATTTCTCTAAAACCAATAAAGTGTTTACATATTTGCACATAAATAGTTACACATTTATATGTTTAGCTTTCTTTATTTTTTTTTGCCGGCTTTACAACTTGCTCTTCTGTTCACATGTTTGTATCAGATTTTGTAAAAACAATCTGAACAATGCAGATCTGACTTTTTTAAAAATCTCATTGAGCCACTTTCAAATGTGTTCCTAACTCAGATAAATGTGTGTCAAAGAAAGCACAGTCTGAAAACACACACATTTCTTCCGTCTTCCAACATTTATCTTTGTGGACGGGTTGCTGGTGAGAGTCGGACTTTATTTTTACCTTTTGTTCTGTCTTATTTTTGAGGGCGTGGCAAATGTTTTACTCATCCCGTGCCGCTGTCACCACCACCACGAAGCTCTGTAAGAGCTTCCAATCAAACTTTGTTCTCACCATCTCGGCAGGCAGTGCAGCCAGTGAGAGATTTTTTTTTCGTTGCTGTTTATGCGATTCAGCAAAAGTGAACTTGGGCTGACAGTCTGGACGGTGGATGAAATCCAATTGGAGGATGTTGATCTTGTTTATGCAGAAATCTTTCAATCAAATAGACAAAGCCTCGAAGTGGCAAAAAAAAAAAAAAAAAAACAGACGAGGAGGTAGTCTAGTGGTGTTGTTGATGTAAATTAAAAACTGTTTAGAGCATGGTGCTTAAAATAAACCTTCAAACAGAATCGCTGTGCTGTTGTTTCCTTTTGTTTACGTAAATAAAAACAAAACCAACACAACAGGATCACATACTGGAATAAAGAAAACTAATGCTATAAAAGAGAGGATGGGATGTATTCACGGTTAATTAATGTGTTATAACGCGGGTTGCGTTGTAGGTTATGCATCAGAGCGTCGGGTTGGGACCAGATTTCAATGGGTGATGTCTGCGGGTAACCAGTTAGGGTTAGTCGTCATCCTAATGGGTTCTGGAAGGTGCAGCTTGGTAAAATTAGACCCATGTAGGACTGCACAGATGACCTCTGTATACATGCCTCTTACAGTATCAGCCACGTCTGCAGAACAAACATTGTTAACCTTTGCGCTCTCATTTTCTTAGTCTCTTTATTTCATTCATCAATTGGGCACAATTCTGTCACAAGTCTGCAAGTACTTCCAGATTACATGATTACAACATACAAGCGAAGCATCTGCATTTGCATCTGTAAACAGCACAGAATGCTTGTCATTGTGTTATCTTCTGAGCAGATGTGTTATTTCAGGATACCATTCACACTTTATCACACTGAAATGATAATATGAACAAATTCGCAAAAAAATCTGATTGGAGCATGAAGACCTGATCGGTATAGCCATGTTGTTATGTCAGCTGTGGTCAGAATGATCAGTCTTTTTTTAAATTGGTTTTATTATTATTATTTTTTTATTTTAAAACTTTTGTTTTATTTATTTATTTATTTTTAATAAAAACAAAGAATGATCGGTCTTTGGAAAGGTATATTTTTAGAGGTCGTTAGCTACCCAAAAGAAAATGAGAAGTGGTTTAGGGTGTTGAAATGTGTCTTATAATGTATGTATGTAATGGAGTTGGCACCACTTGCTTGTAATATGTATCACAGATTTTTCCATTAAAGGCACATTAATGACCAACCAGGACAGAATATCTCACTCTAGAAACTTTGTTGGCTCAGTAAAATGACATATTCTTCAATCTGTAAAGATAAGTGTGCAAAAGAACATTTGAATCAAATGCCAACTTAAAAGGATTTTGTGTCCTTCCTTACTAACCTAGACTGCATTTATGATTTAAAAATCTCCTAATTTAACACGTGGAGTACTCAAATTCCCCTCCAAATGACCTTGATCCTGGTTAACAGTATAACTTACTTAAATCAAAGAAAAAGTTCAGTAAATAAATAAATAAAAAAACAAGGAATAAAGTATGGACATATATGAAAGTATGACATGACACAGTTGGGCTGCAGTTAGTTAGGGTTAAAGTTAATTTGATACTGAATCAGTTTGAAAGAATAATTATTTCTGTGGATTCTTCATTTCTTTCTTGATCATTCCCCAAAGCAAAAGAAAAACACTGGATCATCTTTTTTGACAGCAAGGAGATAACATGTTATAGTGATTGAGATTCATACGAACAAATATGTGAGCAGCTCTCCTTTTTCTGTTAGTTTTTTTGTTATGAACTTTGGCAATGAAGTGATCATAAGCTTTCATAATATACTCAATTTATGTAGCATCAGTGTGATGAGGTTGTTTTAGTTAAAGTAGCACAGTACTAAAAGCACTGTAAATATAACAGTAATCAAATTCTCATTGTTGCATTTTATTTTTTCCCAAATCTTAACAAATTTCTCCAACTAATTTTAAGCTAAAATATTATGACAACAGGAATACAGAGAAAACTACAAGGCCAAAGTTTCATATGCTGCTGTTTCTCATCTTTTAAAGATCGATACATCTTTATTGTCATCCTGCTGAAGCTCAGCCAGTAAAAAAGGTAAATAGAATATAATCCCATTTTTTTTTCCACAGTTGTGTGTCATTAAAGATTTAAAAAAAACATCTTCAGGTGCACCTTCTGTTTAAAGTAGATGGCACAGTGCAATACATTTGTCTGCAAATGCATTAAGAAAAAGTCCTGATTTGTGTGTAGTATTTGCTAAAGTAGATACAAACTCTTTACTTTGATGGGTAGTCAATATTTCAGCTCAGAACTTCACCTCACTGATATCATGACAATTATTTTGATCTCATAAAAACAAATTTAATCAGACATGACAGTTTAATGTTATCTTGACACATTAAGTTAAAAGAGCTTTCATTAGCTTTAATTATTCATGTCATGTTTGTGGGACATTACATTTCCTTGGTAAATGTCATCACGAAAACATTTTTAACCATTTTCAACTTTATATTGATGTCATAAACTGCCAAATGACACAGAAGATGACAAGTTGGAAACACTCATAATGACAACTTTATCTTCATGTCAAGTGTCATATCATGTTTATGACCGAGTTAAGTCTGATTCACTGAAAAACACAAACAAAAAAAACAAAAAAAACATGCATGCTTCTCGTTCCCTGTGGTTCTAAGCAAGTGGACTACTTCTTCCACATTCATGAGGAGGAAAAAAAACTGGGTAGGCTGAACTAGATAAACAGGATGAAATCAGATCACAATGGCCTTGATGTCTAACTCAGGGATTTAGAGGGGAACCAAGGGACAGGATAAGAGAGGACACTGACAGCTTGTACCCTTGATGGCCAAATCCCGACCCCTGTTGTCCTTCCAAGTTAGGGAGCATTTCCAGCTGACAGACACTGTGATGTGTGTGTGTGTGTGTCTGTGTGTGTGCAGTGTTTGGCACATGGATTGTTGTATCCTTGTAATCCCTCTTACTCTTGATATTTAAACAGTTCTGTTATTTTTTACAGTACAACTTTTAAATACACATTTTATAATTCCCTTCCTGTTATCCTTTTTAGGTGTCACGTCCTTGAACCTTTGTTTTTTGTTTTTTTTTAAAAATTATTTTCCATTTTACTTTGCAGGAAAAGCTCTCTTCATCTGTCCATCTGTGCTGGGAATAGCAGTAGACGGATCTGAAATGATTTCTATTCTGTGTCTGGAGTGTTTGGCAGCAGGTTAGAATGCTGGTTTGGCCTACTTGATCTCCATGTTTATAGGCCATTTGACTTTTCACTGTTAACTACAAAATACACTGTTTCTGCAAATATTATACATTCAGTTATGGCTTCTTCTATCATATAAATCTGAGATATAAACACTAACAAATATATCTTTTGACCAGAACAGATTAGTTTACTGGGGAAATCAATCACATGGCTGCTTTTCTTGGTTTCCTTTTCAGAGAAAACCAGAGCCCATTTCTCCAAAACAAATAATACTACTGTTCATATTTAACACAGTTGTCATGGTAACGGATTCTTTGGTATTTTCTTGGCCAAACGCAGGCACTTTTTTTTTCTTTTCTGTCATGATTAACTGTGGATATTCTCAATAGCTGTATTTCCATTACATTTTTTTCTACAAAATAAAAGAAATATTTGTAAGTTTGGACATAGAACAGCAGGGATTTGCAGGGGGTTCCAGTGAACAGAGTTTAGTGCATAAGCTCCAGTTATCGTAAAATCTTCTTTGGCTGACGTGATGAATTGCAACTAATGTAAGCTAGCCACGTCGCGCTATTTTGGTTTTTTTTTACTTGCTATGAGGAATTTGCTACGGCTTCCTGAAACTTTTCTACCTCATTTTCTTTTCTAAAACTCTGAAATTTGCTGATGTTTGTTCTATAGCATGCCATCTTTACCAGAAATGTACTGGTCACGACCCCCCCACGTCACGTCCGGGGACATATAAATGTGAAGAAAGTCTTTCCATTACACTTTTGCAACATATTTCCATGTTGAAATGTCTGAAAAACCACCTCATGTGAGCATACAAACTTTTAAGTGATACTTCTTTTGAAATGAAGGTGTTTCCATTAGTGTTTTTTTTATTGTGATATTTAGTTTTTTTTTTGTGCAATTCTAGGTGTAATGAAAACGCAGCTCGGATAAATACTCGATAGAAACGACACCTTCATTGAACATGTAGAAAATCCTGATTGCTGGACACAGGATAGTGTATATCCTGCAGAAGATTTTTCCAGCCACTTCTGTCACAGGTCATGTGCAACTTAATGTGAATGGTGCCTCCTTGCCTGCTTGCCCCACTGCTTCATTCTGTCCTGTGCTGAAGCTCAGGGTCTCCTGGAGTGCACCAGGGCCTCTTTTTTTAACCCAATCCACCACAGACTCTTTTCTTTTGACTGGAAAAGAAGCATCGTTGTTGTGAGAAATACTCCTGGGATTACTCCCCTGATGACCTCCTGGTGGCTCAACAAACTTAATGATTGATAAACACGAGTGGTGTGTGATCCTTGTCCTAGCTTATTTCTTGGGACTTTGACTTTAACTCAATGAGTCATGCACTGCATTTGGTTTTGCCTTGTACATGTTGGGGAACCTATCCCACCTTCGTTCTCTTACCTCATCCAGTGGAGGAGTAGGTCAGACTTGGAGACTTGTAGTCTTCACGTTAATTAAATAATCACTTTTACAAATACAGCAGTTCTATTTACTATCAAAATGTCACATAAACAATCTCTAGTCATAGCCATTAAGATGAAGATTTTTATTCTTCACTGACACACTTTAAAAAAAAAAAAAAAAAAAAAAAAAAAAAACCCACTATAAGGCCTATTTCTAATATATTAGCTGAAACTTTATTCAGAAAAGATCATCAGACATATTTTGCTCTAAAACAAACAGGCAGACAGAGCTGCTTGAAGCTGTATACAACTTCAGAATGGCAAAGAGGAAGTCGTGGTGCAGATTCTGCAATGTCAAAGGATCTTTTTGCAGGATTTGGACAATTCTTGCACATCTGTGGCATCAGAAAGCTGAAATGAAAAAGATGAATGAAGGTACTTTCTTCCTACATCACATTTTTTGGGGGAAATCAAACTCATTTTACAGTATTTAACTCAAATCCAAGACTGACATCCTAGCTGGAAGTAAACTAGATTTCCCCCTTTTTTCTAAGTTTCACATTCTGTATTAATTTCAACAAACTCTATTCATTTTGTCACATCAGCAGCTTTAATGAAATCATTCTGCACTGTGATGCTTCTCCAATGGCATAGTGCTTCCAGGATCTCAAACCACATTCACCTACTGACATTCATGTATCACATCTTTTCCCCAGGTAGCACATTTTCTGCATACCTTTGTGTTTGTTCTATGTTTGAGATCTGCTGGAATCTGTACAGAGAAAAAAAATAGGATTAAACTGCCTCCCTTAACAACGTTGACGTCAAAAGATTGCAGGGAATAAATAAAAGAGAGACACAGATTTTAGCAAATCAAATGATTGTTAGAATAAAGCTATGCTTCAGTTTAATTGTTTCTTTCAACACGGGGTGAGATTAAATTCTGCTCCATTAGTCTGAGGTCTGACAGTAATTCAACCACTTCTAATCTAATGTAACAGTTGAAGGCATTGTACCAGCAGAGAATTAGTGCTGTCAGGACAAGAGAAGGACTTTAACCAGAGGACGACTTATCTTTGTTGCTGCACACGAGGCAGGCAGTATGGAGACAGTTAAAATGCCCAAAGCATCTGTAACCCGACTCTACCAAGTACATGCTGCCTTTTCACAGTCAGTTAATATGTTTTATGATATAACATGTGCAACATGTCATAATGAAATCATCCCTGTGCTGCTGGATTGAACGCAGCACTTAATATGAGAAATTACTATATCCAACTGATTTCGAAAGCTCTTTCTATACATCTCCACCTAAGTTCTTTTCTTAAAGGGACCTCCCCCCACCACCTTTTTTTTTTCTTTTTTTAAGAGAAGTAGTTATATTATTGAGAACACTAAAGTTTTGGGCAACACAAAACTGGCGACACTTGTGATTGCTTGAGGAAATAAAATAATCCCAATTTTGCATCCTGAGTGTGGATGCAGATTGTTATAATGTTTCATTTGCACATCCTCAGTAAGTCATAGACTAACCTTCTTTTTTTCTATGGCCAACATGTAACAGGAGCAAAATAATAAAAAAATATTGGAAAAGGATATATAATTTTTATTTAACTAATCTTACTTTACAAGCACTTGGTCCATTTATGTTGTAAGCCAATGCTAATATGTTACCTAACACAGATAATTCAGGTGTTTTAATGAGGTTGAACATTGTTATTAGAGTCATTGATTCTCCCTCCTCTTTTTGCTCATCACCCTATGAGCTCGCTTGGCCCTTCTATCCCTCTCCTTGACCACTTATTCACTCCAGGTCTCTATATCTCACACAGCTAATGTGACATTTATCTGTAATTAGACCCTTACGTATTTTAATAGAAAATGATATCCCTTAAGGTCTCCCTGTCATTTGCATGGGCAGGTCTGATGATAATCGGATCCTAGAAAAAACATTCTCGATGACATGGGCTGTCATCCCAAATTAGCAGGCGCAAAATTCTTATCAGGGGAGTGACCTTCCAGAACACTGCTGTGGCTTGGGCTGCTTGTGGAAAGAAAGGGTTCTGAATAGATAGATTTTATTTTGTTTATTTTTATTAACTCTGTTAACCTTATTAAGAAAGATAGGAATTAAATCGATGATCGTAACATGTGCAGGATGTGCACGGATAAATATGGAGAAACGGATTAAGTTTAGTTAGTACTTATTAGGGAAATATGGCAATAATGGTGAAACATAGCATGGAAAGGCCATTTTTCCACTGCATTTGTGGAATACTTAATCATGGAGGATGCTTATTAGATTACACAAGTTGGTAACAAATTGTCAGAAGTAACTAAGTAATATCTGCCACAGAAGTGACCTGAAATTTAATGAATTCTTATTAAGTATGCATGTAACTGAATGAAGAATCTTCAGTGATAATGAGCTCCTGGTAAAAAGACAGAAAGATAACATAATTGAATAATGGTCATGGTTATAGAACATAAACATATTGTAATTGTGAGTATGTGTACTCTCAGCCTCTTTTTTTATTGTTAAAATGCACCCATATATGAATAAACATCCTCTTGATCTATTTATTTCATGTTGAACACGACAGTTTGTCTCATATAAATATGATTATATAATTGGGAATTAACAAAAATAATAAGAATACATATAATAATTTCTGGAGTAGTTTAGAAAGATGTTACTATTTACTGCATGCGACCACGTCCACATTTCTCGTAGACACAATTTTATATCTTCCACAAAGTGCCACATATTGTATCCCTTCCTCAATCTCTCTCTTCCTATCAGGGGAACTCTTTGCTCAGGAATGAGATTAGATGAGTAGGATGTTGAGTGCAGCAGATTGGGAGTAAAATGTGAGACAAAGAAATTGCATTTCATATTGAATTGGGATTAAGGGACAAAACGAAGTCCCCTCTATACCTCTCATTGTTTGGACTCCCTGCTGTGTGTCCTGAAAGCCCATGGCAAACTGAAAGGCCTTATAGGTTGGACAAATAACCTCAAGTTTTAGACAAAATACAAGTTAAATAATGAAAAAAAAGAGTTTATTTGTTTTATACAAGAGCAAAATGAGTCACATTGTAAGACTGTTTTAGCTAATCTGGTCAGCTACCAGTTGGTTTCCATAAAAAAGTCAATTTCCTTTATTTCTATAACTATTTTATTATTCATAGCATATATGTATCTACCGCATATTTGTGACCATTTCTTCTGAAAAACTTTACAGGATAATTTTGCGTTAACTTGCATGTGACCAGTGCTTTAATGCTCACATTCTTTGCCAGTGGCCAGGCTGAGCAGACACTGCAGCTGTCATCATATGAGTGGACTTTTCTAAAGAGCTCAGACTCTCTCCTTTGCCAAATTGGATAATTTTTTCTTTTACAATTGATTCAAGGTTGTTTATGACAGGTGGAAATGCTTGACGATTTTAAAGTAACCATGACACATTTTATTGATATTTCAAGAACTGTACAATGGTAGGTGGAATGGAGAAAATTCTAATTAAATACGCTGCAATCAAAGGTTTTGACACACTCAATGTATTTATAGTTAAACTATCTAACCTTTTGACAAGTACTGCTGGTGCCTTGCAGGAATGGGACATGATTACGCATTCTACTTTACTCATCAGAATACATGCTTTATTCAAGCTACATTGAGTCTGATGGATAATTCTCATTTTAATCCACAAGAACTAAAAAAAATAATTATGTAATCCAAATGGATTTTCTGCAAAGTTTCCCAGCAACCAATGCAAGCTACCAGATTTTTCCTTCCAGACATTAAAATCTGCCCGATACATAACCTGTCTTCATACACGGTATGTCTGAACATTTTTAAAAGCACAGATGATGATCGCTGTTTTACAGCTGGCTGGTTCATTGGACAAAAATTATGGCATTTCAAGGTCAAAGACTTCTGTTGCTTTAGACTGGTATCTAAGCTAAGCTAACAACTGCTATTTCAATCTGATAAAATATGTTTGTTCCATAAGGTGTCTAATCAGATTCACTCTAATCACTCCAATCTAATTTCTGAAATAGTTGGCTAAGACATCGAACCCAGTAACCGGCAGCTAAAGCTAGATCTCCTGACTTGTATTTTAACTCACCTGATAGGACATGAACACTGCACTGACAGCTACTTGAAGTTGGTGTCTAATGAGCCCTCCTGATTGCCTCTTTGACAACATTCTTCTTCTTTTAGTAATAGACAGAAAAAATTGCTCTCTTTTCTTGTTGTCACTCTCAGCTGCATAGCAAATGGACAATGTCTTCAACAACCTGAATAAGTTGCTGTAGCATCACACACCAGCAAGTATCCAATGTGGCGGTGGCTACATTTTAAATGTGGTGAGGCGCATATGTAATGCCAGCTGCAATGTAAGTAAGGTTGAAAAAACTTGATAAAAAGTACAGAGAAATTGTAATTGTACACAATTTGCCAATGTAAATGTATTGTATTTATTATATTGTAGTTTAGGAGAGCAACCAGTTTCAATTGGAAGGTTTATGGATTAATTTCCTGCTTCTGCTCTTCACATGTGAAAGAGTCTTTGGGCAAGATGACCCCCACTTGCCCTCATCTGTGTTCCTCACTTGTAGTTACTATGAAAAACCATCTGAATGCAATTAAATAACAGTTCACACCAGTTAAAAATAGAAAATACCACTCTACACTGAAGAAGAGGAGGAATAGTAAATAGTCTTATATTCTTTGGTTGTTATGCAGATGCCAAGGTTCATGTTGTCGGCTGAAGCTACAAACACTTGACTGCGACTAACATGGACAGTCTTTCAGCTCAGAGTGGAGACTGCTTGGATAAGGTGTGAGGTGATGTGACCCTTTGCCTTACACTTTTCCGTACTTCACACTCATGTTTCTAACCTGTTCTGTCGTCTAAAGGGACACATACCTGTAGAATCGTTCAGTGCTGCACAATGCATCTTATTTTTAGAGTGCAATAAACAAATTGTTGCCAGGCTTTTAGTCTTTTGTTTTTTTGGGGGGGGTTTTTTGAGCGAAAAGAAAAGTTAAACCTGTGACCTGCATTGTTCTGTCACCTCTTGATACAGCTGTAATTACCAGAGCAGCGTCTGTGAGGCTCCTTTTCCTGTATCACATACGCCATGAGTGCCAAGAGACGAGCAGAGGAAGGAAGAGAAAAAAAAAAAAAAAGCTTTGTATGTTGTTTAGTGCAACATTCATCGTTCTTTGTAAAAGTGGAAATTTTGCACTGCTCAGGTTGCATCTGAGCTGTGAAGTACTATCGAGGTCTCTTTCTGGCATGCTGAGAGAACTTTCAGCTCCTCTTGTTTGTAAAAACACAAAGGAGATAATTGTGTATATTATGTCAGCCAGGGACAAGTCAAACACTCTTTTCATCCTGGGAGAGGACGTGGAGGCAGTAAGCATGCAGAGATACCTGGGCGTTCACTTTAACAGCAGGCTACACAATAAGAATGGAACACTGAGGCTATCTACAAGAAGGAACAGGTCAGCTTTTACTTCTTGATGAAGTTTATGTGCTTTGATGTTTTCAGTTTGTGCCTGTAATTGAGAGCAGAATCCGAATAACAACCAAATGTGAGCCAGTGACTCAAAGAAACTAAAGCTGATAAAGAAGGATAGGTCTTTGTTGGAGACTACGGAGAGCGATGGAACTGATTATACAAAGAATAACTTTTCAAAAGCTGTTAAACAAAATAGATATTACTGCAGATCCTTCGCACAGTACAATGATCAAACAATTAAATGTGTTCAGTCAGATCCTTCTTTAGCTCCACTGCAACAAAACAGGAGTACAGGAGGTCACTCCTACACATAGCTGCAAATATATACAACAGTAAGAAGGGGATTTGTTTTAAAGGAGGGCCTCAGTGACATGATTATGTTCCTTTCTATTTCTTACTACATGCTTGTGCACTTCTTGGTTTTGCAAACTTAAACAAATTGATGAGGATAATAAACATATCGGTTGTCATGGTGTAGACCACGCCTTCTAGTGAGCAGCTGAACCAGAATGGTGAGTGTCCAAATACATTTATAGAGCAGGTGAAATGGCATGTACCATGTGTAGAGACCTTGAAGGGGTGTTTCCTGTTCATGTTAATGTGACTGATTTTTATTGAATAATATATTTTTATATGTATATATTGAGCCATGTTGGAATGTTTATAGCCTTGGCTAAATTTTACCGGCAGGTTGACGTACGTAGTATAGTTTGTATCTAGGCATTGTATTAATTGCAAAGTGAATGTCAATTAATGTTGGTTTGTCTTGTAGGAGGGGCCTCCAATATAAAGCTGGAGAAGAAGCTTCAGGCGCAAGAGAGCATTTTTGTTGTGATTGAGCAGTCATTGAATATTGCTTGTCCAACTGCTAGCTGGTGCATGGCTGACTCATGCATTTTATTTTTGTAACTAATAAAGACAAGACAAAGTTGAAGAGCTGAGCTTCTGCAATTTTCTCCTACCACTATAGCCAACCTCACACCGGTAGTTACTATTTGTATAATAATTTCGGTCACGGGCTGCACGGTGGCGCAGTGGTTAGCACTGTGGCCTCACAGCAAGAAGGTTGCTGGTTCGATCTCTGTGTGTGGCCCTGCGATGGACTAGCGAGCTGTCCAGGGTGTACCCTGCCTGTCGCCCAAAGCCGGCTGGGATAGGCTCCAGCTTCCCCGCGACCCTGAATTGGAATAAGCGGTTCGGAAAATGAATGAATGAATGAATTTCGGTCACAGTCTAAGAAAAATGTTCGATGGGATTTTTTTTCTGATGATTGACAGGCTACCTTCAGTACCCTCACTAAACCCAAAAGAATATGAGCAACTTAGAGTCAAGCATCTGATCTACGGGCACTTTGCCTTGTAGTTTGGTCAATGATTAAAGTGCCAACTGCAACTCATGACTGCCTGCTTTTACCAATCAATCACCCAGAATCTTTATCGTATCGTATCCCCTAATTCTTTCCTCCCCAACATGCCTCTCAGATGTCTTCTTGACCTTATTATAAACATCTTGACCTTTTCACTCGCTGGCCTCTCCAGTTATAGACAAGGGCACATTACTGGTAAGTGATCAGTCGAACAGAATGGCTGACAAACACTCAGATGGACAGGACAGAGGGTGGTAGAGTGTTGTGGGCGGGATTTCAGCTAAAAAAGGCTCCTGAATGTCAGAGATGAGGGAAGGTACATGGGAAAATAGCAAGAAACACAGACAAGTCAAGGCACCCCTGGATGTTGTTCAGTGTCCAGATGACCCCTCTCACTTTTTCACTGCAGAAAGATGGACCTGCCAGAAACTCAGTCCGTCATGCTGACTCCAACAGCTGAGCAACATCTGTTCATTAGGCTTGACAGATGAAAGGGAGATGTGAAAACACAAATGTGAAGAGATCCAACATATATCTCCCATGTGTGTGTTTGGGCTTCTTATCATACGTGTAGCAACCCTGTTCTGCTGTTGTGCTCTCATTCCCTTGAACATGTGATCCACGCACCAGGCTGCACAGATCGGTAGAGAGAGGGAACTGGGACTGGTGATCGAGGCGTTTGCCTCATCCGTCACGCTTCTTTCAGCTCTATTGTACTGTGCTGAAGGTCTTTCTGTCCATTACATTGTTCCCCCCTCCCTCCTTTTCTCAACCTCTAAAATGTCACAGAAAAAAAACGGGCTCAAAACATTGACATGGATGAGAAACAATAAATAAAGAAGCATACATTAGCCTCCCTCTCTCCTCCCATATACACACACTGTTCCTCTTGCACTTGTGTGTTTGTAGGAGACAAGACAAGGAGAGGTCAGGCACTCCAGGGATTGGTCCAGCTTGACTTCACTGCACATTCTTTCCACAAGTAAAACTCATTTTTTATTTTAAAACAATATACCTTTTGTAAAGCCAAACATGACCAATAAAAATACACTCAATGTTACACAAATACATAAGTCAGATACATGTCACGACTGAACTTTTGGTTTTAAACTTTATATAAAATTCATTGTGGTTGCTTGTGAACTGTAGGCACGTATCAACAAGGGTGTGAGAGTAGCCGCGAGTGGAATGATCCTGATTTTATCACCCTGGGAAGTGGGTCAAGCCACCCTGGTCTTTGACAAATACTGTTGCTGAGAAGATGGATTAGTCAGCAGGCCCAGGACTTAGACAGAAAAGAAAATGAAGTCATCACTTTACCATCCTGAAATTCAAACACTACGCTGAGTCCACTCCTGTCCCGTCCTTATCTCCTTCTCAGCAGCAACATTGGTGGCTGTGTGCCTGTTTACCAGATGAGCTATTTCTGCAGAAAACAGGTGTTGCAACATATTTTTAAAGTGTCTGTGTGTTCTCGGCATTTGGTGCGGTTTGATAAGGGTTTATCTTGGAAGGAACGAAAATACCATGATCTAGGCCAGTCAAGTACAATAATGACTCTAGATTTAAAAAAATTCATTAAAATGGAATTATATTTGTATCTTTTTAAGGAGGACAGAGAATTGTGGTCTTCAGCTAGAACTAATTGGTGATGTTCCTTACCATTGCACAAAATGATTAATGATCCTCTGTATTCGACATTAATAGACCGTTATTTTTGCAGTAATGCTGAACAAATATTTCCTTATAATGCTTTTGTGAATTTGGTCTTTACCTTGTTGTGTTTCAGCAGAGCCTATACTGCAGCTCACAGCAGTCTTAGTTGTTTGCATAAGCATTAAATTTAAGATTTTGAATTAAAATATTTAGTTTAACATTTAAAATGATACATTTTACAGACTATCTAAAGATCTCAATTTGTATTATTTTATTTGCAAAATATAAGTCAGTGTGTATTTTTACATTTCAATTCAACTGTTCAGGTTTATGTGTTACTGAAATTATTCTGTGTTGGGTTCTTAACGTTGAATGATTCAGGTGACCTACAGAAGAAAACCAACAGTTTTGGTCCCAAGGGCTTCAACATGCGGAAGTCTCCTTGGGCAACATTCTGAACCATGTTGCTCCCAATGGCAGGTGAGCACTTTGCATGGCAGCTCTGATGCTAATGGTGTGTGAATGGGTGAATGAACACATTGCGCAGCATTTTGCTGAACCCAGCCAAGGTTAAGAGGTGTGATATGACTTATGACCCTTTAACTAAATACTCTGCCTGGATGCATTCTTTGCAGCCAGAGGGGGAAAAAAAAAAAAAGCCGCAGTCATGCTGAAGTGCTGCTCACCATGTCGCTGCTCACTTGTATTTTCATATGTTTTCTGGAGCACTATTCTGTCTTCTGTTTTAGAGGACACATCCTTTGTGTAGGTTTAGTTGTGCCGCATTCTTGTCGATAATGACCCAGAGTACTTGCTGTGTGACTCTTCCTTTTGAAAGTATGTGTCACTCTGTGCGCACAACAAAACATCAGTAACTGTTTCTGACCGTTACCTACCTGATCACCTGCATCGTCGAATGTTGTCATGGATAAGAAGGTGGGAAATATGAAGGAACACATCTGTCAGCGCAGCTTCTCCTTTCAGACTTTGCTTATTTTTGCATGCTTCAGATATCATGAACACAATCCACTGCCTTCCATTACTATTCCTAATTTTATTTTCTGCTTGAGCGGTTTGCTTTTGGTCTTTCTACATAAACACAAGTGAGGCTCTCCTCTAGATAACAAACTGGTATTTCAGAGCATTTAACATTTTTATGCTTAGTCTTTCTTCTGCACGGTTGGCATGCATTCTCCCATGCTGAGAAAGAGAGAAAACTACAACACATCCAAATTTAGTCTTACATGTCACTTTTCAGTGTATGTAAAATAGCATTAATGCAACAGAAGAGACAGGATAGGCAAGAGGAGAGAGTACAAAACAAGTCATCTTTTTCATTCATTCTTCAGTAAGTATTTTATTTTAGAATGCTGACAGATGCTGCATTGTTATCCAGATCTAATCATTTACAATAACTAGCTGCTTCATAGATGGTTTGTTATCTGCTTGGAGCTGCTCAGGAGCAATGAGTCTTATAAACATTCCAATAGTTTTTTTTTTTACCAGTGTACCATTTTTTTAGATAATGCCTGTTTGGGCATTCTTGTTGAGATTCACAAGCAACAATCAAACAGGAATAGACAAAGCAACATCCACCACCATAACCTTACCACTAGATCTAGAGAGTGTCCTATTTTCAGTATTTGTTTACATTGGGGGATCCTGCATTTTATGATTTCTATCACTGTTCATAAAGACTTAGGGTGAAATGACAGATATTATCACTATGTAGATAGTTGGTGAGATGATGCTTTATGAATTATGCATTATGATGTAGAACATGGTAGGTATAATGCAGAACAACACATTTTGTGCTGCATTTACTGATGCCTGGACATCTAACATTTACCCAGGTGAAGATCAGTTAATTTATAGTGTGGCTTGCTGTCTTTGAAGATGCAGTGCAGTAAAACAGGCATATTTCAAGCATAGTTGTGAATGGTGATTCATCATGATTCATAAATTTGTAAACTGTGATTAATTTCATTGGATGTTTAATTGACGGCTCTCTTATTAACTCTTGTTCTGTGTTAAAAAAAACAAAAAACAAGCAATTTAACACCTTATTCATTTATATCATGTACAGCTTCAGCAGCCTGCAATCATTCCAACACAGAGACCTTTGAGCATTCACATAATGATATTTGTTTTTTTTCTTTTCAACGGAAAGATTCATAATTGTGATATTAATCAATATAGAAAACTAAAACAATCAGAAACAAATACATGGCTAAAACAAATGTAGAGGACAAAGAAAGAGAAAGTTGTTCAAACATATATGTATGTACTTCAATGCCCAGATGTTGGTAAAACGGTATTGTTGGCAAGATAAACCAGCTAACCCCCCATGCTAAAGAGGCTTCCTGTCTTTTGTAATTTGGTAATCGTGAACTTTGTGTGTATGCTGAACAGCTCTTCTCCATTCAGAATAAAGAGCAACCTGAGTTACTCGCCAGTCATCTCTCCTTATTCATATACACAATGCAGAGTAATGAGTTGAAGGGTCAGTGTTGGAGGTGTTGATTAAAAATGCCTTATTGTTAAAGCATCACCAAATACAGCGTCTGCACTTCTCACACCCAGAGGTTATTTGACAAAGTTGGATTTAATGCTTGCAGAATGAAAGGGGTTGCTTTTTGTCTTCATCATATGGAAACTGAAACCCAGGTTGATGGTTTGGGTATAGCAATAAAATGAGAAGATCTGGCAGGTCTGAGGTGGGGATTACAGGGAACTTTGTAACATCACAGAAGCTCTGTTACAATCTCAGCTTGAAAGCATATTTCAGTAAATGAAGGCTGATGGTATTCCTATTATCTGCCATGATGTTGTTTAGCTGCTAATGCTTGGCGTAGAAGTAGCTGGAGGTGGCCGAGGGTGGATGCTGACAGATTTGGCAGTAGATGTGGGATTTAACACTGACATGACTTCAGTAACTGAGCATTACCAGTCGGAAATCTTGAAAAACATTTATATTAGACTGATCAGTTTTCTATTCTTTATGCACAACCTCTCCCTGTAATCCTTTTGATTGAGATATAAACATTAGTGTTAAGGACATTTACATGTTTGGTTAAAGGGTGCTGCTGCTGTTTTTCAGGGAAAGTTTTAATTAAAAATAAAAAAAAATTGTAAAAAAATTAAGAAAAGCATAGTTTCTTAGTTAGATGTGATGACATCTTGGACAGTCCATGGGGGGGGGGCAAGCATCAGAGACAGAGATAAGTGAGGGAATAATCAGTTTCAGAGACAACATCAGAGGTAAGATGAGAGTGTGCCACCCCCGGCACCCACTGGCAAGAATTAGTGATGTACCACCAGAAAGCCTTCCGAGTGAGGTGAATGCACCAATAAGTACAATCCCTACCGTGACCATCACTGAAACCAATGAGCTGATATATATATATATATACACAGTACAGTAACAGTGATCCTGGAGCAGCTTGGCCGACATCACATCAAGGGCAAGAAGGAGGCATCATGCAAGGGGATGTTAGAAACCAAGATCAAGGCAAGTTGAAGGGAAGTTAATCAACTGTCAGAACTCCAGAAGTGCACAACCATGAAAAGGGTGACAAGGAGGTACAGCCAGGTGTCCATACCTGAGGCCCTGGAAACTGCCAAACAAAGACTCCAAGCTTTGGCTGTGCGACTGAGGCCTAAAGAATAAACTAGCTGTTCTCAACTAACCCAGCTTCATTCCATTCTAGATTGCGCCATCTGTTGGCAGCAGATTGTAGTAGCTCTGACTTGCTATCTTGATTTTTTTTAAAGTACAAAGTATTCTTGCATAGATATTACCTCAAATTAGGTATTTTTTTTCTGAGGATTTCATGCCGGTTCGGAGGGTGTGCTGCAAGGAGGATTTTTTTTTGCATGTTTTTGCTCTTTCAAGGCTTGTTATGAGTCTCCATGGCAACGAAAGACTTGTTTACAATCAGGATCAACTGATTAACCTCTCCCAAATCAGAATGATCAGCGAAATAACACATCAAATCCCGATGGAGTTGAAAAGAAAGAGTAGAGGATGTAGAGCGGGATTCAGCGAGCGGAAAAAGCGATGGAGATTTAAACCATTTCTCCCGACCGTCGTCATGGGTAATGTGAGATCGCTAGCTAACAAAACGGACGAGCTCGAGAGTGCAGTATTATGTGCTTCACCAAGACATGGCTGCATGAACACATCCCTATACCTGGCTTTAAAACGGTCCATGCAGACCGTAGTAGACAACACAGCGGAAAGCTAAAGGGTGGTGGAATTGCAGTGCTGGTTAACCAGTGTTGGGGTCATCCTGGACATGTTACTGTCAAGGAGAAGATATGCACAAGGGACATCGAACTGTTAGCTTTGAGCTTCCGTCCATATTATTTACCCAGAGAGTTTACCTGTGTTATTCTGGTAGCGGTTTATATAATACCTGGTACCGCACCAGACATAGCCTGTGACGTCATCAGCTCTGTTGTTGCCCAGCTGCAAACACAGTGTCCAGACTCATTCATGGCGATCTCCAGAGACTTCAACAACATCTCCCTCTCTGCAACTCTTCCAACATTCCAGCAGTTTGTCAGCTGCTCCACCAGAGAAAATAAAATCTTATACTTATTTTATGCAAATGTGAATAATGGATACAGTTGTTCTGCCCTGCCTCCTTTACGGAGATCTGACCATAATCTGGTTCTTTTCACCTCCACCTACAAGCCCATCGTTCAGCAGCAACCAGTCATCACAAAGACTATCAAAATCTGGTCTGCTGAAGCTAAAGATGCTCTTAAAGGAGGCTTTGAGGCTACAGACTGGAACGTCCTCTATGAACCTCATGGAGACGACATCAACGCCATGACTGATTGTGTGACAGATTACATAAACTTCTGTGTTGACAGCATCATCCCAACAAGAACAGTGAGGTGCTTCCCCAATAACAAACGTCACCAGTGACCTGAAAAAGCTGCTGAACATCAAAAAGAAAGCTTTCAGGGATGGAGACAGGGAGTTATTGAGGGCAACACAAAAACAACTTAAAACACAAACTAAGAAGTGCAAGGAGGACTACAGGGGGAAGTTAGAAAGTCAGCTCCAGCAGAATAACGTGAGGGATGTGTGGTCCGGAATGAAGAAGATCACCGGCTTCAAGTTAAAGGAGGACCAGCCTGATGGAGGTCTGGACAGAGCTAATGAGCTGAACATATTCTTCAACAGGTTCAGTTCACCCCCTACCTCCAGCCCAACAGACCACACACCCTCCATAAGCCCACTGCTTTCCTGCCACGCCTCCAATCTGTCACCTTGCAGCTCAGTCATGGACCAGAACACAGCTTAATCTCCCTCCACATCAGGACATCCTGAGACCTCCACCTTGTTTCTCTCCTGCAATCAGGTCATTAAGCAACTTGAGAAACTGAACCAGAACAAGGCTGCAGGTCCAGATGGTGTCAGTCCCAGAGTTCTCAAGATCTGCTCAAAACAACTATGTCCGATTCTCCAGCACCTTTTCAACACCAGTCTGAGACAAAATAGAGTCCCATTGCTGTGGAAAACCTCCTGCCTTGTTCCAGTGCCTAAAAAAACACAACCAGCTGAACCAAGTGACTACAGACCAGTTGCCCTGACATCTCACATCATGAAAATCCTGGGGAGACTCTTACTGGCTCACCTTAACAAGCAAGTAAACACCTTTCAGGACCCATTACAGTTTGCATATCGTAATGGACTTGGGGTTGAAGATGCCATCATATACCTGCTCCAGAGAGCACACTCATCTGGACCATTCAGGCAGCACTCTGAGGGTCATGTTGTTTGATTTCTCAAGTGCTTTTAATGCCATTCAGCCTGCTTTGTTATGTGAGAAGCTCAATAATTTCCAGGTGGATACCTCCACAACCACCTGGATCTATGACTACTTCACAAACAGACCACAGTTTGTGAGACTGAAAGGTTGTGTGTCTGAGATGGAGGTCAGCAGCACTGGTGCACCACAAGAAACTGTACTCTCGCCATTCCTATTCACACTGTACACCTCAGACTTCCAGTACAACTCTGAGTCCTGTCATCTGCAGAAATACTCTGATGACTCTGCAGTTGTGGGGTGTATCAAGGATGGACAAGAAGCAGAGTACAGAGAACTGGTCAGTCAGTTTGTTAAATGGTGCGGTGACAATCATCTTATATTAAATACCAGCAAAACAAAAGAGATGATTGTTGACTTCAGGAGGAACAAGAATAAACAAAGCACTGTTTCCATCCTGGGAGAGGAGGTGGAGGTGGTGGAGGAATACAAGTATCTTGGAGTTCAGCTGAACAACAAACTGGACTGGAAATGCAACACTGACTACATGTACAAGAAAGGTCAGAGCAGATTGTACTTCTTAAGGAAGTTGAGATCGTTTAACGTCTGCACCAAGATGTTGCATATCTTCTATAAGTCTGTTGTGGAAAGTGCATTCAGCTTTGCAGCCATCTGCTGGGGTAGTAGCATCAGAACCAGAGACTTGAAAAGAATCAACAAACTGATCAAGAAAACTGGTTCTGTGCTTGGAGTAACTCTGGAGCCACTGGAGCTGATTGTCCAAAGAAGAGTGCTGCACAAGCTTATGAAGATGATGGAGGATTCTTCACACCCTCTCCACAACACAGTCATGAAGCAACAAAGTGTGTTAAGCGAGAGGCTTCTTCAGGTCCCATTCAAGACTGAAAGATACAGAAGATCATTCCTGCCAGCAGCCATCAGCCTCCAGAACAAGACCTCCTCAAATTAATTATTATTATATACTACAACATTGAATTTCCCTTTGGGGATTAATAAAGTATTTTTCATTTCATTTCATTCATAACAGATGTGGAGATGAATGGCAACCATAAAGAAGCCACAAGGGAAGCTGCCACAGCGAAATACCTGCAACAAGTGAGGTGAGAAAAGTCAGTTCAATGGCAAGAACAAGATCCGGGCAATTAACAGCTATGCCTTGCCAGTGATCAGATACCCTGCTGGGATAATAAACTGGCCAAAGGAGGGAGCTCTGACCACGGATGACAAAACACGGAAGCTGCTCATCATGCATGGAGGGTTCCACCCAAAGTCAAGTGTCCAGCAACTATACACTAAGTGCAAAGAAGGAGGCCAGGGTATAGTGAGCATCAAGGCCACTCCACGAATACATCAGGAAGAGGGCACCAAGGGATGAAGCACTTAGTGAATGTCTCAGACAATGGAGTCTGGAGCAACACGAGATGGAAGAAACATCATGGGAGGAAAAGCATCTGCATGGGATGTACCACTGGCAGATTATTGAAGTGGCTGATATAAACAAGTCCTATCAATGACTGGAGAGGGCTAGACTGAAAGACAGCACAGAGGCACAAATCATGGCAGCACAGGAGCAGGCCCTGAGCACAAGAGTGATCGAGGCCAAGATCTACCATACCAGGCAGGATCCCAGGTGCAGACTCTGCAAAGTAGCCCCTGAAACAATCCAGCACCTCACAGGAGGGTGCAAGATACTGGCAGCAAAGAAAACTAGGAGAGCTAAACCCAAATAATGAGCAGAGTGTACAGGAATATCGGTGCAGGATATGGATTGGAGACCACTAAGTCAATGTCCCATTCACTTTCAGCGACCCCAATGATGATGATGACCATAGTGTTCCCTTTCCCAGATGCAGGTCACTGGGGCCCCCCTTGAGAGTCAGGCCCGGGATGGGGAATGTGAACGAGCGTCTGGTCGCTGGGCCTTCACCCATGGGGCCCGGTCGGGCTGAGCCCAAGGGTAACATGGGCCCCACCTCCCATCTGCGGGGGGAGCCGTGGGGGTTGGGTGCAATGTGAGCTGGGCAGCAGAAAGAGGCGGGGACCCTGGCGGTCCAATCCTCGACTGCAGAAACTGGCTCTAGGGACATGCAATGTCACCTCTCTGGCGGGGGAAGAGCCTGAGCTTGTGTGCAAGGTTGAGTGGTTAGATATAGTCAGACTATATTATATATATAAATATATATATATATATATATATATATATATATATATATATATATATATATATATATATATATATATATGTATGTATGTATGTATGTATGTATGTATGTATGTATGTATGTATGTATGTATGTATGTATATATATATATATATATATATATATATATATATATATATATATATATATATATATATATATATATATATATATATATACACATACACAGTGGGGCTCCAAAGTTTGGGCACCCCTGGTAAAAATTTATTTTAATGTGCCAAAAAGAAGCTAACAAAAGATGGAACATCTCTAAAAGGCGTCAAATTACAGATTAGACATTCTTATAACATGTCAAAAGAAGTTCAATCTTATTTCCATCATTTTAACTTTTAAAATAACAGAAAACAAAAAATGGCCTCTGCAAAAGTTTGGGCACCCTGCATAGTTAGTACCTTCTATTCCCCCATTTGGCAAGTATGACAGCTTGTAAACACTTTTCATAGCCAGCCAATAGTCTTTCGAATCTTGTTTGAGGTATCTTCACCCATTCTTTCTTGCAAAAGTCTTCCAAATCTTTGTGATTTCTGGGCCATCTGTGACACACTGCTCTTTTAAGGTCTACCCATAGACTTTCAATTATGTTGAGGTCAGGAGATTGTGAAGGCCATGGCAAAACATTCAGTTCATGCCTCTTGATGTAATCCACCCTGAGGTGTTTGAGGTGTTTTTTAGGATCATTATCCATTTGTAGAAGCCATCCTCTCTTTAACTGCAGCTTTTTCACAGATGGCATTAGGTTAGCATCCAAAATTTGCTCAAATCCCATTGGATCCATTTTTTCTTCTACTCATGACATGTTCCCTGTGCCACTGGCTGCAATGCAACCCCAAAGCATAATTGATCCACCCCCAAACTTAACAGTTAGATAGGTTCGTTTCATTAAATTATATGCCCTTTCTTCTCCAAACGTGCCTGTGCTCATTCCGGCCAAAAAGTTCAATTTTAACCTAGTCCACAGAACTTGTTTCCAAATTGCATCAGGCTTGTCTATATGTTCCTTTGCAAACTTTAAATGCAGATTTTTGTGGTAAGGACGTAAAAGAAGTTTCCTTCTGATGACTGTTCCATGAATGCCATATTTGTACATGTACCTCTTTATAGTGGAAAAGTGTACCACAATTCCAGTATCAGCCAGATCTTCCTGGAGGGATTGTGCAGTCAAACTTGGGTTTTGACTTGTTTTTCTTACAATCTTGCGAGCTGTTCTGTCTGATATTTTTCTTGGTCTTCCAGATCTTGCTTTAATTTCCACTATTCCCAATGACCACCATTTCTTGATTACACTCGAAACAGAGGATATTAGCATCTGAAAACACTTTGTTATTTTCTTACACCCTTCTCCTGCTTTGTGAGCATCAACTATTTTCAGTTTCAGTGTTCTTGACAGCTGCTTAGAGGAACCCATGGTGCCGATTGTGGAGGCAACGTCAGATTAGTCTGAGCATTTAAAACCTTTGAGATTGACATCACCTGGTCTTTCCAGACACTAACTGTAAACAATCCAGGACACTGTCAGGTCTCTGTTGTCAATTTGGGGGCGTACAAGGTACTAACTCTGTAGGTAGCCCAAACTTTTACAGAGGCCATATTTTGTTTTCTGTTATTTTGAAGGTTTAAATGATGGAAATAGGATGTAACTTTTTTTGACTTGTTATAAGAATGTCTAAACTGTACTTTGATGCCCTTTCGAGATTTTACATCTTTTTAAAGCTCCTTATTTGCACATTAAAACTTTTTTTTACCAGGGGTGCCCAAACTTTGGAGCCCCACTGTGTATATATATATATATATATATATATATATATATATATATATATATATATATATATATATATATATATATATATATATATCAGTTATTATATAGTTATTGCAGGTACTAATTTACAAATCATAATTTGGGAATTTCTCAGTGAAAGAATTTGCACTTGAGCTGCAGGTCACAGCTGTTGACAGTATCCACTAAAAACCACTTTATCTTTCTTATTTATGAATTTTTCGACAGATTTTAAGCCGTACATTCAGATGGCAACGGGATGACCCGTTTTATATATTACACCACCCAGTCTTGAGGGAGTAGGGGTTCACAAACACCATGCTGTTTTGGGGATTTTGGTTTAACCCTTGAACTATGTTGAAAAAAAAATCACATTGATTATGTTGCAGGTCATTGCAGGTGTCAGGGTTGTCCAATCAGATGATTCAAGATTTTTTGTCAAATGTCTCCAGAGATATTGTTGCTGGAAAGATCTTCATTCCACAGACTTACTATACAGGGGGGAGAAAGTTTATCCCCAAGACAAAGGTGTGTCTTGGGGATAAACTGTGTCTGTGTATGACTGTCTATTCTAAAGCAATGAAAACATAAATAAGCAATCACATTTAAGTACATTAAAGAGACTTCGTTTTACTTTAATCAGTGACTTACCCACACTAAAGTATCTGGGTCAAAATAACCCCCAACATCATCTTTGTATACAAACACTGCACAGATGTTCAACAACACATCAAAGTCTCCAAATTTCACTCAAAGGTTCATGAGCCCAGATGAAGAAAAGTCACAAATTTTCATGAAGAAAAAGAAAGGTTAACCAGTAGTTTGTTCATCACAACAACTGAAATGGGTCAAATTGACCCTTAACATAATGCAAAGGTTAAAAAGATTAAGAGCCTCTGCTCCAAATTTTAGCCAATTCTTCCCTTAAAATTTAATTTTTGTTTTGGAAACGTGTATGGATTTTTAAATTTTCTGTTGTGTGTATGTGTGTGTGTGTCTGCGTGTGTGTTTCAGTATGAATTATTTAAATGTCTGGAGTCTGGTCGTCCTCATGGTAATGCACCATGTTTGTGTCTTTTGTAAAATATTATGAAACATTAATAGTCTGCTTTCATCAGCAGAAAAGTGGACTGTAAAAAAAGCAATTTGACACAAATGCACTTTTTTCCTCATTAATTTCTTGAAACTAAAAGAAGCAGGTCACCATGTAATTGCTGATATTTTAGAAGCTGAAAAGGACAGCGCAGCTAGTTGTGACTTTCTTTGTTAAAATCATTTTAAAAAAAACTTTCAAAACAGGTTTAATTTTTTATACAAATTTTGCAGATATTTTTTGTTTTTACAAATATCTGCTAAACTATTATAAAACAAGTTTATGCATTTACTTTCTGAGACTATTAAGAAAGACCCATCATTTATTTTGACATTTTAACTTCAAATCATATTTCCATCATCCCTTCCTGAGTCCCATCCAGAGTTGCAGAACTTAATGCAATTCCACTTTTAAACAGAACAAAAAATTGTTTTTCATGTTTATTCACAACCCACGGGGTCAGTAGACTCCAATAATCTTCTGTTTTTTCCAAGGACAATTTGAGGGATATCATGAATAAAAATGTCTTAAATAGATAAATGTTGAATTGTTTTTAGTTCTTAGTTATATACGTACAGATTTCTGCAGTATTTGTCAAAAAATCTAACAGCATATCAAAGAAGAAAGATCAGAGATACTTCTGATTGATGGATGGCAACGTTTCAGCTCTGATCTCAATGTTTTATATCAACTTCTGGGTTGTCTGTCAGCCCCAGCCCTTTTCCTTTAGCTTTTATGTTTTTTTCTTCTTTGTTGTTACATCTAACCTTTACTAGTAAGTCATAGGTTACTTTTTTATGAAAAGTGTTTACACAAGTCTACAGGTATTATATGGTATTTGGTCTATTTATTCAGTTGCAGAAGCAAAATCACAACATGCAACACTGGTGTATGGACTGCAACAGGCCATTGCAACTATTTGATTTGAATCAGTGAAGAAAGACTTTGTGGGTGGTTTGCACTTTATATGGAGTACAAACCTTGCAAATGCATTCTGATGGTGAGGATAGATATGGTGGCAGAGGGCAAGAGGGGCACCATAAATCAACATCTATCTGAACTGCCACATTTACTTTGGAACGATGTCTCTTCAGCACCCTCAAGGCAATGAAGGCAGACCTCACAGCACTTCTCGAGCTATATGACACTGGCTGTGAGTCCATGTTTCACACCAACAGGGGAAATATTCTTTTATTTTTCTGCTATAATTCTTTTTTTTTGTTGTTGTTTCTTGCCCTTTCGACTGTTTTTTCCATATCGCTGACTTCTTAACTTCAAGGGTTCAGTTTGTTATTAATATGCAACCAGCAACATAGTCTGCTTTTACTCCAACACATGCCCTATCAAGGTATATATCTGATATATTCTCTTATTTATTTAAAAGGGACAATGCATATTAATGAACATAAAATGTTATTGTGTATTAGCCAGTCACTACTTTCCATTTGTCTCTAGTGGAGTCAAAGACAAAGATCATCCACACAATCCAACACCATGTGAGTTTTAATTTGAATATTGTAAATGTGTTACGGTGTCTAATATTAGCCGGGATACTTTCGCAAATTTCAGTTCCTATTACTGATAGCACCTATTGACTGCATGCTGTACATCTATCAGGTACGACACAGTCATTTCCAAAACAGGCTCGAGCATTTACATACTGGGTTTCAACTTGATTAATACATTCAAATATGGTGGAAAGAGTCCATACATATATGTCAGTTTAAATTTATTTACATATTTCACCATTTTAATATTGCATTTGTGAAGCGGTGATAAAAGGAATATGGTTTTCCATTAAAGTCTGATTCAGTCCACCTGGGCATTTCTAATTGCGTCCTTCTTTCACAACGCTTCTTCAACTCTTCATTCTCTTCTTCTCTGCCAGATTATCGACTGCTTCAGTGCCAAGTTGAAGTACAATGTTCTTTTCATGGTTTTCCCAAGGTCATGTAGTACACATCCCTGGATCATTCTCCTTACACTGCCCAAGACAGACCTCTTTTGCACCTCCTGATATGTCATGGTTTGGACTTCTGTGTCACCTGTGTCTCGTTTTGTTCAGTGTATTTATATCCCTCACTTGTTGTTTTTACTTTGCTGGTTCATTGTGTTTGCTTCCAGAGTTCCATCTGATCGTCATTAAACAGTCTTGCTTCTGCATCCCTGCCTCTCAACTCTGCATTTGGGTCCTCACCCCAGCAACATCTTGACAGACGCGCCCTGTTTTTACACCACCTATCCACGCCTATCGATTGTTCTTAGTACGTGACATCTGCCTGCCTGTGTTTCAACCACTGCTTGTTTTTGACTTCATCATTCATACTTTCCTTTGGCTCTCTTCCGGTCCCAAAAGATCATGTCAAACCCCAGAAGCCCTCTACCCACCACATCCCATACAAATAATGTGTTTCTTTGTGAACTACTTCTGTATGTGGCTGAATTTCTATGTCTAACCTGCTAAATGACTGACTTGACAATGACGTCTTCTTCAAAGAAACATTTATGAGTTCGATTTCCATCTTATAATAGATTGAACTTGTAGGGTCACTAGTTTACAGGACATAACTTTGGAATATATGAAGGAACATGAACAAATATAGATAGGATCATTTCATTTGGAGGAGTCATTGACCCTGAACTATGGTCGCTCTGACGAACTCAAAACAACATTATTTTGTCCCTTTCATTTCTATATAATGACATTATCATTATCCCATAAAACATTTTTTCCATTTTAAATAAAAAAGCAACGAATAATTGATTAAAAAAGAACATACGGGAAGTGACAGGTCCTGATTGACATGTCTTGAGATGTGAAAATGATTGATGGTATGGCTGTGAGCTTTTTCAGTGTTCAATTCACCGTCATTCTGGCTTGTTCCTCAATTAAATGGACAAATGAACCCTAAAGGAATCCTGATATTAAAAGCACATACCACATTACTATACACTTGTAACATACACTTCAGTAAAACACTAATTTTGAGAAAAAGCTGACAGTCATCAATATTCAAAACAACCAATTATGCACAAAGTCCTTCTTTGCAACTCATTTGTTATACTTATTTCACATTGACATTTTTGCTTATTTGACAGAAACTTAGTGTTGGTTCTCTATTAGATGTTTTTTCCCCTTTAAATTAGAATACATACATCTAATGACGGATAAAACTGCAGTAAATCTGAATTGCAAAAGCAAAGGGTAAAGATCTCACTTGTGAGATCCAGTCTCATTTGGCCTTTGGGAGTTAAGCAAACATTTAAGGCTCTTAAACTTATAGCAACCTGTGCAGCTTTTTGTTAGGCAGTATAGCTGTTCCGAGGACTGCACTCTTCTAGATGGAGATGTCTGGTGTATCTGTTGGAGCCACTTCTCCAGCGTAGACGACATATATAAACTTTCATGGCTAACTTTAAGACTGTGGTACAAAGACGGATCTGAGTCCAGAGGAGTCGATTAGAGGTGAAAGCCCCCTAAAGAACTGGATTGGGGTAAAACAGACATCCCCAGATTAGTTGCTGTATTTTGGAAAAGTACACTTGAGTGCTTAACTGCTTTACTTGATTAGCAATTAATCAATATTGCTTCAGTATCTCTCTCTGTCATCCATGAAAGTTGTCATGTTTTTAACATTGTGCTATTTGCTGTGACGGTGCAAACGAACAAATGGAAAGTGACATCTCCTCTACTTGTCATGTACTGTATATAAGCAAGTTGAACGTGTTGAGTGTCATTCAGGATGACTCGTGTTGTCTTTGCCCAGCAGCTGTTATCGTATAAGATGGCAGATTCATGAAACATTCATACGGATTATATTTCAACACCAGCATGTGATGGCTCTTTTGACTATTTGAATTGCATCTCAAATTTTCAAGCTTTGCCAAGGTGGTGTTGGCTTTTTAACAGTTGCATTTTTTAAAGTAAGGTTGTCCCAGTTAGTTACTAACTTGTTCGTGATTGATAGTTCATGAATTGATAGTTCTTGAATTGATAGTTCGTGATTGATAGTTCGTGAATTCAAAGGTTCTTAATTACCTTTGAATTCACTTTATTTGATTACTCACTGACCAAAAATAAATTCTACTATAGTAGATGTTTATCAGACAATAATATTACAAAATTTAAACAATCAATTGAATCAATTTTTTCACATCTACCATGTGTTAGCATGACTGAGAGTCCCCCTTTAAGCTTTACTCCTGCTCAGATTGATCAACATGCTGATACTATAACAGCTTCAATACGTACAACCTTGGATAATGTTGCTCCCCTAAAGAAGAAGAAACTGGGTAAGATTATGTAGGCGCACTGGTTTAATTCCCAGCTTCGAGCTCTAAAACAGGCGTCAAGGCGTTTGGAAAACCGATGGCGTTCATCAGGATTAGAGGGATCTCGCTTAACCTGGAAAGAAAGTTTAATTGTATACAAAAAAGCCTTACGTACGGCAAGAACAGCTTATTATTCATCATTGATAGAGGAAAACAAAAACAACCCTCGGTTTCTTTTCAGCACTGTAGCTAGGCTTACTAGGAGCCGGAGCGCTGTGGAGCCATGTATTCCTTTCTCACTTAGCTGTGATGATTTCATGTATTTTTTCAGGAATAAAATTGACACCATTAGAGATCAAATTCACAATACTCTTCCTTCTACCTAAAATGTTGAGCCTGTTGTGGTCTCCGAAGCATCCTTAGAACCAGGATCTGACTTGTGTCTAAATAGTTTCTGTCCTGTCCAACCCTCTGAATTAACTAAAATAATAGCTTCATCTAAACCATCCACCTGTATCTTAGACCCTCTCCCAACAAGCCTATTTAAGGACATTTTCCCTTTAATTAATACATCACTACTAAATCTTATCAATATGTCTTTAGTGACAGGATATGTACCACAATCATTTAAAACTGCTGTAATCAAGCCTTTACTTAAAAAGCAATCTCTGGATCCAGAGGTGATAGCAAATTATAGACCTATATCTAATCTCCTGTTTATGTCCAAAATTCTGGAGAAAATAGTTTCAGCTCAGCTACATGCCCACCTAAGCAGAAATAATTTATTTGAAGAGTTTCAGCCAGGATTTAGAGCTCATCATAGCACTGAGACGGCATTGGTGAAAGTTACTAATGATCTTCTTATGGCCTCAGACAAAGGATTTCTGTCCGTACTTATCTTGCTTGATCTTAGTGCTGCATTTGACACAGTCGATCATAACATTCTGTTACAGAGACTAGAACAGGTGATTGGAATTACAGGTACATCGTTAAGCTGGTTTAAATCATATTTATCTGATAGACTTCAGTTCGTTCATGTAAATGACAAGTCCTCCTCACAAACTACAGTAAGTCATGGAGTTCCTCAAGGTTCTGTACTTGGACCAGTACTCTTCACGCTATATATGCTCCCTTAGGCAAAATTATTAGACAGCATGGAATAAACTTTCATTGTTATGCAGATGATACTCAAATATACTTATCCTTTAAACCAGATGAAACAAATCAGCCCAATAGGCTACAAAATTGTCTCATAGACATAAAGACTTGGATGTCTAGAAATTTTCTCCTCTTAAACTCAGATAAGACTGAAATAATTCTCGTTGGATCTGAAAAACTCAGAGCTAAATTTTCCAGTTTTGTAATGAACCTGGATGGTATTACTTTAGCTTCCAGTGCTACAGTGAGAAACCTTGGAGTAATATTTGACTCGGACCTGTCCTTTGGCTCACATATTAAGCAGGTTACTAAAACAGCCTTCTTTCATTTACGTAAGAAAGAAAAACTGGTTCATGCTTTTGTTACTTCGAGACTAGATAACTGTAACTCTCTATTACTGGGCTGTCCTAAATATGCCCTGAAAAGCCTTCAGCTGATCCAGAATTCTGCAGCCAGAGTCCTGACCAGAACCAGCAGGAGAGATCATATTTCTCCAGTTTTAGCCTCTCTTCATTGGCTGCCTGTTGAATCTAGAATAGAATTTAAAATCCTTTGCCTGACATATAAAGCTCTTCACAACCAGGCACCACTAAATATCAAAGACCTCATAGTTCCTTATATACCAACCAATCGCAGACTGCAGGCTTACTTGTGGTTCCTAGAGTCTCAAAGAGCCGAGCAGGAGGCATAGCCTTTGGTTATCAGGCCCCTCTCTTATGGAATAAGCTTCCAGTTAGTGTTAGGGAAGCAGACACCCTCCCCACCTTTAAGACTAGGCTGAAGACTTATCTTTTTGCTGAGGGACATTTCCTGATACACTGAGCTTCTTTCTTTTTCTCTTCCCCCCCCCGGCCGGGTTCTGCCGGAGGTTTCCTTCCTGTTAAAAGGGAGTTTTTTCCTTCCCACTTTTGCCAGTGTGCTTGCTCAGGATGGGAGATTGAGTTGGACTCAACTCAATCTGTTGGTTTCCTTATATAGGCTATTATGAATTGGCCTTCTTTATGTTTTCCCCTCTGTCTGTAAAGCATCTTGAGATGGCATTGCCATAATTTGACGCTATATAAATAAAGTTGAATTGAATTGAATTGAATTGATAGCATTCTTTCTTTCTTTCTTAACTCTTATCAGGTACCTCTATTAATTGCTGCATTTTGACACACACAGTTTTTGTTAACGATGTAAAAAGAGCATAATTTGTCCAAATTCTGGCATGGACAGTTGGAGCCTTATGACCCCAAATTCCAATGAAATTAGAACATTTTTAGGTCATATTCAGTTGTTGATGTTAAAAATACAAGATAATATCCAAACTGATAAACTTCATAATTTTCTTTGCAAATAATCACTTATGTTGAATTTGAGGACTGCAACATATTCCAAAAAAGCTGGGAACAATGAAATATTGGTAAAGTTTAGAAATGCACCTGCTTGGAACACTGCACAAGTGAACAGTTTATTTGGTAAACAGGTGTAGCAACCTCCCAAGGCCGAATTAACCCACGAATCAGATAAGAACTCAGGAAGTTCTTATCTGAGGAGGTCCATCCACACATCTCCAAAACAGAGCTCAATGAAAGCCCTAAAAATCAGATCCATCTTAATCCTGGTAGACAGACCTCCACTTTAAACCAGGAACCCTGCTGGTTTTATCTTGTTCCTGGTAGGAAATGTCTACACAGACAGACTGTGGCACCCTTTTGAAGGTGGACCCTGGTAAGAGCCTGTTGTCCATCACCCCAGGAGGTCCCTTTGTATCCACAGCACATAAAGACCAAATTCCAGAGCAGAACCTTTAAGCTCTGAATTCAAAACTATATAAAATACTGGATGTATCCTCAGCACACCTGGATAAATGGACTCGTCTTCCTTTCTAAATTAATCCAAGACTTTAACCGTTTTCCAGATGTGAAGTTAGTAAGTTAGTTAATTTCTGTGATTCCTTGGATGGAGCAATGGCGCCATCTAGCAGACACCCTCGAACAGGTTGAGATATGCATTTCAGGTTGATTAAATACCCAGTGATTAACATTATATGCTGTTGTTATTGACGACTCCGACTCAAAGTAAGAACTTGTGTGGAAATGATTTCTTGACTCACCAGGTCCGTGGAAAGTGAAAATCATTGATGAAGTGTATTGAAATGTCTTGATGAAATGTCTTGTACCTGTTAAAAAACCTTTTCCCCTTTTGACAGCAGCAAAACTGTTTTAAGGTTCATGTTTATAAGGATCATTCATACTTCTTCTCATCTATAAATGGATTTTAGACATGTTTTGAGGTTGGAAAAATGTTAAGTTTAATTCCCCAAGAACTTAGTATTTTGACCAAACCTTTAGACCCCATGTCCTGACCCCTGCGCTCTGATTGAATAATCTAAAGTCTGCCCCAGAGTGCTGGCAAATTTAACTGCGGGTCTTCCCGGAACTCGCTCTCTTGTTTTTTCTGCTCTTGTTTTTTTCGTCTTGTTTTGTTCTTCTCTGGTCTTACTTTTTCTCTCTTGTTTTGTTTTCTCTTCGTTTTTGTTTGATGTTTGCATTAGTCGTGTTTTTGTCCGTCTGGCGTCATGTTCATTTTTATTAAGTAAGTATTAAGCTCGCTCGACTGCTTAACGCCAGAAAACTCATCCAATTCTTGCTGAACAATTTTTGCTTCTGACACACCATCGAAGCTCTCCCAGCCCACAAAGACTGTGACCAGTAACGTACGGACGACCCAAACGTTACTGCTCCAGCTGATCCTAGGACTTTTCCGGCACCCGTGACCCGTGGATTCTAATCGGAGTTGGTTCCAGCTTCAGACGTCAAACCAGGCAGTTCAAGGCGAGCTCTTGACTTCTGTGGAGGTTCCCTTTGGACAAGTATCAGGACGACCACTGAATCCTTGCCCACTGGACCCAAGGTTCGGGTTCTCGACCACCAAGGCGCTGACGTAAGGCCGACCCATCATTCCACTGTCTCTGATCCAGCTGGTGTCTTAGCAGAAGCTGCCCTTTTGAAATCCATTCCCCCGGTCTCTGCCTGATAGTCTACCCTGACATAGTTAGTTAACTTCATTAGACTTGCCATCTTTCCAACCTTCCTAGTTATGTAAGTTATGTAAGCTGCTTACATAACTTTACCTTTAATAGTTTTATTTTACATTTTTGTTGTTGGCTCGGCTCGAGCTTCCATACTCTCTCTCTCTCTCTCTCTCTCTCATCTTGGCTAATTCAGTATTTGATGCTTGCTGATGCTATTTCTAGTTTACATTATTAATTTCATTTGTGTCTGATGATTTTAACCGGTGTGGTTTTTAATAAAGTGTGTTATATTTTAAGAAGTTGTGGTAGCATGATCGATCTTTGAGAAGTGATTTGTTCCCTCTGATGAGAACTTACAGTAAGTGTATTTTGAGACTGATGGTTATCTGTTCTTAGACAAATATCATTGTCATATTACGGTATTCCCTGCCTGACCGTATAACAAATTTAGGGCTGGGTGGTGCCCCAAGATTGTCTGCTTGTCTAAGGACACAGCAAATGAATAATTAAAACACCCACTGTCGCTCCAACATTGGATCACAGGTTAAAATTTATGAGAATATGCTACACAGGTTAGTGTCATGATAAAAGGCTCAGTTTTTTTTTTCTAAGCAAGAACTGGGCGAGGTTTGCAAATAATTCAACAGTTTCAGAGCAATTGTTGTCAATGTACAGTTACAGGAAATTTATGGACAACACAAAACAAATAAATAACCACTTACTCCTACGATTTTAGGATCTCCAACTACCCTGAATAAATAAAAACCAAAACAAAACAAATCAAACCAGGAACATTCTTGCTGAGATGCCTACGGTCTCTTAGTATGATATTCACCAACAGTGGGTTAAAGGTTATTAGTGACTTGAATGCAACCCCGTTCAGATGAATTTGCATGAGCAGTTTGATGATTTATTTCACTTCTGCTGAATGAAACTGAATCTTTAACTGGATAAATATTTAATTTTTTGTGCATTTTTTATTTTCTAAGTTTCTAAATTAACATTGAATCTTAAAACTACATTTTGGAAGAAAGAATGAATTGAAACAATGAAAACTGATTGCAATTGACTTTAGCTATTATTGGACACGAGTAGAAAAATTATAGAAAAAAAAATCCAGTGTCTTCATGACAGGAGCGTAATCAGATCTTGGGGTGTTACAGTATGTTGTGGTAATTAACTATCGTGCTGTGAATGTGTTGTGTGTTTTCCTAAGTCTGTTCAGTCTTCTGTGAAGCACCGTGACCTGTGTGTGCCCTCCCAGCAGGTAGGCATGTGTCTTGCCTCTGTTATCTCAGTAGTTATCCGTGGCAGCAGGTGCTCTCTCTGACATTTGTGGGGCGGGTCTTCAGCCTTTGTCTTCCAAGCCCTGGGGGAGTGCAGCAACCATGACTTCACTGCACCTGATACCACGTACTGCATATGCATTGGTCCATTAGTCTTCTACCCACCCCCTTGGTGTCACTGCACCAGTGCAGGACAGTTATTATGTAAATGGCTGTAATGATTTGCATGCAAAGAAGCAGAAGAACTTTGTCTCTATTTGGTATGAAAGAAAGTTCCTGAAAAAAAGTTAAACATCAGAGTGCTACAGTAATGTAATTTCTACTTTGATGTTTATGCTCAACACTCCTCAGAGGCAAACTGGGCAGTGTGGGAAGGAAGAAGGAACACAGATGTTATTTGATATGTCTTAGCCTATAAAACATGAAAAATCTTATGCTGTGACTCAGAGAGTACATTTAATCCATAACACGGATTTGATCCTCCTTGAAAAAAAAAAAAAAAAAAAAAAAAACGAGAAAAAAAAAAGCTAAAAAACTTTTGGCTTGTCATTTTCCCCCATTTAACAGACACAAACAGTCCATGAGACAAGTTAAAATTTCTCTTCTCACTACATAGATAAGACATTGTGTGTGTCATGAGACAGATTCAAAACATGGTTAAATCATTGCTTACGATAAATAAAATCAGAGTTTAAAATGTTAGTCAATCATTAATTTTCTTCACCGCTTAGTCCAATGAAGAGTTGTGAGGAAGCTGCAGCCTATCCCAGCAATCATCTGCCGAGAGGCAGATACACCCTGGACAGATCACCAGTCTATCCCAGGAGTTTAAAATGTGTTAAAATAAATTCACAGGAAAACATTTCTGTTACGACCAGCCTAAAACCAAATATGCATCTCTTTTTAAGACAATGGTTCCCAAACTGGGGGGTGGGGCAAATAAAACTTGAGGTTTTGGCTCTGAACAAACTGGTAAAAGCATCATTGGTAAATTGATGATGAATTAAACAAGAAAGACTTCAAGTACAAAAAAAAGAGAAGAAAATATGATGGGGGATATCTGTCCCTAGGCTTGACCAGGTAATCAAAAGAGAGAGAGAAAGAGAAAAAGAAAGAAGCTCAGTGTATCAGGAAATGTCCCTCAGCAGTCTAAACCTATAGCAGCATAACTAAGGGATGCTAACCATCCCTAGTTATAGGACTTATCAAAAAGATAAGTCTTCAGCCTAGTCTTAAAGGTGGGGAGGGTGTCTGCTTCCCTAACACTAACTGGAAGCTTATTCCATAAGAGAGGGGCCTGATAACCAAAGGCTATGCCTCCTGCTCGGCTCTTTGAGACTCTAGGAACCACAAGTAAGCCTGCAGTCTGCGATTGGTTGTTATATAAGGAACTATGAGGTCTTTGATATATAGTGGTGCTTGGTTGTGAAGAGCTTTATATGTCAGGCAAAGGATTTTAAATTATATTCTAGATTCAACAGGCAGCCAATGAAGAGGGGCTAAAACCGGAGAAATATGATCTGTCCTGCTGGTTCTGGTCAGGACTCTGGCTGCAGAATTCTGGATCAGCTGAAGGCTTTTCAGGGCATATTTAGGACAGCCCAGTAATAGAGAGTTACAGTTATCTAGTCTCGAAGTAACAAAAGCATGAACCAGTTTTTCTTTCTTACGTAAATGAAAGAAGGCTGTTTTAGTAACCTGCTTAATATGTGAGCCAAAGGACAGGTCCGAGTCAAATATTACTCCAAGGTTTCTCACTGTAGCACTGGAAGCTAAAGTAATACCATCCAGGTTCATTACAAAACTGGAAAATTTAGCTCTGAGTTTTTCAGATCCAACGAGAATTATTTCAGTCTTATCTGAGTTTAAGAGGAGAAAATTTCTAGACATCCAAGTCTTTATGTCTATGAGACAATTTTGTAGCCTATTGGGCTGATTTGTTTCATCTGGTTTAAAGGATAAGTATATTTGAGTATCATCTGCATAACAATGAAAGTTTATTCCATGCTGTCTGATAATTTTGCCTAAAGGGAGCATATATAGCGTGAAGAGTACTGGTCCAAGTACAGAACCTTGAGGAACTCCATGACTTACTGTAGTTTGTGAGGAGGACTTGTCATTTACATGAACGAACTGAAGTCTATCAGATAAATATGATTTAAACCAGCTTAACGATGTACCTGTAATTCCAATCACCTGTTCTAGTCTCTGTAACAGAATGTTATGATCGACTGTGTCAAATGCAGCACTAAGATCAAGCAAGATAAGTACGGACAGAAATCCTTTGTCTGAGGCCATAAGAAGATCATTAGTAACTTTCACCAATGCCGTCTCAGTGCTATGATGAGCTCTAAATCCTGACTGAAACTCTTGTAATTTTATGTCTTGACATAAAATGACTGAGGTGGTAATTGGCAGCCCCAATTGTAGCTGGGGCTGAAGCTTAGGAGGAATAGCAGTCGTCCTTCAACTGGAAAGTTGGGGGGTTGATTCCAGGCTTCTCCTGACTAAAATGCCGAAGTGTCCTGGGACAAAATACTGAACCCCAAGCTGCCCTCCAATGTGCCTATTGGGGTATATGTGTGTTGTATGAGTGTGCGTGTGAATGGGTGAATGTTACAAGTAGTGTAAAGTGCTTTGAGTGGCCTGCATGACTAGAAAAGCGCTATATAAGTACAAGTCAGTTTACTAAATAACCTTGTTAGTGCTTCAACATGAGTAGGTTAAAAAGAACTTTTCCAAAATGGAGACATATTGGTTTATTTCCAGCTAGATGGTTCATGCTTTATTTTATGCTTGGCCATTGTGTGGAGTTGCACATTCTCCCTTTGTTTGTTAGGGTTTTTTTTCTGAATAACATACATTTTAGGTTAATTGGTCATATTATGTAGCGATATGACCCCCTCCTCCAAGAAGACCCCTGAAGATAAGTATGCAAAATTAATAAATATATAAAATGTTTGAAATACGATATATATTATGTATGTTATGATACTCAATCTTTAATTCACAACTGAGAACAGTTCTCTCCTCATTTTTTTCTTTTTACTTTAGATAAGTTCATTTTAAATATGTGACTGAATTACAACACTACTGTTATGCAGACAGTAATTTTCACATTGTATGGGAAGTGTCAAAGAGCAGTGAATATGCTTAAGATGTAGATGATAGGAAAAGGCTGCATAATGCAGCTGTGCCTGCTACACCTACACAAATCTTTTAGAAGAAATGGAAGATAAAGTCAATTTACTTCTTCACTTGAAAATTAGTTTAACATGGTTATCAAAGCTTTTTAAATCTTTTCATATATGGAAATGGACTCATTGTTTGGGAGGAAATAACAGAAAATTCAGAATCAGTATCTTTTCAATGTTTCCTTTTCTATTGTATTCCATTTTTCTAGATTGTTGTATTTTGTTTTTCTGTCTTCCTACTTATCTCCACATCTTATTTCCCAGCCTGCTGTTGTTTCTATACTAGCAAAACTGATCTGTTCAAAATAGTATCTAGTTTGATGTTGACATGTTTTATTTACTGTTATTAACTGAATCCTATCAATAGAGTTGTAACAACAAACCTTTACTTTAAAACTAATTCAGTGACCATGACAATCTTTTACAGTGGGTATACTATAAGATTCTGGTATCCCTGACCCCAATGCTATAAACAGTCACATAGATTTTAATAGGGATGTGTCACTTTAAAAAGAAAGAGTTGTGAGAGTTGGTTGAGCAACGTGAAATAACACCCACAAATACTTTCCTGCTATAATCTGCCTAAAGTAGAGAGAAATAAAAGACAGTAGGAGCATTCATCACCCGCTGTTTTTAATAAATCGACTCACATTTACTTAAAAATATATGCTGTGAAATGAATGTTGGCCACAGTTTTATTTATCTTCATGAAACAGCTAAAATATCTCACAAACCTCTGAGTAAAATAAAAGTGGAAGGTGGATTTTATCGGCGATGAAGACATAATAAATTTGATCAGATTGGATGTTAGTGTCTTTAATTTCAGCATCTGTCTATCAATTTAGACCTGAGGCTGATTCTTTCTGAAAGTGTCTTCCATCTCTTTCCATCAAACATGTGTGACTACTGAGCCCTGCACTGTAATACCTTCTGCAATAAGTTTCTACAGCCAGTGTAGACAGTTTTGTTAGTATCCCAAATGTGAAAAGGATAAAGGAAAAAGCAGATGAGGAATTCTGTTTCACTCTTGCTTTAACTCTACTTACTTTTAAAACAAACTTCTAGCCCTTATATGCTTCCTTGCAAACGGTATCCACCTTATTCCTTCCCTTATTGCCCCAATCTTTTCTGCCAATCCGGCATTTTACCATTCTCTTTGGTCTGTTCACCTCCTTCCCGCTTGCACCCCCGTCTCTCCATCCGTGCCAGCTCCTCTGACATCCTGCATTACTCTAGCAGCTATGGCTGGTGCTGCTGGACTGCTTCCCAGCACCGGACATCCTCCAAGGGGAGAGTCCATGTGTCACAGCAGATTAATGCCTTGCTCGCTAACTGAACAACTCCCACTGGTCTACAACCTTAGTGTACCGTGGCATGGCCCAGATAGAGAGGTGATGCTATCCCAACTCATTGTCACTCAGGTGGTCCGGCCACGAAAAACCGTGATCTGTACATTTAATCTCCCAGACAGTGTAAAAATGAAGTAGCGGGATGCTGTTGTGCAAAAAGACTGACAGATCTGTGAGTGGCAGAGTAGTGAGTGGGAGGTAATCAAGCTAAGTGGCTATTTATGAAGAAAGAAAATGGTGAGGTCACTACTTATGTGATTTAACTGCAAATGCAATGTAAACCTTGTGTCTTTAGGAGATGAATATGAGAAACTTCTTTAAAGAAATATACCCTGCTTTTACAGTCTATCCCATTTTTATGTGCATGCCTGTCTCTGCAATATGAGCATATGAGCAATGTGCCTCCATATTTAAAGCTGCTCATTTTTTATGTTGACGCTAAGTAGTTCAAAGATAGAAGAGAGGAAGGGATGCAGGGAAAGAAAGATGGATATACAATGTACATTAGTTTATTATCTGTATAGCGAGATCTGCTTGTCTGCGCCACCCAGTCCCTTCACATTTTAGTTTTTGAAAAACAGAGTTTAAACACCTGTGCTCCGTCTAAATCACTTGTGAAATTACGAGCCCAGCAGAGTCTGTCTCTTCAAGTCCCTCATTAACTCGAAAGGGAAGTGACATGGAAAACATGAAAATCCTCATATCTAAAAAGCCACGACAATAATAAAATAATAGGAGGTCATCTATAATCGTCTCTCTCCTCCAGATGATGATGTCTTTTCAAACTCAATTACACATTAGCGGGACAATTTCTTCCTTTATCTATCACACTTCATCAACTAGGGCTTGGATGGAAACCCTATCCTCCTCATTAGCAATAACTCCATCACTCACTAATAATAGCCTATCAACAGTGTCTCAATGACCAAAGTTACAGCACGGGAGAATGAAATATTAACTTATGATATTAACCCAGGGTCATGTTTTAACATTGCGGAATTAGATCAGATTCAGTCAAATACAGTCATAAATCAAAAAGAAAGGGGTCTTTAAGGCAGACAGAGTGGGTCAAAAGAAATTACGAGAGCTGGGTTTTATTGAAGACATAAAGTCATTGAGAATTCTCAGGAAGACAAGGTTTAAGTGCAACTGAAAACATCAATTGGGCTTAGCATAAGAATAAGAGCAAAAAAAAAAAAAAAAAAAAAAAGGAGTAATTTAAGGATGGTTTAACACACAGACAGAGTGCAGGGAGAGAAAAGGTGGAAATAAGACAGGCGTCCTGGTTTATATGGACTACCATTACCATAAATGGATGCTGACTGCCTGCAGTCAGGACCAATACACTATCTATAAAGGTTCATTTCTCTCAAATTTACTTTGCCTCTGGTGTGACGGGTCTGGTCGCTAGTCTCAGCAGCCTAAATCAGTTGACTTTCACATTGCTCTTCAGGCTTTCCCACCACAGGCAGAGGTGCATGCGGTGTCACATCACCACCTCTTGTCCACTCCTATTACCTGCAAAGATGTCATGGCTAATGGCTGGCTTGAGGTTAAAGACGAGGGTCTGCTGTTTTATATTCATGTCAAAATGGTGGGATATTGGGGGAATTTGTTCAATAGAACCTCCGCATGAGGAAGATTTCCTTCGGCTGCTCTAATGACCATTATAAAGTGAGGTGAGAACTATTATCGGTCTCTTACATGCTGAAACACAGACATACACACTGATGCACACACAGTAAATCTCCATGTCTGCCAAGAAAGCACTTAGGCAAGACAGGCAAAGGGAATTTTTATACTAATTGATTAGTACTTTGCATATGCATTGTGTTTCTTTTTAAAGGGGCCAGAACCAAAGTCAAACAGTCACTTGAGAATCAACCTCCATCAGTGCCTCTCCTCACATAAGCCACTAATGTGTCCTCAAGGGACTGTACTCTTTAAAGCAACTGACTGTGCGCTCTGGATTTATTTAATAAAATAGAGTAAAATCCTGACACTATGATGTTGCACACTTTCTTCAGCTGAGTCATTAGCTCTTTGATGAAGCCCGTATTTTCTAGCAGACTGGTCTGATGCTCAATAATGCAAATGAGTTCTTTAATCTAGGACTCCCTTAAACTGGTAATTCAATGAATGATTTAGAGTTTTATGAGAAACAGTAACACTTTGTATGCAAAATACAACCTGACCGGTTTGATGTGATGTGCTTCTTTAATATTTCATATTAATAAGATCATATATCAAGCTGCTGTTTTATAATTGTCATTAGCTCAACAGCACAGAACTGTAAGGTTTTTTTTTCTTTCTGTTTTGGCTTTGGAAGATCAAAATTATTCTTTGTTTTTTGTTTTTTTTTCTTCTTACAAACAGTGCTTTTCATGCATTTACAGGGAATTATCTACTACTTGAGCTCACCTTGTACTCCATTACGAGGTCAGGGCCCTGCACCTGTTTCTCCAGGTGTGAAGGAAGACCCTGATAATGCGCTCTTAATGAGTTGCCATACGGAGCAGGCAGTCCATGCTGCTGCATATTTCACAGTTACGTAAAGGTTGGTCATTATCATCCATCTTATCATATGCTAAGATTTAGAGACTATGATTATTGATAAGCTTTCTTTGTTAGGCAACAATAAATGTCTAATAAAAAAAAAATGTGTTCATCTCTAAATGTGAGTAATGACTGTGAAGCCACATGGTCTGAGCTGAAATGAAGAATTACATGCTATTATAATCATTGTTTGGTTGCAGCTGTGTGGGAAATGAATAGCTTCATATGTAACATATTAAATGTTGCACAAGGGGTTAACAGCAGCAAGGTAATTGATGATGCTTCCTACTTGTGTTTGAAAACAACATGATTAGTGTCAGTTTAGCTGAATCCACTGAAAATACACAAAAAAAAAAAAAAAAAAAAAAAAACAGAAAAAGGATTTTTTGCTACTTACTAACTCTGGTGTTTTCCATCCTAAGGATAGTTATGGACAGACTTTCTGCAACATCTGCTCAGTCTGCCCTTCATGTCAATCACTCTGGCTTGGTTTAACATCCCTTGACCTTAATGTCCTTTTTAGTCCAACTTATCGCTGGACTAAATTTGGCCCAGTCTGAGACACCAGAGCTCCTCAAGAACACTGTCGCTATACTAATCCTGAGCAGAAAATCAATCCATGAATTAATTGTCAAGCATGTCTTGCAGATCAGTTTCGCCGTAAAACCACAGCAACCAATGTGCACAGGAGGCAACATGTCTTTTTATATCAGCCTGCAGCAAAATTGGAAGGGTTTAACCTGTTCCCCCAGCTATAGACTTAAGTCTAAAGCCAATATATCCTGGGTGACATTGATGTAATATGATGTGGCATTCATGCAGGCTTTTTTAAAAAATATTATTTACAGCCTAATATGCAAAACATTGTGAAGGAAAAAAAAGTATTAATTTGTGCTTTCATGTTTTCTTTATTACTAATTTATAAAATGAATATGACTTTTTTTCAGTTTAAGTTCTGGTCTCCTACCAGAGGCCTGGGAACTTGAGGGTTTAGTGCAGTATGTGTTCTAAAAACTGTGCTCCTTTGGACACACACATGTCTGATGTCCTTCGTGGGATCTTTTGGATTCACTCTCTGAGTTTGGAGGTCACCCAAAGTCATCCAACTACTGCTGCCACCACTGTTCCCTAAATCTTACTGACTTTCTCTCTCAGACCTTAGTATTTCTGGGGGTATTTTGTCTTTCTTCATCTCCATATTGCTACCACTTGTGACGCTACATCTCACACGGTTACCCTCATCCGTTGAGTTGCTTTGGCATCAGCAGTTTATCTGTCATGGTGTTTTGTACATTTTTGCAAGAGCATTAAAGCCTCTGGGGACTGAGATGTACAAAGTTCACAACTTTGGTTTCCAGCTTGATATGACCGGATAATGACACACTTTCCATGATAGATTAAGAAACAGACTGATGGAGGTGTGGACCCAAATGCAGAGTTGGGAGGCAGGGATGCAGAATCAAGATGTTTTTAATATCCAAGAACAGAACTGAAGGCAAACTGTCACGAAGAAACAAATACAATAGATCAGCAACAAGAACTGTAACGAGTGCCTATAAATACAGACAGACACAGGTGGAATGACTTAACTAAAGGAGTCCAGGTGAACCTCATGAACAGGAAAGCAAAACAGGAAACAGAACACAGGGGACTAAACAAGGAAAAGTACAAAATAAAACAGGAAACCAGAACTTAGAAACCACATGAAATATCACATCATGAAAACCCCTTTTTCTCTCTCTGTTTTGGCTTCTGATATTTTTACCCCTGACTCACCTTTTAGTTTATTCAACTTATTTCACAATATATCCATATTTAAATATTATCAGTATTAATATTTAACTGTATCTTTTATCTTATTGCTCTCATCCTATGATTTCATTTTTGTAATTTTGTTGCAATTGCTTTGATTGTTGAATTTATTTCCTTTATATTTTTTTCCCCTGCAAAGCATTTTGTGTTGTTTGTGCATGCTTCAGAAGGTGCTAGATAAAGTTAAGTTGAGCTTAGTCGAGTATCAAAGAAACATTTTGGGATAAAAACATTCAGACTCAGCTGTTGGAGGATATAAGGAAAAGAATGTAAAGTATCCAAGAAGAAACATCAGAATAAATTTTAAAGATGGAGAGAGTTTAACAAAACAACGATCATGTGATGCGCACAGTTTTGTTAGTCATGACTGATTAGCTGTCTTGGTCCGTGTCACATTAAATTTTCTTGCCTCTGTTCTTGATGAAAAAAGTCATGATCCGCGTCTGTGGGATGATAACAAACTTGTGCATGACTGTCTATGTACAAGCACCAAACAGGTATTCTCTAGAGATGCTTTTGCTGTTGTCTAAACTCATACATTCTCTTCCAGACTGTAACAAAGGGTTCAGAAGGGAACCTGGACAACCCTCTCCCCACTTTTCAACTCCTTCTACATGGGTTCCTTGCAGGTCATACGGGACATTTATGGGAAAAGGAATGTATAACTATGTTGTCTGTTGTTTTTGTCCTAGCAGACTTTGCTAAAAGGATTTTAATGTCATAAAGTCACAATGTAAACTTTAAAGGAATACAATCACAAAAAAAGGTGATGAAATCTTTTTAGGTGTGTCTGCAATGCTCTAAGGTTCCCACCCCTATCTGTGCATCTTTTATTTAGACTTCAACAATGGATCTACGTAATACCCGAGTTTCCCAAAATATCTCAACATGAGTGCCTCAGTGTGAACCTTTTTACCTCTAATCCGTTTCTTGCTATCTGAAACTGCTTCCACACAACATTCAAAGCTGTCATAGATATGACAAAAATCCCCTGCAGAAAAACAAATGCTCCTGGATATCAGTAGTAGGACGTTGTTTTGTTGACCTGGAATTTAGGAGACTGGGGGCATTAAAAATACTTCTGTCTGCAAAACTGTTCAGATTTATAAAGTCATGCACAGCAGGGAACTTTTCAAAAATCTTGATCAATATTTTTACAATTATTCATTCATTCATTTTCTATACTGTTTAGTCCAATTCAGCGTCACGGGGCAGCGAGAGCCTATCCCAGCAATGAGTAGGCAAGATGCATGGTACACCCCGGAAGACGCATGGTACACCCCGGAAGGGGCATGGTACGCCCCGAAAGAGGCATGGTACGCCTTGGAAGAGGCATGGTACGCCCTGGAAGAGGCATGGTACGCCCCGGAAGAGGCATGGTACACCCCGGAAGGGGCATGGTACGCCTTGGAAGAGGCATGGTACGCCCCGGAAGGGGCATGGTACACCCCGGAAGGGGCATGGTACGCCTTGGAAGAGGCATGGTACGCCTTGGAAGAGGCATGGTACGCCTTGGAAGAGGCATGGTACACCCCGGAAGAGGCATGGTACGCCCCGGAAGGGGCATGGTACGCCTTGGAAGAGGCATGGTATGCCCCGGAAGGGGCATGGTACGCCTTGGAAGAGGCATGGTACGCCCCGGAAGAGGCATGGTACACCCCGGAAGGGGCATGGTACGCCTTGGAAGAGGCATGGTACGCCCCGGAAGAGGCATGGTACACCCCGGAAGGGGCATGGTACGCCTTGGAAGAGGCATGGTACGCCCCGGAAGGGGCATGGTACGCCCCGGAAGAGGCATGGTACGCCTTGGAAGAGGCTTGGTATGCCCTGGAAGAGGCATGGTACATCCTCAGGTGGCCAGTCCATGCAAAGCAATATTTTTACACTTTCCACAAAGGTGCTTGCTTTTTGTTGCCAGTTGTGTATTTATAAATTATACATATTGCACATTGTATTGAAATCTCCTCCTGTGTAAAGCGCCAGCCTTAAAGTTTTCCAGATATTTAAAGTTGCATAAGGAGATGCATAAGACTTAGACATTCTCTCTCCACTATGGTCAATCATTTGCTATGTGTCTTACTTTCTCCCATGAGGTTAAACCAAGCTGCTTGTGTTTTTTCTCCACATATCCCCCTCCATGAAGGCTTTCCCTTTGTTTAGCTGCTTTTTTAGGTCATTGGTTATCTCAGGTTTGTTACTGGGAAAGCGCATCACAGGTCTTGGGACAATGGTGTCCACACAGAAGTCATAAACAATCACACACAAAAATCATGGTACTGAAGTTACTGCTACATGATTTACAGAGTTCATTCCTATGGTGGCGCTTAAGTGCCACAGAAATACAAAAGCAACACCACAAATTTAAAACCAAAAACACTCTACAATTAGCTGGAACACAACTCAGACGTTACATTACTTTCTTTTATGTTGCACCAAGTTGGCAACAGTGATAGCTACCCTTCAGAAAGTGAGAGGGGACAGAAGTTATGACCTCAAACTGGCAATAACTCAATATTTTTTGTCACAGTTGACATTACTTATTGTAGAGCATACAGAAATTAATTATTATGCACAATCAGTGCTTTACTAACTTTCTAGACCTTTTCTCACCTTTCATCCATTAAGTGAAAAATAAAACAAGGCTGCTACTCTGATGCAGCTTTTGTTGTGAATATTTCTGCTGCAGCTACTTGTGTTGTGCTTTTTTATAATTGTGAAGTGTTGTGGCTTTTGTTTTGTTTCGACACTTCAGGGACACCGTATGTTACAATGTGTGACTTCAAAAGGTGGGAGCAACCACTCAGAGCATCCTCAGCTTAGAGCAAATTCACACCAGCCTTTTTGATTGAAATCGTAGTGCATTTGTTCAGAAAGTCAGCTTTGTTTCGGAAATGTGAATGCGCCAAACAAAGGCGCCATTGAACGTGCCAAACGTGCCAAAAGCGCCAGCGATCGTGTTAAGAGTTTTCTGCCCCATCTGTTGTTCATACTGCGTCCAATGTTGCAATGTATTTCTCCAGTATACTTGAATAAGACCAAATATAAAACCCAAAGCAGCAATAGTTTCCTGCTCCATGTTTAACTTAAGAGGAGGAAACAGAGTCTTTTTCTTCATGTGGGTCTTGTTTTCTCTTTTGCTAAATACTGGTGCAGCGCCACCTTTGGTGGGAATGGGGATATATTATTCTAATGGTTTGGCACGTTTGACCAAAGTGCAACGTAAACACGATCTTGGTCTGCATGGATACACCCACCTACAGCTGAGCTGAGCCCCCAATCAGACCAAGCCTAGTGGACTATCCTGACGTGAATGCACCATAATGGTCTATATGGGTTGATGCTCACTGATGTGTTTGCTGGTAGAAGTGAGAAAAAACAGAAGTTGTATTCATTTTGTACATTTGCATATGATAAGACCTGCATCTTGTTTTTGTATTTTTGGTTATGTTGCAGGGAGGGAAATGTCTTTCAAGTCCTCTGAGATTGCAATAAAAGTGTTGGGATGCTGTGTTTGTAACCTAGCAACAATGGATCTGATGACACCAAAGACCCTGTCTACAAAGGTACCAGGTATGCTATGGTATTGTCTTGAAAAAGTCCACAGTATTTTAAAATTTGAGACAGAATGGATGGGTCTGTAGAGTCTCTTTTGTTTTCCCACCTTGTGGTGGATTCTGGAGATGCGTGCCAAAAGTTCAGCTTGACTTTAGCCCTGCTCATAAAAGCAGATTTTATAACTGAAACAGACATCTGACCGGTCACATACTCCCTCACTTCATCTTTCATTCACATAAGGTCAAAGTGTTCTTTACCCTATATATTAGCCTTCCTCTGCTCTGACCTTCAACCTCCAGTTCCCTGTATCATGTGTTCACTTGTCTGCCATTCTGACCCTGCTGTCTCCTCACACTGCTCATCTCTTCATTTGCACCCTGACCCCATCCTCTTCAGCTCAAGCTTATCTCTGGTGACAGCACCCGATTGACATTAATGATACCACAGAATAGAAAGGTTAATGAAGACCAACTGTTCCCTGTCCAATCCTCAATACCATCTGCTCTGCAACATCAACCAATTGAGTCTGAACTAACACAAAAATAAAGAATGCAGTGTGAAAATATATATTTGGCTTGAATAGGCACCCTTCTAAGTCTATTAAAGTACAACCCTACATCCCCTCTGCATCTCATGCAGCCTTTCTCTGTTTAAACTTTGCATTTTAGAAATGCTTGTCACATATTATCATTGCATATCCTGATTAGAAAAAACAACAGCTGCAAAATATTTATTCAAAAGACAGTATCATATTTTTCAGGAAATATAAGCCATATAAGCCTTATGGTGTTTTATTTTCACTTTGCACGGGATGTGATCCAAAGGTAGAAATTACAAATATTGCATATTATTTCCACATCCCTGCTATATTTTCTTCTGATTAGCAAATTTATAAAGGGGGTAGTCCATTGCAAATAATACTGATAAAGGAAACCAATAACTTTGATGAAAACATCATCAGCGTCTATTTGAAATGTATTTACCAAGTTTATACCAAGCAGTGTTGATCACTTTGAGCATTTTTCTCCTGCTGTGCAGACAGATTTCAATTTGTGCCAGAAAAGGAGAGAAATTGCGGTGGGATGTGGGTAAATATTTGTTGAAACTCTGTTACTTAGCTCCCAGGTTACTTATGCCATCCAAACAAGGAGACTCAGTGCAAAACTCTGGCAAGCTAAGAAGTAACTTAGGTTGCAGTAAAATACATAAACAAAATGATGACAAACATCTAAATATGGAGACTTGAGGGGATTTGAAACTCTCTTTATCTTTGCTTTCATTCTCCCTCTGTCTTTATCTCCACTGGGATTCTCTGCTTTGATCTCTGAACCTGTAAAATTCATACGCAGAGGCGCTGTTGACAGTAGGAGAAAAGGGAAGTGTTGTGCAAAGGCAGAGTGAGGGGGTGAGTGGAGGATTAGATATGCAGAGCATGGACGTTAAGGGCAGAGGAGGCAGATATAGCTGGAGGCATCCTATCTGGATATGGGTAGCTTTAGAGCAGCTTCTAAACTAAACAAGCATGTTCCAAATGATGAAATGATTGAAAGAAAACTTGTAAGTGCATCAGGACCAGGTCTAATCCACAGTACATTACAGATGCACACATTCCGATGGACACTTTTTTCTGATCAATAGATGTGTTGTAATATAATGTTATTAAATATCTCTGAAAGCTCTGAAATGAGAGTATCCTTGCTTCTCTGCCAATTATCTTTTCTCCTTTTTTAAATAAATGTATTTATTTAGTAGAAAGTAGTAGTTTTTTTTTTGAGGAATAAGCAAAATGGCAATACATTCATGGGAAGGAATTATGCTGTGATGAAGGAGGTCTGAAAAAGAAAAGGAAACATTCCAACTAGATAAATGGCATTAATCCATTCGCCGATATGCTATCTGTACTGAAATTTGGTTTAAATGTTACCTTTCCTCCAAAGCTCAAAGCTCATGAACAGTTTTAAACTGATCTGCATAAAATGCACTGATTAACAAGCCAGTGCTACTTCCAAATACTGATCCCCTGCAGAATCGAACCCCTTTTTTTTGTCCCGATTATCAAAGTAAACCTATCACATAACGTCCAAAAACATTTAGCTACATGTTTGTTTTACATCAGCAGCAGGTCTCATCAGATGCTGTGATTCTTTACAATCAATATTACACAAGTTTAACATTTAAAAAAGAAAACGCAGCATGCCCAGATGTCAACTTTACATTTTCTGTTGAATAAATGGAATGAATTAGAGACAAAAGGAATGAAAAAGTGTCCATTTCTGTTGCGATATCCTATACTGGTATATCCTAAGCTGTAACTGCCAAGTTGTTTCATTTTTGTATCTTTTTTTTTTTTTCATTTATGTAGTCTAACTGAAAATTAAAATATTCTTTTTTTGTCACAATCAAAAGTTCTGCATTAAATTCTGGAAATCTATCAATCCAAGATCAATAGTTTTTTTTTTTCAGCAGGACATGTTTGCTATTTTGAAGTATTTCAATCAAGAATTATTATTTTTAAAAACTTAAACATTTTGTAAGCATAAATAAATTATTTATAAGCTTTTATTAAAAGTTTTAGCCTTTTAACACAATTTAAAGGCAATTTTTTAGTAAAAAGAAAAAACTGAAAATTAAACTTTTTGTTGTTTCTACAGATTTTCAAACTTTATGAGAAAGAGGATTTTTTACAGTGATTGCAGGGCCTACATCAGCCACAATGGAGCAATAACTCCACAAGATAACTGTCTTCTTTTTCTACATGTTTAAATAAATCAAATGAACTTTGTATTAGCTGGCAAGTGCCTGCTTGAAGGGGGAAAAAAAACTGAATTTTTGTAAAGTCGCTTACAATCCCTGCATGAAAGGTTAATGTCAACCAGGGATGCCTCTTTGTCATTTGCTGGGTATATCTAAACAATGTTGACAAGAAAAAGAGTCACTTTTTAACATTCTTTGTCTTGTTTTCAGTCTCAATATACCAACTTATAAAACACAAACAAAACAAAGCACCCAAGCAGAGTCTGGGTCTGCCCAGAATAGCATTTGTTTTTCAAAAAGGTCGCATGCAAACGACACATTCAGTCATTTCAGCTGGTTGGCTTTTGGCAGAAACTGAGGCATACAGTTTCACCAGAAAATCCATTGAGCATGCTGTGCCAGAGAATGCCGAAATGATCACTATTGAAAAGCATCATTGCTTGCCTATTCTGCCATGCTCACATTGTTTCTTAGCCTTTCTTTCCTATTGCCAGGGGATTAAGTGCCTTATATCCAATGCCAAGGCCTTTCGAAACAAAAAAAAAAAACAAACAAAAAAAAACATTCACAAGCAGAAAAAGCAATCAGCCAAATGCAGTTAGCACACAAAGAAATGTGAATGCATGTCTATAGACTGTGAAAAGACATTTTAAGAGTCAGTGTGCTTGTTAGAGCAATCCGAGGCATGAATATTCATTTGCCCAATTTTCCTACTGTGCCTGTTTTTTATTAATTTTTCATATTGTGTTCCTGTTGTGCAGACACAATAAAAAAATAAACTACATCTCTTACAATCCTATTCAATCTGTCTGTTGCAGTTGCACGACTCCATATATATTTGATTATAACCATTTAGGTAAATGATGCACAGTCATAACCGTCCATAGAAACATCCTTTAAAAGATCCCGAGGTTCGCCAGCAGAATGCATTAAGATGCTTTTCTCTCTGTTGTTGTTTTTATCTGTGAATAATTTCAAACTCTGCGCTCAGAAAAACAAAAGGTTATTGTGATTCCTCAAATGGGAGATGATGATCTACGGTTATCTCTTAAACGAAAGAAGATGTTTTGTGGACACATTTGTTGAGATCACTTGAGTTTCAAGTCTTCTGATAACTCCCACAAAATTTATGAAAGCATCAAGTTTAGATCAGAAACATATACAATTATAAATGTATTTTTTTCCCCAAATGTCTCATTTTCTTACCAGAATTTGAGTTTATCTTGCAGCTTTTTAGATGTTCAAGTAAAAAGTCACCATGTAATTACTTGTAGTCTTTATTGAAAGCTTTCTTTGCCTGGTATCTTTCTTCTACACAAGTATGAAGACCATGCGGCAACAAGTTAATATATACCCCCCCACTCCTGTTTTTTTTTACATAACCTCTTCTGATTGATATTAGGTGAAGCTGACAAAGTCAATGAAGGAACCTTTTCAAACACATGACATTGATGTTATTGGGAGAAAAGTGTCAAGTTATGCAGTAATTACTGTTAAATACCAGTGTGGCTCTTATTTATGAACTTGCACATTAACATTTGCATGCAAGTAGAAGTAAAATTGGTAAGTCCATTAAGATGATCCACCTTCCCCGCATTTGGTGGATGGAGTTGACTATTGCTAAGGAAAATGGTTTTAAAAACATCCAGAGGTACAAAAAATGTTCAGCTTCTCGCATCAGATCTATTAACATTTAATTTTCTGTGTGCTCGCCAAGCTTCTTGTAGCCTTTAATTAATTTTCCAACCTAATTAAATTGATTTTAGTGAAGTATCTTTATGGCTGCGTTTGCAAAAGACAAATACTTAATATTAAAATGCAGCTTTTTAAGCTGTTCTTTTAACAGCAGAAGAGTGACAGAGGAAGATGAACAATGACACAGATAGGTTTACACTAGCTTATAGGATTGTCTTAAGTTTATGCCAGCAAACCATAAAGTATAGTATTTTGGACAGACATACAGATCTGCATCCAGTAGCCTGAGGGCAGCAGCAAGACCTTGAAATGTAACTTGCTTTGTTCTTTTAGACAGCCACTGTCAGCGCAACAGAAATCAAGTATCTGTTGAAATGAAAGTTTATGTCTTTGCTGAAGGCAAGAACGTACCTTTTAGCAGACGTCTAACCTGAGCAGTCTATCACTTTGAGCATTGAGCCGTCATCCTGAGGTAAAGTGCAAGTCTCCACCATCTTCAGAAGGTTTATTTTATCAACCAAATTTCAGCAAACTGGATTTAATCTCTGAATTTTTTCTACCATTTAACTAAGAAGCACATTAATTTTCCAGCCTTAATTAACTTAAATTGATTTTAGTGAAGTATCTTTATACTTCACACAGTATAATACATGACTTTAAATTAACCGTGCATTTATTCATTGGAATTTGGCAAACATGCATCAATATTTAAAACAGTTCATCTGATTTCAATATACTAAAGGAGAAAATATGTGTTGAAATAAAATGTGTGTAGCTCAGATCATCGCCCATCCAAGGAAGCGCCACTGTAGCATTCCACAAACACTGGGAAGTTGTGGTGTTTGTGGTACAAACAAAACACAATTCAAACCACAAGCAATTATAGGGAAATGTATTATCATCATGAAAACAGTTCTATTAAGAGAATTTCTGCTGATTACTATGATGTGTGTCTCTTTATTGTGGGACAACCCGCCCCGAAAGTGGCGAAAGAGCTGCAAATCTACAGATCATACAATCACTGATCATCATGAAAACACAAAACTAAGAAATAAACAGAGAAAAAGCTCTACTGATATGTTTTCTTGTGCCTGTCTTTGTTGGAAACGAAGGTCCTGCTAGTTTCCATGTGGATGAGTACATATTAGGGTTCTAATGACCAGTCATTCATGAACCAGGAGGATCTGAGAGCTGATTCTTTGTAGTGAACATGCAGAGAGAGAGCCGACTCTTCAGAAGTGGCGTGGCCTCATATTGATCGACACGCTATGTTATCGATTCCATCTGAGGAAAGACTCGAATAATACTGCTATGTAAAGAAGGAAGACAGGAAGTGTAGTGCTACGGACTGGGTAGACAGAGACGGCTGGAAACCAGATTGAAATAATCAGTGTTTCAGCAAGAAATTAGTAAATTTAAAGTGTCATAATGTTCAGATTTTGCTCTTTATTTTCTTGAAGTGGTCCTGTGTTCAGTTGCCTCTTTGAAGATATATGAAAGAAGAACTGCCCATCAATACAGGCTTTTTTTTTTTCATGCTCATGATATCTGAGGTAAATCTTCAGGTTAAATCTTCAGGTTATTCCTTGATTTCTCAGACTGGCAGATCATAGAAAGTCTAATCAAAACTGGGTGAAGCGTTTTTAACATATCTGCCTGTGAAACACCTCTATTAAACATCTGTAAACATGCTCTGGTTCACTATTTGGTTTTGGTTTTTACTCTGATGTTTATCAGATATTACTTCAATAGTTCCTATTTAAATTAGGCTGTTATCTTCTGCTTTTCATTGAAAGTAAAAATAATTTTCTTTAAGGAGGCGATAACTTTTAAACTCTCCGCTGTGCTCCAGGTGAATTTTCTCAGACACAGTATAGCTTATCTTGATTCTGACGCTTCTGTAGTAATCCCTCATGTCTTTTTTTTTAGCCTAAGATTATGCGTATAAACCCTCGCAGGGGGCATCTCACTTCAGACTGTAGGAAAATATGTCTAGTGAAGGAGAAGTTAACTGGCCTTGAGAGCAGCAACACACAACACACACAAACACACACTGGCCATTTGGAAATCCAATGAAAGCTTTTTATTTGCGAAAACTTTTTTCTTCTGTCACTCTTATTTTTTCTATTCAGCAAATATTAATGAATCTTAAACAGATAAAAAAATATCCATTGACTGAAAACGTGTACCTTTTTTATATTCTATCACTGATTAGTCAGTTTAATAAACATTGTCTGTTAAATATGTCATGTATTCTAGGATGAGTGTTAAACAGATATAATGATGCATGATAAATACCAGGCTGCATTAATGTCAAATCAGTTTGTATATCTAACCAGATTGTCTAGTATATGTACACATTTCTTTTATGTTAATTAGACAGTTGTAGTCAACGTGCTTTGAGTTTATGGAAACTTAAGATTTTCCTGTTCTGCTTATAAGTGGTTTTGAATGTGTCAAACATCTTCCTTTCATAGTCTGTTATGAATGAACAGAACATAGACTGAACTAACAAAGATCACACATCTTCATATATTCTGCTACTTTTTATGATAAACTATAAGAAATATTTCAACTTAAGCAATGAATCATCAGAAGCATCTACAATGATACTGATCAAAATTCTAAGGACACTTTTTTAAAGATGAGACACCACATGCAGTTTCCTTTAGCTTATTATCTATAAGTGTCACCATTTGTTTGCAATAAACAGAATTAAGACAGAGATGGTCAGTGTATGTGGAATTTAAACAGACATCTGTTTTTTATTTGTTATTTTATTTCACAGAATGGTTACCCCCAAGTAAACATCCGTAAAGATGACAGATGGCATACTTGACAACACTTCTGATAACTAAATTTCACAAAGGACAGTAACAGTAGAAGCTGATTTCACAGCAACATGTGAAGTACTCTGTTATGCACAGAAATTATAGGGCCACAGACATCCTGTCTGATTCATATTACATTAGACCAAAAGCAAAGAACATCACAATAATATATCTGGACAAAACAATGAATCGGTTCTGCATTAAAATAAAATCACACACGCTTTACACCATCAATTTATTATACAAAGTAAAAGTCAAACTGAATAATGTCCTGCATGTTATTTATGCTTACCAATAGGTTAAGCATCCCTGTATAGGAAAAGAGTCTCATTAATGCAAACGTAAACAGAGACAAATGAAGCCAGATAAAGCAGAGAAAGTTTGAGCAAGCCGGAGTGAGACCACAAAAATCTAATTATTATAGCAGTGGAGAAAAGAAAAAAAACTACATACTCCAAGAAATCTGTGATTTTTTAAATTTACTTACAATTCAAAGAATTAAAAAAAAAAAAAAAAAAAAAAAATTATATATATATATATATATATATATATATATATATATATATACATATATACATACATACATACATATTCTCCATTCATTGAATTATTCATTGATTTCTTCATTAATTAAAATTATCATTAACTAAAATTAACATATGGTGATTTTCGCAATTTCCAGGTGTTGCTGGTGGCTTAACGGTCATGCCTGACCTCTCTGTAACAACACAAGCAGCAAACACTCAAATGAGTTATTATTCATTTACATAAAATCTTAAAATGTGTGTGTGTGTGTGTGTGTGTGTGTGTGTGGAATTGGCAGAACTGGTGGCGTAATTGTTGATGCAGGTCAGTATCTGCTGCATGTAGGGAGAGGGAAAAAAAACCTTAACCCAGGCCAACTCAGTTTCAACTCATGAGAGTTTAAGCAGCATTTCAGAGTTTCCCTGCTCCAACACAGCTTATTAAAATGAAATAGATCCAACAGCCTACAAAGTTCTGCACAATGACTCATCAATCCGAGTCTGGTGAGTTGAAGCAGCAAAACCCCTCGAGGGTTGGAATGGCTCTGCCTAAACTTATTGCCCAGGTGAACCAAGCTCAGGTGCTCAAATGAAAATGTGTCTCCCCCTCAGGATCCAGCAACCTGTGTGGAGATGACAGAATAATACAATCACAGTAGTAAACAAGGCTAAAGCATCACATCCACATGAAGATATATTGCATATCTTAGTAGTTTCATGATGGTTTTTGTAGTGGGAATGACAAGAAATGCATGTAAGGATTCCTGAAATTTTTTTTTTATCATGTTTTTATTCATTTTGTTTTGAAAGCGACTGCTTCTTTAAGTAGTTGTGGGAGTTAGACCCTTCATTCATATTCAGCGTGCTTTGATTGTAAGATTCTTTAAAAGGGAGTGAAAATATTGTAGTGCGAGCATCTGCCTCCGAAGACGCATAAAATGAAGACTGGGTCACATCTTCACAATGAATCTAAACCATCAGAGACTATTTAAATTTTGAGAATATCAGATGCTCCTGATGCTTATTTCACAAAGCCGTGCTGTCTGTCAGCCTTTGCGGAGGCCTCTTGGGAACAAGGTCTCTGTTTTGGAGAAAAGAGACATATGGGAACATTCACTTCCAAGCATCCTTACGCATGCAGTTTCCTCCGTCTCTGCAGTGATGTCTGGCTTGTCACTGGTGGTATTATACATTCGAATCAGCTTATGTACTGCAGGTGTGCCTTAATACTCAGCCGATCTTGTCTGTCACACCAGGATTAGAAGTTATTTTGATTAGGCACGCTCTGGGTAAGTTGAGAGATAATAGTCTGCAGATGCCCTTTGCCTACTTCTTATGATCTAAAGTTGAGTGACTTGTGGAACGTTAAGTATTGCCATATTGCGAGGGCCTTCAGCTAATATTATTTAGAGGTGCAATGGAATCTAATGGCTTCCCATTGCCTACAGTACAGACTTTTTATTGGTTCTGTTTTACTGTAAACCTCTCATCACATTTCTGTTTACTGTAGCTCAAGTGAAGTGTCTCAGAGAGAAATATTCTAATGATTCTTTTCGCCACAGAAAGAAAACAATTATTTTTCCAGTACTTTCAAATAAACAGGAATTTAAATGTGCTGTTCCACAGGGAAATACGTGCGTCCCAGATGAAGTCATTATCACTATTTTTGCCTTCGTTCAGCCATCTTGGCTGTACCGTCCTCCATCTGTCAACACATGACCTCTGACTTTGTTGCCCTTTGCTCACTTTGCTCTTACAACCATCTGCTTTTCACAAAGCCTTATGTACCACACCCACTCACACGCCTACTGTGAATCCCGTTCCCTCATTATCCTCTGACTGGTCCTCTTTCACCAGTCGTTTGTTAGATTGCTGTGCCCTCAACTGCCTTAATAAAAAGATCTTCCTTTTGTGACTTGTGTTTTTTTTCTTTCTTCTCTACCAACAAGTAGAAAGAAACTGAATCATGGTTGTGCTAAAGTTTTGTCCTCTCTCTTGCTTCTCAAACATAAGTTGTTCAAAGGAAGTCTGGCCTGTTCAGACTTGGAAGGCAGCTTTCTATATTTGGGTTTTGTTATTAAGGCACTTTGGTGTCACTGAAGACATCCTATTATCAGAAGTTAGGCTTCTGAAAATGCTGGCTGTCACTTGAAGGGTTAAGTCTTGGTTTACAGGAGATACACTCATTGGTGGAAATTGAGATCCTGTTTCTTGTGAGGTTGTAATTGCAACCTTTCCAGTATCTTGATTCCACATTTGAAACTGTGCTGCTTTGTGAAAGGCACAGAAGCTGCACCTTGCAGGAAATTCTGTTCTCAGCCTCCTGTTTTGCCGCTGCCCATACTCAAGTTCCTAACCATGAAAATATTCTGGTATAAATTAAATTATGTATGCTTTCGGTCAGTTGTAGATGCCAGCATGCTTTTAGTTCTATTTACTAAACATATTTTAGTGAAGGATGTCCAGATTGACATTTTTCCCTCTACAGCTACCAATCTGAATCAGTGAATGGGAAGTATAAGCCTCTGTCAACAGTTTGCATTCACCTGAGTTTTTTTTTTTCATCAAATATCTGAGGTCATGAGGATGAGGTGACTTCTGAAGCTCCAGAAAAGGACAAAAACACAGATATCCTGACAAATTCTTTTCATGACCCTGTAAGCAAAACCATTTAGGAGATTTTAAATGACACATTAGTCCACAGAAAAGTAAAAGTAAGTAATTACGTTACAACAAAGACAAAAAAAAAAAAAAAAAAAAAGATCCACTCAAGCTAAAACTTCTTTCTTCCATTTTGTACCATAATATGCAGAGTTTCTGTCACGCTACTGATGGTGATTGAAATTCTATCAATCACCTCGTGATAAAGTGGACGCTAACAACATATTAATATTGACAGCTGTAAAGGACTAAAATAATTTATGAAAGGGAAGCATTCAGAAATTATTTAGTGAAACTGCCACTGATGGTTTTGAACAATAACAGGATGTGATTGGGGCATATGGATTTTGGACAATGTATAAAGAACTGGGTGTAAAAATTCCCCATGAAGCTGCTATACCTAAAATAATCTTTAGTGTGCTTATATTATATATATATATATATATATATATATATATATATATATATATATATATATATATATATATATATAGAGAGAGAGAGAGAGAGAGAGAGAGAGAGAGAGAGAGAAAGATAAAGTGAGGTGGTAATATAAAGCAGACTTTAATGTGTCAATCATGATTAACGCATCTAATCCCGATTTTCTTCTTCACAACATGGGACATTTGTCACTGCATGTATTTTTGGTACACAGATTATGTTGATGCTCAATTTATAGCTCAGCTAATAATTTAGCGACTTTGTCACTATATTTAGAGAGTTTTAAGACCCGTTGAGTGGATCGACAAATCTAGGGACATTTCCTTGGTGTTACAGGAGATGTCTGAAGACTGACATGAAAGCTTGTGTAGTTTCGAAATCTCTTAAGGGCAAAAGAGGGCCGGGTGCATGGTTCGAAGCTCCCTCACTTTAAAAGCCACTGGTTCAAATGTAATTTGGCACAATTTCTTCCAAAATGTGTTTTCTTTCCCTTTTTCACTCAACTTTAATTCCATCCATGTTTTTAAATGGTACACTATAAAAACACATGGAAGCAAATGTGTTGTGCATGTAACATGTAATTGCGCAAACATAGAAACATCCCATACTCAAGCCTGAAAATCTGCATCCCAAAAAGGCTTTAAGGATAAAAACTGCATGGTTATGTGGCAGACAGAGTCATCAGTGGGTCCCTGCACTCAAATTACAGTTATTTTCATGTTAATTTGATTATTGATTATTTGTACTTAGTACAGCTAATGTTCAAAGTGTTTTGAAAAGTGTCTGTGTTTTTCTAATGAAGAAAAGTTGATTTATTGTTCAGAAATTTAATGTTATCCAGCATGATGTAGCGCCAGACGTCTACCAGCAGAGGGCGCGTTCGCAGCACTCTTCAGCAAAAAGGGAACTCTCGCGATGTTAAGTGAATGAAAACACATAAGTGCGAAGCAGTTGTGTGTGGCGAACTGGCATTAAAACATGTTTTTGTTGCTCTTTGCAGGTAAGAAGGGAGATTGGGAACAGTGTGATTGTTCGGTGAAAATGTTTAATGTGTGCTTATTATTAAGGTTTGATGTGTTATGTTATATAAACGTTTCTTTCAGCTAACAGCCGGTTGCATGCTAATAATGGCTAGTTAGTCGCAAGCCTGGTTGCTTAGTAACCGATCGCGGTGTTAAAGTGAATGAGAACACATAAGCGCGAAGCAGTTGTGTGTGGCGAACTGGCATTAAAACATGTTTTTGTTGCTCTTTGCAGATAAAAATAAAATAGTTTAAAAAAAATAAATTCGTAGTGGAGGACATCCCTTTGTACCACGCTACAGTTACATTTAGAAAACAACCAGTTATGATGGAAAATACTCAGTAAATGAGGTTAGCCTGCCGTGAAACATAGATATCCAACATGCTAAAGCAGCTGCTGTAGCAGTGTTTTTTTTTTATTGCTTTTAACCTTTTTTATGCCTGGATTGAGAAATTAGACATGCAGTCAACTTCACCCATTTCAAAATTTATTTTGATGCTGACCAGCAGTAGATGAGATTATAGAAATGCGTCTTTTACGTCTCATCATCCTCTGTCTTCAGCTTTTATTGTCATTGTCATAGAGAAAAAGGAATATTGACTCACGTTGAATCTCATAGGACCTCAGACATAAGCTTGAGTGGGCCAACACACTTTGTGAGACACCTGCTGGATTTTCACCTCGAGTCTTGTCAAAGGATAACTCAAGCAGCTGCTTTTCTGTCTTTACCCATAAGACTACTTGAGGCTGTTGAGGTAGTTGTAGCAAAAAGATCACGTAGACACCACCAAGCATCAGGATAAAATCAGAAGTATCAGGTGAAGTTCAGGTTTACTGAAGCAATGTGAGAGCTCACTACCTTTTTCGCTACATCCACAGAGAATTTATCTGATCAGATGGGAAACATCCTGGCAGTACCTACATCTTTTCAGTTGTGATTGACATTCCAAAGAAGGGTGCAAGCCTTGCTTTTTTCTTCTTTACTTATACTTCACAACACTGACTTCACAATGTTGACCGACGGCAGTAGCAGTGTTAGTGTAGTGTACGCATCTGGATAGCATTAGCTTGCAGTGAAGATGTAAAATGAAGATTTAACATGCTTGTTAAATGGACAATCCACATCTAATTTCCAGCATGTCAAATTCTGCCATTTTGTTAAAAATCTTGACATCAACACGTGTTGTACTTGTTGAAGTTAGTTTTACATTTTGGCTGTGGTAACATTAGTCAGTAACTTCAAACACGACAAACAGGATTGTTTTCTGAAAAATACACACACACACAAAAAAAAAAGAGAAGACTATGACTGTGTTTTGAATCATCTTGGGATTGCAGTTGTTTTCATTTTTTTTTTTTAAATTAATATTCTTATTTTTTTTATTGCTTATGAGTTAAATTATTATTTATTTATTTATTTATTTATTAACTTGGTTCCTTGTTTCGGCAACACTGACCTTGTAGCAGTATATAAACCTGTATTAGAAGACAGCAGAACTGATAATTATGTTAGTTAAATAAGCAGTACTAGAAACATTTAGTTCAAGAAGAATGTTGTACAAAATGAGCAACTGCATGAACATTTGCTCCAATAACTGTCATGTAATTGTGCAACAATTCAGATATGAAAGGGTTTTGAAGTACTGACTAAAGCCATGCAGTAGTTGCTTGATTTTAGGTGTTTGGTGAGTGTGTCAATCACAAGGCTGGTCTTTAGATGGGGCAATGCTGGGCTTGCAGCTTGATTGTCCTAATAGCAGACCATTCAGACCGTAAAGTCCAGACTATTGCTCATGAAAATACTGCCAGGTGCAAGAAACAGACAAATTAAAAAAAAAAAAAAAAAACGATATTCAGGTTAACAGGAATTTGTTGTATAGTTTTGTTTTCCATTATTCATTTTTAGAATTAATTACCATCTGCATTATTAAATGCAGCAATTATTTTCCTTTCACAAACAGGATAGGAATATTATCCAGTTAAAGTAAACTTTGTTTCATAAAAAAAAAACCAACCTTCTACATAAATATCATTACCCATCCTTTCTAAGTTCTCTCAGGCTGTTGGCTCAGTCTCGCACAAATGTAGAGCAAAAAAAATATAAATAAATTTTGGCCTTGTAGAGAAATACCACAAGAAAAGGTAACAGGATTTTCTTTTGTAACGTGAACTAACCACTAATATATTTAAACACATAATTATTAGACCTCTGTTGTTTTAGCAAATCAGTGATCTCCTTGCTTATCTCTTCCTCTTGAAGAGTTCCACCAAGTTCCATCAATTACAGTCATGGTTAATGTCTTAGGCTCATTTTCAAGCTCACATTTGAAATGGATAAAAGACAAAAATATCCAGGTCATCATAAGATGATGCAAAGCTAAACAAAAAAAAATATTTTACTGCATATAAGATACACATGATTCAGCATCAGTTTGTGTGGTGAGCTTTACAAAACCTTATCATTAGCTGTCTGACCTCCCTCATCATGGAGGATGTTGCCACAGTGCATAGGCTATGCAACTCATTTAATTTAATACTTGAATTCTTGCAGCTTCTTTGCAAATACAAGAATGCTTAAAATATCTGCCATATGAATCACATAGTTTCCCATGTGGCTCTGAAACCTTTGATCACATGAAGTTTCTTTTTGTCTTTTTTTCTGGTTGCTTTTTCTTTATCTGAATACTGGATGTGTGAAACGTGAGATGCGTTCAGAATCAGTTTGCTTTGAGAGCTTTTATGAATGCTTTTCAAGTCAATTCCAGAGCCCGCTTTCATTCGGTGTTAATGAAGTATGAACACACTTGTTTCAACTCATGCATGATCCCCTTTTGTAATGATTGCATCGTCTGATGTGCCTCCGTATCCTCCAGATGTAGGAAATATGCAGCTCAGAGGAGCAGATCATTTTACAACTCAGCTGTATTTCTGATCCCCAAACTAATAGCACGGTTCAGCTGCTTTACATTAGGAAACAACAGCTGCCACAACACATACGACAGCGATGTGACAGGTGCCACCTTACATTTCCATTTTTATTTTGATAGTCAAAGCCATGCTTCTAATCAGTTTATTAGAGTGGTAAAAAGCCTTCATTCACTGGGCTGATTGAGCAGAAGGGCCAACCTGCGTTCAATGTCAGCTGTTATTGGAAGCGGCGCAGTTTCAAGGAAGAGTGCATTCTGTGTTGTGCTGTTTATGACTTTAGTCACATAATTGCTGCTGCGGTTTACTAGAAATTTCCCCCCAGCACTCCCCCCTTGTTCCCTGCGAATCATCGTCATTATTAGGGGGGGAAAAAAAAAATTCTTTCAGTTTATACTTATTTGTGTCTTGTGGACTCAATCAAATTAAAATCAAAATACTTTTCTGCAGTTGGCTTCCATTACACCTAATAAGAGCTCTCATATCCAGACTTACATTTATGCATTCAGTCCATTTTAGCAGACTCCCAAAGAGGCCCAACAGACCATCTGCTGTTTAGATAGACTCTGACCTCTATGCTTCTCCAAGCTGGATTGCACCACCAGAGTATACTCAGCCACACAGCCTGCCTGGTTTTTAATCTCTGAGCAGAAGACAAGGAGGTTATTATCACATGCCATTAGAAGGGATGGGACCTCTGGCAATTCCCCAACAAATGTGTTGTTTCATTCTATGCACCCTCTCTCCATCAGTTGTGGGGCACATTATGTGATTAATACATTGTCTTGCTGTTGCAGTGTAGCGCCCTTGCTGTCAATACATCCAGGGGTTTTCCAGGCACTTGCTGTAAAAAAAATCTGACAGGAACTGACATAAATGCCCATTGTGTTAAAATGTGTAAAATGATTGTCACTGGAATGATATGTTTATCTCTCAATTCAACATTATTATAATGTTTTCATGGAAATTTTGATTTGCATCGCACTTCTGAAGAGCAACTTCTGCGATTACATATAAACATTTTTTATTTTGCTTTTTGCTGGAAAATGCTAAACGATCAATGTCTATAGATTCTACTGCAGGTAAATGAACAAAACAAAATAAATATATAATGTGGTGCTATGGCCTGTACTTTAGGACAATGCATTTTGCAATAAAGTGCACAAAAACTGCATTACAAGCAGAAAATGAAATATGGGTTACTCTAGAAGTGGGGCAAAATAAAGATTCTGAGAAAAATTTCAAGCATTGCCCTTGTGCTTAACGCAGTTTGAGGCCATGTCAGTCTGAGTGTGTTTAGTTGACAATTCTGTGCAATCAAGTTTGATACTCGAGATCTACCATAATATGATAATATTATATATATATATATATATATATATATATATATATATATATATATATATATATATATATATTAAAATTGTAATCATAACTTTTCAATGCAACACACATGAGTCAAATAGCTGAATTCCCTCTTCTGCTTGTCATTCAGAGTCCTGAAAATGGTCCATTCATTTGATACAGGTGTGTTGGACAAGGATTGTGTCTAAAAGTTGCAGTTGGTATAACTCAAGGACAGAATTTAGGGATCCATGTCCTATGTGATAGTTTCTAGTCAGGGATTGTAGCTAATGCCAAAGCTTCACTCCTAAAAGACCCTCAAAGAAATGATTCCTTTTTAAATTTAAAAATCCGAAAATTAGGGAAACTGTCGTAAGTAGGCGTTCTGTTTCATTTATTTGATCCAAATAAAATGACCTTAACAAATGAGCACAAGGAAGGTTGTAAAACCTCATTAAAAATATGCCACCATTCATATCAAGCGTGAAATAATAGCCACTAATACAGCTTGGAAACAAGAAGGGTTTCATTTGTGTTTGTGCTGATTGTTGGTGCTTGACTTCTTTGTTTTTTTTTCCTTCTTTTTTCAGGCTGGTATTGATTGCAATTAAACATTTAGCTTTGATTCTACTGAACACTCACTCGGTGCTGACATCCTATTTTGAATGTAATCCTATTGGTGACCCCTACAAATAAAGATGTGAGAAAAGTATTTTATCTTTTTTTTTTTTTTTTTTTTTTTTTTTGATCCCGTCAAAAACAGCTGCAGTTTCGTCCTAATGAAGATAACCCCCCCCCCCCCCCCCCCCCCCCCTTGCCAGTATCAGTCTGGATCACGTTTGGTGCCTAAAGAAACGCTCTACTCTGACCTGGATTCTCTTCCTCCCACAGCAGAGGCATTTGCGGGCTACATTTGCATTCCTACCTTTTTTTTTTTTTTTTTTACCTCTGATGTAATTAATTTAGAAAATAGGAAGGTGATGTATAAACCACTTAAGGGAAAACGTATGTGTCCTACTAATAAGTAATTAACCCAGAAAGAAAATAAGTACCTCTCCCTGAGCCGTCACCTTATCGTGGTGGAGGGGTTTGTGCGTCCCGAAGATCCTAGCAGCTATGTTGTCGGGGGCTTTATGCCCCTGGTAGGGTCACCCATGGCAAACAGGTGTCTAGGGGAGGGACCAGACCAAGCACGGCTCATAGACCCCTATGATGACGACCAACCTGGGCATGAATGTTCCCTTGCCCGGACGCGGGTTACCGGGACCCCCCTCTGGAGCCAGGCCTGGAGGCGGGGTACGAGAGCGAGCGTCTGGTGGCCGGGCCTTCGCCCATGGGGCCCGGTCGGGCTCAGCCCGAAAGGGTTACATGGGCCCCACCTCCCGTGGGCTCACCATCTGCGGGAGGAGCCGTAGGGGTCGGGTGCAATGTGAGCTGGGCGGCAGCAAGGGGCGGGGACCCTGGCGGTCCGATCCCCGGCTGCAGAAGCTGGCTCTAGGGACGTGGAACGTCACCTCTCTGGTGGGGAAGGAGCCTGAGCTTGTGCGCGAGGTTGAGCGGTTCCGACTAGATATAGTTGGACTCACCTCGACGCATGGCTTGGGCTCTGGAACCAGTACCCTCGAGAGGGGCTGGACCTTCTTCCACTCTGGAGTTGCTCATGGTGAGAGGCGCCGAGCAGGTGTGGGCATTCTCATCAGCCCCCAGCTTGGTGCCTGCACGTTGGGGTTTACCCCGGTGGATGAAAGGGTAGTTTCCCTCCGCCTCCGGGTGGGGGGACGGGTCCTGACTGTTGTATGTGCTTATGCACCGAACAGCAGTTCAGAGTACCCACCCTTTCTGGGGTCCTTGGAGGGAGTGCTGGAGGGTGCTCCTTCTGGGGACTCCATTGTTCTGCTGGGGGACTTCAATGCTCACGTGGGCAATGACAGTGAGACCTGGAGGGGAGTGATTGGGAGGCATGGTCCCCCCCCTCTGAACCCAAATGGTGTTTTGTTATTGGACTTCTGTGCTTGTCATGGATTGTCTATAACGAACACCATGTTCCAGCATAAGAGTGTCCATATGTACACCTGGCATCAGGATTCCCTGGGCCGCAGTTCAATGATCGACTTTGTAGTCGTATTGTCGGACCTGCGGCCACATGCCTTGGACACTCGGGTTAAGAGGGGGGCGGAGCTGTCAACTGATCACCACCTGGTGGTGAGTTGGCTCAGATGGTGGGGGAGGAAGCCGGTCAGAGCTGGCAGGCCCAAACGTGTTGTGAGGGTCTGCTGGGAACGTCTGGCTGAGTCCCCTGTCAGAGCGAGCTTCAACTCCCACCTTCAGCAGAGCTTCGAACATGTCCCGGGTGAGGCGGGGGACATTGAGTCCGAATGGGCTGTGTTCCGTGCCTCTATTGCTGAGGCGGCCAGCCGGAGCTGTGGCTGCAAGGTCGTTGGTGCCTGTCGTGGCGGTAATCCCAGGACTCGTTGGTGGACACCAGCAGTGAGGGATGCCGTCAAGCTGAAGAAGGAGTCCTATCGGGCCTTCTTGGCCTGTGGGACTCTGGAGGCAGCTGATGGGTACCGACGGGCTAAGCGGCATGCGGCTTCGGCCGTTGCCGAGGCAAAAACTCGGGCATGGGAGGAGTTCGGCGAGGCCATGGAGAAAGACTTCCGGACGGCTTCGAGGAGATTCTGGTCCACCATCCGGCGGCTCAGGGGGGGGAAGTAGTGCTCCATCAATACTGTGTACAGTGGAGATGGGGTGCTGCTGACCTCAACTCGGGACGTTGTGGGTCGGTGGAGGGAATACTTCGAAGACCTCCTCAATCCTACCAACACGTCTTCCCATGAGGGAGCAGAGCTGGTGGACTCAGGGGTGGACTCTCCTATCTCTGGCGCTGAAGTCGCTGAGGTGGTCAAAAAGCTCCTTGGCGGCAAGGCCCCGGGGGTGGATGAGATCCGCCCGGAGTTCCTTAAGGCTCTGGATGCTATGGGGCTGTCCTGGCTGACACGCCTCTGCAGCATCGCGTGGACATCGGGGGCAGTACCGCTGGATTGGCAGACTGGGGTGGTGGTCCCCCTTTTTAAGAAGGGGGACCGGAGGGTGTGTTCCAATTACAGGGGAATCACACTCCTCAGCCTCCCTGGTAAGGTCTATTCAGGGGTCCTGGAGAGGAGGGTCCGCCGGATAGTCGAATCCCGGATTGAGGAGGAGCAGTGTGGTTTTCGTCCTGGTCGCGGAACAGTGGACCAGCTCTATACCCTCTCTGGGGTCCTGGAGGGGGCATGGAAGTTTGCCCAACCAGTCTACATGTGCTTTGTGGACCTGGAGAAGGCATTCGACCGTGTCCTCCGGGGGCTCCTGTGGGGGGTACTCCGGGAGTATGGGGTACCGGACCCCCTTGTACGAGCTGTCCGGTCCCTGTACGACAGGTGTCAGAGCTTGGTCCGCATTGCCGGTAGTAAGTCGGATTCGTTTCCGGTGAGGGTTGGACTCCGCCAAGGCTGCCCTTTATCACCGATTCTGTTCATAACTTATATGGACAGAATTTCTAGGCGCAGCCGAGGGGTTGAGGGGATCCGACTTGGTGGCCTCAGGATTGGGTCCCTGCTTTTTGCGGATGACGTGGTCCTGTTGGCTTCATCTGGTCGTGATCTCCAGCTCTCGCTTGAGCGATTCGCGGCCGAGTGTGAAGCGGCTGGGATGAGAATCAGCACCTCAAAATCTGAGACCATGGTCCTCAGCCGGAATAGGGTGGATTGCCCTCTCCGGGTCGGGAGTCAGGTCCTGCCTCAAGTGGAGGAGTTTAAATATCTCGGAGTCTTGTTCACGAGTGAGGGAAGGATGGAGCGTGAGATCGACAGACGGATCGGTGCGGCGTCTGCAGTAATGCGGGCTCTGCGCCGGTCTGTCGTGGTGAAGAAGGAGCTGAGCCAGAAGGCGAAGCTCTCGATTTATCAGTCGATCTACATTCCTACCCTCACCTATGGTCATGAGCTGTGGGTCGTGACCGAAAGAACGAGATCTCGTATACAGGCGGCTGAAATGAGTTTCCTCCGCAGGGTGGCCGGGCTCTCCCTTAGAGATAGGGTGAGGAGCTCAGTCATCCGGGAGGGGCTCAGAGTAGAGCCGCTACTCCTTCGCATCGAGAGGAACCAGTTGAGGTGGCTCGGGCATCTGGTCAGGATGCCTCCTGGACGCCTCCCTGGTGAGGTGTTCCAGGCACGTCCCTCGGGGAGGAGACCCCGGGGAAGACCCAGGACACGCTGGAGGGATTACATCTCTCGGCTGGCCTGGGAACGCCTCGGGATCCCCCCCGCAGAGTTGGCAAATGTGGCTGGGGACAGGGAAGTCTGGGCTTCCCTGCTTAGGCTGCTGCCCCCGCGACCCGACCCCGGATAAGCGGCAGAAGATGGATGGATGGATGGATGGAAGAAAATAAGTAAACATTTATTCTGCCTACAGAGGAGTTTTAATGCTAGTTTATAGTAGCATGTTGAAGAATGACGATTTTCATTGAGTGCCTTGCATGCTGCTTAGAATCCTTCAGAGAGGGGAAAAGTGCAATTCAACTACCTAGAGACTCTTAGAATGATGGGCAGACAAGTATTTTATTTTATCAGATATTCTGATCAAATGAGCAGACAGGACAGCTTTAGCTGTTGCTGCATTGGCTTCTCATCAGAGAGTTTATTCAACATTTCTAAAACAGTCATAGTAAAATATCTTGTTTTCTTTCAGTAGTAATGATAAACTGTCATTCACTTGCTGCCGCTCTAATATCTAAACTTGTAAAGTAACTTTTTAAACTTTGAACATAAATGCTGTGAACATCAGTAAACCTAGTTTGTGATGCCATGTTGTTTAAAGGAGCTTGCAGGCTAAATAAAAAAAAAATAATAATAATTACAAGCTGGAATGAAGCTGACAAACAAAACCGCCAAATGTTGCTAGTTTTATAAGAAGAACAATGAATCATAACTTAACAGTGTGAGTAGGGACACTATTTGTAAAGACTTCACTGCATTGCACAGAATTTTTTAAAATATATTTTATGTTATTTATTTATTTTTAAATTTTTTTAGCACATAACACTAAGCTAATGGAATGAGCAGACAGGACAACATTAGCCCAAAAACAAGACGTAAACTGAATAAAATAAAGGTGTATTGTCAGCACATAATGAAATACAGATGGTTATCAATGCAGTGGCTAAATTATTAACACAAAATGTGACCACATCTTTTTTTTTTGTGCAGCATACATGCTTATGTTGGTATGTCTGTTAGGTTATGCCAGTGTTTCTTAATTCCATCCTCAGGCTCCCCTGCTCTGCATGTTTTATAGGCAACCCTACTTTAACACATCAGAACAAAATAAAGGGCTCGTTAACAGGCTGCAAAGAACTTGATGAGGAAGTTCAATAATCTGACTCAGGTGCTTTGGAGGAGGATCATGTCTAAAACAGGCAGGTCATGGTGGGCCTGAGGACCAGAATTGAGAAACACTGGGTTATACAGTAGCTTGATTGTACAGGGGGAAAAAAAGTTGCCATTTTATGCTTCCCCTTTATTAGTTAGCTTGCATAAAAAGCTGTCTTTAAATGCTTATACAACATTTATAAAAAAATAACTGTTTTGATGTCTACCAGTCTAGTTTTTGACCACATCACAGCACTGAGATGGTTGTACTGGGACTGGTTTAAGTCCTAATTAAAAAGCAGAGACTTCTTTGTCTTTATATGTAAAATTGGAACAAAGATCCTCAAAGTGTCATCTTTCATGGGGCCACTGCTGGCCACGGAAATAAAAATAGCTTTTGAAGCCAAGGAGGAAAGATTAAAAATCCATATTTAGCTTCAAACAGCTAAATTAAAAGCAAAAAATGAACAACAAATTTTTAACATTTTAAGATTATATAACAGAAGAACTAATGTCTCGGCACAATTATTAAAAAAAAAAAAAAAAAAGTTGCTAAAATCACCATATGTTAAGTTTAGTTAATGATGAAATCAATGAATAATTCAATGAATAGGGAAAAAAATACTTTAGCTCTATTAGAGAATCTATTAAAAAAAAAAAAAAAATATATATATATATATATATATATATATATATATATATATATATATATATATATATATATATATATATATTCTTTAATAGATCTTTTGTCGCTTGCTAAGACTATTGCTTACATCATCAAGGTCTGGTCTACCTACTGTTTCCAGAATCAGAAATAAAAATTCAGCGCTCGGCTTTTATGCCCCTTACATGCAGAACAAATTTCCCGGAAACTGCAGGTGTGCAAAAACTGAGTAAAAATCTCACACTGGAAATTTTTATTTCACTTATTTTATTGCATTGCATCTTAGCTTTTTCTGTCTTTACTTAATTCTTTTATTTCTCTTTGGAAGTACGTTTTTAATGTGCTTTTTAATGTTCTCTGCCCCCCACCCCCACCCCTCCATAATGTTTTTAATGTTTTATGTAAAGCACCTTGAATTGACTTGCTATAGGAATAAGTGTCAGGCCTTGTCTTTTCTGGCTTCAAGCGAGATTGATGAAAAAAAATGACAAACAATTTGAGGATGACAACTTAAAGGGCTGTATTTCATCCCAGATATCATAATAGTTAAAGTGAGCAACACTGCTCATCTTGTTACAGTGCACTGCTCTGCTGACACCCTGGCATTCACATGGATGCTACTTTGACAGCTGACACCTACATAGACAGTTTTGCATAACAGTAAACCCACAATATGGTTATAGCAGTCCATTACAGCAGCAGAACCCCAATGAGGACAAATGTATTTGGGAAAAAAAAGAAACAAAACTGCTTAGGAAGGGCTTGAAGAAGCTGGAAAAGAGGCTGAGTTGTTTTGTTTTTTTTCACAGTCTTTAAACTACACAAATGTTCTTTGTCCTCTCAATGCTCAGAACTCTTTTGGCAGGATGAAATGAACTTAAAGTGCCTTCTGTAGAACAATGTGTCTTGAATAAAAGCATCTTTTTCTTCTTAACAATGAAATGAAACCTATTAACTGGATGCGTGCAGTTTGGAAAGCTATTTGTTCCTGTTCGTGTTCCTTCTTTGAGTCTAAAAACAGGCCGAACACAACTCTACCGTCACAAACTTTGACAAGAACACTGACACAAACATGAGCCATTAAGATCATTAAACCTATGAACCAGCTGTGCAACTTGCTGCAGAGTAAGAATCTCTCTCTCTCTCCTGCATCAATGAGCATTGACGTTTAACTGTTTACTGTGAATGATTGACTTGTGTGTTTGTTTGGTTTGGCTATCTGAAGGAAAATGTTTCCTTTGAGTTTCCAGATGCGACTCCAAAACACGTCATGCTAATGTGCCTGGGGGTTTGACTCCGATTCATGGAGCCTATTTGGTTTAATTGTGATGGACAGTTCGACACCTTATGTTAGGCAACACAATCAGGCTTAATTCAATATGTTTTAGAGTTTGGACTCGAGTGCAAGACAAAAACATCCAGGTACTCTTGAAGCCCCTGGTGGAGATTGATACACAGTAGAGCCCCTTGGTTTTCCAGAGACCTAGACAGCATACTTAATTTAGGGAATACATTTGGGCAACAGAAATGTCCTGTATCTGATTTTGTTTTATGGGAATGGTATCTGGTGTTGTGAAGTGGCCTCTGTCAGTGGTATAACACAAATCCATTTAAAATGCAATTAATCTAAAATTCTGCAGGCAACAAAATAATGTGTCTGTCAACAGCAGCAATCAGAGAAAGCACACTGGACTATGAAGGCTGTGCTTCTCAGATATAATAGTTAATTAACCTATAAGCCTAAGTTACCATTTAAATACTCTGCAAATAGAAGTCAGTCCTCCAAACACAGACTGGTGGTTTAACCACAGACCATGCTACATCTTTCTGCTGTAAACATGAAGAAAGAGACTAATTTCAGTAGAGAAGTATGCTGAAGACCCTCACACAAAGACCAAGGCCTGCCCTTTGACTCATCTCAACCACTGCAACAGAAATGGTATTTCATTAAAACTTTAAAAACCTTTTAGAAAGCCTCTGTCAAGCCAACAGAAATATCTGAAAAAAAGAGCTTGAAACCAAACATCATCAGACAAAAAGTAATTTACCTTGAGTATAACACAACCTTAATGACATTAAATGGATGTCAGTTCAGTGTATAGTAAGAAGTTTTTTTTTACGAAAGGCTGGACAACCATCTGGTGGGCAATTGGCACAGCAGATGAGAGACTGTTCATTGTTCAAGAGGTCTCAAGGATGAGAGACTCACTCCTAAAGACAGTAATGCACATGTTCTGGACAGAAAAAAAAGGTGTTGCCCATTTCCTGGTAGGACAGCCATCACTAATACAGGAAAGTGACTTCAAGGACATTAGACATGTCCAGCTTGAAAGGTGTGAACATTCAAAAATAGCTCATAAGCCCAAGATTCCCCTCCAGTCAGTTAGAATTTCAGAGACCTTTCATATCGTATATGTAAAGTGTATAGAATAGTACAGTAAAATGTCTCTTACTCTAAATAAAGAGCTGAGTCACCTTCAATTTTTGAGTATGTCATAGTCTTTCAGTCAGATAAAATACAGATATTAGATCCATTGTAAAAGGAAGTTACAGCAGGAAGAAGTGCTTTCCTCTGGCACTCTCTTCTAGGTTTCAGCTGAGGTCTATTAGTGAACACATTCTCCCTGCTGAGTAGCATTCTGCAGTAAAGGTGAGAATGGTCCAGATGAGTTATGAGTTTTGACAGTCTTCCTTTTAACCACCACATCTAATGTGTTAACAGGAGTGCCCAGTACGGAGATAGCCAACCTGAGTTTCCTAGCATCCTTCCTCTTCAGGCCCCAGCCCAGCATACAACAGCATACATTTCTGTTCTTTAGAATAGTTAAAATATGGCGTTACAAAACTGAACTGACCTCAATTTCTTAAAGATGCAAACTGCATTTTGGCATCAAACAAATGTCCAGATGTAATCCCTTCTGCGTCCTCTTCTCAACCGAGTAACACTTAATGTTGAATTCAGCAAGCGCAACATGACGCCTACTAAAGTTTACACCGAGTGCCCTGGTCTTGGCATTAATCATGATGCTGTTCCTCACACAACCTAACAAAGCAGTTCACTGCCTCTCTGAAAAAAGCCACCTCTCCATCAGTTATATAACCCACAACAGCAGAATCTTTACGAGACACCTGGAAATGGTTGGTCTTTGTGTTGACTTTGAAATAAGGAATGGAATCACTATCGTTCCCAGAAGAGCTCCTGTGTTGCTCATAACTGTCCATCGCACTCCTGATATTTCATGTCGAACCAATCTCGTTTGCTATCTCTCAGATTGGCAGTGTTCTATGATCTAGAGCTGGACCCACCTACACTTCCCTTAACTCTCCCTCGAGACAAGAGGTGGAATAAGAAAATAAAAAAGAACTCTGCACTGCTTGTTGATGTGTAGGTCGTAGAGTGCATCTTCTGTAGCTTGTAGATGATTGCGTCATCCACACCCACATAGTAGGCACACTGTGTAGTACAGCTTGGAGCTCGTCAGGGGTCTAAACACGAGGTTTTGAAAAGCTCTGGCCCAAAACACGTTCAGATGGAAAAAGACTCTAGCACTCCAGGGTGGAAATGATGGAAATGGTGGAAATGGTCTGGTCAGCATCCTTTTCATTTGGATTTCCTTTCTGAATAAATCCATGAAGCACCTCAGCTGCACGAGGATCAGAGTGAGGCTTTGGTTTTGGATAGTGTGTCTCAGGAAGAGGAGGAAGTTACGAGCAGAGTTAAAACAGTTAAAACTAGCTGCACTTGCTACTAGCAGTTTGCCCCTGAGGAAAATGATGATCAGCCATCATAAGTACATTGATTGAAAGACATCAGAACAAACTGGTTTGTCATGAAGTACAGACTTAAGTTCAAGAGTGTTCATTAGCATTCTGTTCCCGTCTGCTCATCTATCCCAATGATGGGTCTTTAACAGTGGTGTAGTGGTCCCTCAGGAAGTGGGTATACTCTCAATTTTTCACCCTTAAAAAAAACTGATAAAAATAAAAAAAACAGATGAAGTAGCCTAGAAAAACTCTATTTCAGAAATAGTGACTTGTGATACTACTTTGATTTGTTTACTACAATCATCCATCAGTATATTTGCTCATTGCCACATAATTTCTGCTCTTCAGTTTCAGGGAGGAAGACTCATGAAATGGCTAAACCAATACTGGCACACAGACTAGTGAGAGACAGGCTCATAGACATTTATACATATATGTTTATTATGTCTATGTTCAGGCTAAAGTTAATGCAGCTGATGGCTAACTGCACCAGTGTAGCATAGCTAACCTCAGCGGAGCAGCTGGGCAACGTAGCTACATGTGTAGGGATGTCTGTAACTGTAAAAGCAGCATCACTGGGGGTATACTCAATGCTGACCGAAAAAAGAAGTGAGCATACTCTGTATACTGAACTATATAACTATACCACTGGTCTGTAACACATTTCACATTTTGGTTGAAATTTTAACCTGTGAAGGTTTTTATACACCTAATCAAAAGCTACGTTTACATGGACCAGTACTTCGTCCATCTGTCTGAATTCAATCTGACCAGCTGACATGTTGACATGTTCAGTGGATATGGTGATCAGATCACTTCTATGTACATGATGAACAGATTTGATATGGTAATTAATGCTGAGGACATGTGCAATGCATAGTTTGGAAATAGGGTTTATTTTATTTTTGACCGTTGCAATTCTCAATAAATCTGATCTCTTTCAGTTTTCAGGGTTTATTTGAGTACATTTGATGAAATCTGTTGGTTTCCTCAGTGATGCAGTTTTTTTTTTACTTTAATTGACTTTATCTAAATACAATTATGGCAAACTGGGCTAATTTGGAGTGCAACGAAATGAATTGAATTATATGATAGTGAGACTAAAGTAAATAAAATAAAAATCAGTTTTAAATGGATTGGATTTGACTATCTTTAAAAGAGTCTTGAGATGACTTTTGTTTTAAATTGGCACTAAACAAGAAAAAAAAAGTAATTACATTGAAATGAATGTCGATAAAGAGTTCTGTGCCAGGTCATTTAGGACATGGATGCCACAGTTTTAATTAGGATTTCTAATCTTGTGTTTTACCAAATGCTCTAGTGCATTTTGTAGGGCTATGAATAATGGTAAGTGTGCATTTGCGTCTTAATTTCACACTTATTTTCTGCTAGCTGTGTTCACGTTATTGTATATTGTGCATGGACTGTGTAAACTACACTTTTAATTGTGTTCATTATGGCATGGACAAGTCGAGTTGCATGGAGAACTTTGCTTCAAGGCCTGCAAAAGCTTCACAATGCAAGGAAAAAATATACAAACACTTTTTCTCTGTACGATCATCAGCAGAATTATTATGATATTTCCACATTTGGCAAAGTCGCACATCAGATACAGCATCACATCACGGTAATGCAAGCACAGCTGCAGCTACTCACGATGAATAATGTGTTTGATCAACTTAAGCTAATGTCATTACTGCAGAGCTGTCCAGCACAGTGACACCTTCCACAAACGGGTGTTTTATAGGAGTCCTTCTTTTATTAAAATGGTGATTAACTGATCAGTTTCTCATTGGATACCACAAAACAGTAACAAATATAACACTAATATGAATAAAATAAGTATCTATTCTTTGTTTCTTTCTTTCTCTTCATAATATATCTTACAGTCCAGAGTCACATTATCATTCACAGAAATCTCTGTTGCAAGTCAGAAATGTACTGATGGCATTTATTTCTATTCAAGCCTTTACTGACTTTGACTCAATAAGAATTAAAAAAAAAAAAAAAAAATCATCCAATTTAAGAAGCACAAACATTTCTTTAAGGAAGATGACTTATTTGTATTCTAGACTCCCGCAACGTCTCCTCACGTGTGGCTGAGCTCAACTGAACGAACGAGTGAGAAAGGAAGGAGGAGGGAAGCGAAAGGGAGGGAGTGCATGAGCGGGGAAGGATGAATCTAATGCATTGCAGCAGAGAACTGTGACAGAACAGGCATTTATTTGAGCAGAGACTGCTGCTCTAGGAGGCAGGACGAGGCAGCAGCAACGGCAGCAGGAACACCCGGCACTGCTCCATCACTCAGTGCCTCCACCACAGCTGGAGACAAGGTGGACACGAAGAGGCGGAGGCATGAGGGATACACACTGGAAGCTTAACACCTTTCCAATGCCATCAACAATATGATTGCTGGAATACTGTTTTGTATTTTTCAGGCTCTGGCTTGCACCTTCAGTTTACTTCTGGTACTCTTTCACGCCTTCCTCTGGTTTGATTTGAAGGAATATTCATGCCAACGGAAAGCATGGCTTGAATAAGAATCAGTGCGGGTCTCTTTCCAGGTCAGACATTAGTGCCATTAGAAGACTCAAGAGGCAATCTGCACATTAAATGAATCTCTTAAGTACTCCTTGATCATGTGATCGAATATGTTTTTCACACCGCTCTGCATCTCATCAGGTGGAAAGAAGTCTGTGGGATTACTGCCTATGAGAAGTTGCTCTGCTAATAGGCCTCAGCCCTTCTTTTTTTCCCCTCTGAACGGCATGACATAGATGAGCAAAACCAACTTTGCTGCATAGAACAAAAACAATTGAGAATTTCCTTTTGCTTCAGTTTCACTGTTGGACAATACTAAGCATTGAAGTTGTCCAGAATACAATTTTGAACTCACTGGTGAGTAAAACAAGTTTCAAACTTTATTAGAAAACTGGCAGTTTTGTTGTTGTGTTGCTCTTTTTGATTAATTACAGCCCTCTGTCCACCATTGCTCTTGCCTGTCAATAAGACCTTCAGTTGTGTTTTTGCACTCCAAACACAAGCATTTATCTCATCACTTTTGTAGTCCAACCAAGACGGATGCATGTAATTTACATTCATGTGGAAATGACAGATTCATTTTTGTGTCGTCAGGCTTTTGCTCTTGCAATTACTGCTGAGCTGCAGTGTTGTCATGCAAGAGCAACCATACTACCTGCTTAGAGGGGTAAAAGTTGCCATGTGTGGACATCTGCATAATTAATTATAGTTTGCTTCAGAGAGCTTGTGTAGAGCAGTCATGTCCCAGTCTATACTGGAAACATCAGTCGAGCTTGCCCATCAAACTTCTCTGCTGTTTGTGCCTTCACACCGTCTGTTAGCATGTATAAACTTTCAGTGCTGTGCATTACATTCAGACTGTGGAAACACATATTCCAGATATTTTTGGAACAGATAAAAACTGCCCAAGGTTATTCTCCACTTTAAATATCAACATAATCTACGTTGATGTTGGTGATGAAATATAAATTCTCATTTATTGCTGTAGTTATGAAATACATTCATAACTTTGCCCTTCGAGAGATTAACATGGTCTATTCTGGAAAAAACATTCATCTTTTCTTCCTCATTAATTACATAAAGTAATTATGTGGTTTCTATCCAAACAACTTGACGCCAATCTCAGGTCCTAGCTACATCAGCTATTATTGCACATTACTATATTTGTGAAGTACTAAAGAGGCCAAAAATCAAGTACAACATACGCCGGTGGCCTTTTCCCTCTGGAGCAGAAGTACTAGCGATAGTTTTCTTCTATTTACCTCAGTTGCACTGCTCTATTACCCACAGGCCTGTTGAGATAAGAGGGAGCATGGCACACACATTTAGATGATGCCATTGTCTGTTTGTATGCAATCAAGGCCTCTGAGATGTTGGACAAGTGCTGTTCCCCTGAAAGAGCATGTTGTGCTGAGCCAGTGTGCACAACCCTTGTTGCCACTTTTGATTCTCAAAACAGTGAGGTGATGATGGTGGGGGGGGGGGGGGGGGGGGGTAATTGCGACTGATTAAGATAACAGAAAACATATTCACTCATGCATAATAAAATTACATAAATCATACGAATCACAGTAAACATGCTTCATTTGTACCGGCGGATAACGAGCTGCTATCAACATAGGAAAGCAAGAGTTTGATTCATTCATTCATGATTAATAATTAAATATGTAAGTCATATCATATTACGTTAAACAGCATGTTCGCCTGAATTAAATTCATTGATGACTGACAGTGTGGCCCAAAACACCAATCAGTACATAAGTTTTGTTGCTCTGTTTGCACTTTAAAACCAGTCTGATCCCATTACCATATACTCCCCATACTATTTAAAAAATATTTTTATTATTGCGCAACATTGGTACAGTTTTCTTCTTACAAAAAGAAACTGCTCCAAACGAGCATCCCTATGGGGGAACGGAGCATGCCAACAGTGAACAATAAACTGTCAGCCATTCTTTTGAAGCTTAATCCAGCACAAATCCCACACCAAAAACATTAGTCTCAGCAGCAAGCATATGTGCCATATATTATTGAACAAGGAAAACAATAGGAACAGCATCAAAAACGAGTGAGAAAAAGAAGTACACTAGAGAACCTCTAGAGTGATATATAACTGACTTTTACCTAAATCTTCTCTTGTGTACTCATGTAACAACATTGATCCACAGAAATGACACACATTTCCCAAAGTTACAGATGTGCTATTATTAACCTATATTCTTATGATACTGATACTACTTATGACTAAATGTACTATTTAATGCAGTAATATTTAATTGATGTTATAGTGATATAATTCAATCATCTATAGATGAATAATTTGTAACATGACTTTTTTTGCGGTATGACAATAAAAAACAGAATTCAAACTAAAAAAACTTAGAAAACACTGCAGATTTTCTCTCATGAAATATGTTTTCTTTCTATTTATCTATTTAAAGTAGCAGAACATTTTGCCAGTGATTTGAATGAATGAATATGCTCATTGTTCCCATTGTAAGGAATGACTGATAAATATGTGGGAGTGCCACAGAAATGAATAAACCTGGAAAACAAAAAAAAAGAGCCCAAAAACCAAATCATGAGGAAATAAATTGTGATAATAAAAAAAGGAAATAAATTTGCAAAAGAACAAGAAATATGTGAAAGATGTTTAATTAATGACAAAATAAAAAACAAAGTTTATATTTTTATTTGATCTAAATGTCTATATTATTCATATATATATATATATATATATATATATATATATATATATATATATATATATATATATATATATATATATATATATTGTCCAGCCTACAAAACAATATGTTTGTTAGTTTTAACCAAGAAATTCAGTGCTGCTCCTGTATAAATAGAATGACAGAATTATAGCAAAATCTAAACAAACAAAATGTATTCAGGTCAGTAAGTGCTGATATGTTAAACTGCGTGGTCTAATCCTGTAATTAAATTAGACATATGTCATAGTTTAGGCTCATTAAATCAAACTAAAACCAAAGAGAACTTATATTTAAGGAAATAGTTTCCAGAAAACATTACATTTATTATGCATGGTTAAGCAGTGTGAAATTTCATCCTATGATGACGATCGCCCCAAGCTACCATACTGCTGTGATAAATATGCAACGCATTGTGGGAAACAGTTTGATTTAACACAGAAAACCTTCTGCAAAATGACCAAAATGGCTAATTTGAAACTAAAGTAAATGAGGCATGTTCCGAATCTTAACATTCTGGCTGGACAGGTCCTCTCTGTGCTAATGAATAAAGGTCTTCTTCCTGAGCATCCTTTGTACCTGCTGCCATCTGGGGTAGACATGTGAGAGCGTGGGCATGTCTGCACAGGTCAGGTCAGCTCTAATTAGTATTTCATCATAATTACAGTGAAGCAGCAGACTGACAGCTCCATTTATATAGGCTGCAGTACAACAGTTAGATAGTCGCTGAATGAACGAAAATACCACCCTATCGTTGTGGGAGGTATCACTTCATACAGCTAAAGGCAGGAAGAAATGTAGACAGCCTCTAAGAGATAGTTTTATAGCAGCTGCTAATGGAAAACATACTGTGAAAAGGAACCAATTACAGTATATTTGTCAGAGAAAGAAAATGCCACATCACTAATATGGAAATTATAGACCCATAATGTTTATGCATCACTTAAAACGAGACACATAAAGTATCCTCACCTTCTCAAACCTGTATTTTTTTCTTCATTTTTGAACAGTGACACACTGCATTGCTGAAGCTGATGAGGGACAAATAAGAATTAAACATAAATTATCAAATAAACTGAAACAACAACAAACAACTCAAATACATACTGCACGTTAAATCCAGTCTGTACACAGTCAGCTTACATGTGTGTTTAAACAACCAGAATAAGCCAGCTGCATTGTTGTTCCTCTGATCAAAGCTAGTATTTTACATCATAAAATATCCTATTTAACTTTAGCATAAAAAAACACTCCTGCTTATTATATTTTAAGTAATTTTAGAAAATGTTTGTTGAGAGTGAAGTCAAATGCCTTAATTCATAAAAGGTGTCAAGGGACTCTTTTAGTTAAGAGATAAATGAGATGTTAATACAAGTGGTTCACCTATAGACTGTACATTTTTCAGACTCTTATAAATGTGTCAGGTAATGATGAAGCAGCCCGTTCATGCAATGTTTATAGAAAATGTGACAAGCCTATGTGGATATCCAATTTTGGTAACTGGAGTTAAGTACAAATCTGGCACTGAGAGCTGGAATCCTGATGGGGGAATGAATACATTGTTAGTGGGAGGAATACATTAGCAGCAGATGAAGTTTGGACCGGCCACCATAATGTCCAATCACATTAATTCGTCTCACCCACCATAAAAACAGCTGACAGGTTCATAATGGGGAAGTTGCATTTTAGACCAGCATCTCTAGCTGAAGGAAGTTCCATATTCCAGGAAGTGAAAACAACTGAAGGACAAACATGATCAGTTCATGGGAGCAAGTGAATCATGTTTGCAATGCTTTGATGTCTCCGTCACATTTTACATTTTATTTTATCTAATTGTTCATCCATTTGAACAAAAGTTTTCTGTAGTGAAATGAGGATAAATTAATTATTTTGCAAATGTCAAATTTGAAACAACATTGTTTAGCGAACAGATGAGGAAGGGGACAGATTGCCCCCCCCTTTTCCAGGTGGTGGAGGATCACAGATAGAAGGTGGTAGATGCTTCTCATGACACTCTTCTGGAGACAAGCACAAGGTAGATGACTGTAGATGGCACAAAATTCTGGGTGGAGATGGGGGGGTGAAGGCAAGGACAGAACAGAAGATTTATACGGAGTCAGGATCAGACTGACTGCTCTAAAAGTTATCAGCAAGAAATCCAGAGTTTCAATGACACTATTAATCCTGTAAAGCTCCCCGTATCATAGCTTTTGTATCATTTTTTTGGTAAAATCTCGTCTCAAAACCCAGTTTTCCAAAATACAAGACTTGTCTTTTGTGGAAACAGTAACACAAAGATGCTCTGCAAAAATGTGGACATATCACACAGTCATGAAAGGTGAACATACAAAAAGTATTTTTGTTCTCTTTTTTTATTTTTACATGTAATTAAAGGGGAGAAAGCATTTACATTTCAGTGAATAAATAAATACATTCTTACCACTGGCTTTAAAGGGTTAAAACAAAAGAGTTTTACTGAATGTAGCAGGATAAAAATAAAATCAAATAAAATAGAAAAAAAAAAAACACCTGAGAATGAAGGCAGACAGAAGCAAGACAAAGGACATTTATTTCTGACACAATTCAACACCAGCGTGATTCAAGGTGCTTCACAGAAATATTAAAACATTAGAAAATAAGAATAATTTACAATTAAAAAACAAATATTAGATAAAAACATTATGACAAATATGATGAAGTTCAACAAATGTAAGCTTAAAAGAAACGATTTGGGTTTGGACTTTGAAGTAAAAACTATTCAGTGCAGCTGAGAACCGGGGGGGCTTTAAGCTGGTCAGCTGATCTGAGGCTCTCTGTGAGTTTGTTCCAGACATGCAGAGCATAGAATCTGAAACAGCTTCTCCAGTGGTAGTACTGACTCTGGGGACTGATAAAAGACCAGATCCAGATGACCTGAATGGTCTGCTTGGTTCATACTGGGTCAAAAGATCACTGGTGTATTTTGGGCCAAAACCATCCAGAGCTTTTTAGACCAGAAACAGAACTTTAAAGTCTATCCTCTGATAGACAAGCAGCCAGTATGAAGACCCAAGAGATGGACTGGTGTGGTTTATGTGTTTGGTTTTAGTGAGAACTGGAGCAGCAGAGTTCTAACTTATTTCTGAGGTAGACCTGTGAAGACCCTGGGACAATAACCAGGCCGACTGAAGATGAAAGCCTGAAATAGTTTTTCCAGGTCCTGCTGTGACATCATACTTTTTTCCCTTGATCTATTTTTAAGATGATTTGTGATTTCTTCAATGTGTTATTCAAAATGTAGGTCTGAGTCCATCCCGACAGGCAGGTCCCTGGCCTGGTTGGGGGTTTTTAGGGGTGTAGAATGAAGCTCTGTGGTGACCTTTAAAAGTTTTTCTTTTTCTCAAAAGACAATCACCTCAGTTTAGTTTTTGATTAACTGAAGAAATTTTCGGCACATCCAGCCATTAACATTTTTACTGCATTTACCAAGAACAGATCTGTTCACTTCTCTGTTCAAGAACCAACAAGTGAATGAATCTTTTTTATTTTTGTTTTATCAAAGTCATCTGTTTAAATCTCAGAGTAATTCAGGTTTTGCATACATTAAAGTGGAACTATTATGTGCATTTCAGGCTAATTTATTTTTATTTCTGAGCCCAGAAGGGCTGGGATTGATCGAGCTATTGTCACAAATGGCTTTATTTACTTCAGACCGACCCTCTCCGTAGGCTGTCAGATCAGCCTGTGGGCAAAACGAGTGGATTGAGACTCTTCCGGATTAAGCCCCGCCTCCCGCCACTGCACTACATCGGGAGCGCGCACCGCACCTGCTTTCGCCGTCATTGTAACATCTCATAAACAGAAGCATTAGGCTAATATGAACTCAATAAAAAAAACAAAATACAATGTCAACACATAGCAAACAGCTCTACATGTTGGAACCTGAATCAGAGCCTGAAAACAAAGTGGAAAACAGCAACCCACAGCAACGAATGCAACAGGATGTCTCTCTTTGGTAAACTCACCAGCCATCGTTGGAAATAACATTATCCGACGTTTTCCACCCACCTGATGTATTTGTACATGCCCTTGTTAACCAGTAGAAGGTAACCAATCACCGAACCTTATCCCCCGGGACGTCACAAGGATTTCCAAGTAGAAAAAACTCTCTAAAACGATGCGTTTTTCGTCGCCATGGAAACCGAACAGAGAGTGCTGGAACTCAAACCCAAACATGCGTTTAGGTGATAAAAAACAGTGTGGTTCACATGTCTGATGAGGATTCAACACTGTAACACTGTAGAAAGCTCAGAAAACTTGAAATACCATAATAGCACCTCTTTAAGGATCTCTGCAATTGTTTGAATTCTTTTGAATTTTGAGAAGCCATGTGATGGACTGGTGACCTGTCTATGGTGTACCCTGCCTCTCACCCAGTGATTGCTGGGAAAAGCTCTAGCATCCCTCGACCCTTAAAACTGTTAAGAAAATGAATGGATGGATGGAATTTTGGGGGGAAAAAAAAGTGTCTTTTTTTTTTTTTCTTTTACTTTCATACAATTCAATTCTCATATATTTAATATTAAGCCCCAAACTCTAGACACTTACATAATAACTTCTTTTTAGTATATAATTTTGGTAGACACTTGCGCACAAATTAGATATATTACACTGTAGCTTGGAGCAAAAAAACAAAAAAAACCAACAACATATATTTACCAAAACAAAATCAACCTCCCAGTGTACAGCAAATGTTGATTTAATTCTATCACTGCTTGATGAGATAACAAATGAACCATAGCCAAATTGGATGAAGGGGTGTCGTGCCATTGCAGCATTTCTAAAAACCTCTGGCAGTCTGTCATATCTTGGCTTCTGGCACAGCTACAGTGAAGAACTGGAGCCAGCTCTCTCATCTCCAGAGCTAAAAATGACTAAATATGTTTTGCTGTAACAGATTAAATAATAAATATATTCTCCACTTGCACAATAGACTCCCCATGCCACAACAAATTGGAATTTTTGTAACATACACACAGAAAAAAAAAAAAAAAGAAAACAACAAAGTGTGATAATCTTTTAAAGAGAAACACATACACACACACACGAGATTGCACAGGCATGACGATATTGCGAGTTTGAAAATGTTTTTGACAGAGTTATATGTGTTAATGAATTCTGTGATATGTGTTATTTCAGTCCCTTCTGCAGCAGAATGTCGCAAACATCGCCAGCTTGTCTTGCATGAGGTCAGACTCCCAGCCAACAGCCACGTGTAAGTACTGTAAGATATTGTAATGAGGCTTAGAAAGTCATTCATTTCTCAGTAGAGGACTGCTAACAGCTTGAAACATATGGAGGGAAAATCACAAACTAGTGTTGCTGGCAATTCAGTAGTGATTATTAAGGAACACCTGTTTGGCTGGCTGGCAAGGCGACTCAGGGTCCTGCTGAATAGCAGCAGGCTAATGAAGGTCTTCTCAGCTTAATTGTTTGGGCTATAAATAGTGACACGGAGAGGGATAGAATGCAGCACCACTTTAATCCATTCTTTTTTTTTACCATGCAGCCAGTCAATGAGCTATTAGAGGTTTGTTGTTGTGGGTTATGAAGAGAGCAGAGGGGGCTCTCATGTAATTGCCCACATTAGCAATTACGGAACAGCCATTAACAGTAAACTGTAGGACGAAACTTCAACACGTCCGTAGACATGAGTAAAACTAATAATCTGCCGTAAACATCGTTGCTGTTAGGTACCATCATAAGGAATAAAACTGCATTTAATTACTAAGGTGAACAGCAGCTTTTAGATTGCAGCCAAACTTAAGTAAAGGTCTTCCTCATCAGCAATTCAAATTGTGGGCACAGTGATTCCTTTATTTCGCTGGCCCACCCCAGCTCCAGAGTTTGCATTGTGTTTGCTCTGACAGAACTGCATTTTGGATCAATTAAATGCAGCACACATTGCTAATTGCTGTATTACCCACAACTAAATCTTTAAACGGCTTCCTGACAGAAAAACTTGTTTATAATAAAGCAGGACTGTCTGACTTTCTGTTAGATCGTGTTTGAAGCATTGCCACTGTGAATGCCCTGATGTCCGGGGTCACTTTCACTGATGTCGAAATGAATGTAGCTGGCACCAATTTTCCAGATCAACCTGTTTTTATAAGCCTTAAAGATTTACAACAGACATGAAAAGCAAGTATTTGATATAATGACACGATGATAAGGGATCTTGTAGACTTGAGAAAAATGCGTTCATTAGAGTTCCTTCAATGTAAAGTCAAAGCACTAAGATATGTGGACATGTGAGATGATAAAAATCCACAAATGAAACCCTAAATAACAGGTTAACTCGCATCAGGATGGTCAGCCTCAGAGCTGAATGCTGCATATGGAGTACAGGAAATCACTTGTTATATTTAATTCCTGAATTTCTGTTTATATTCTGAGAGAATAAATAATCATCTTAACTCAAGTCCAAAACCAGAAAACAGTCAGTCCAAGGCAGCCTGACGGCCAAACCGAGCTAATGTCACCTTGTCTCTGCCTCAACTGGGAGATGAGGAAGCCAGCACGACCCACAGTATTGTAAGCAAACATGATTATAATATTATATGCATGGTTTTTGCTTGCTTGGACTGAGACCAATTGCCCACTGATGTACCAAGAAGTTAGGGTCACACATTACTGAGCAAACCACTCTTCTGATCAACAATCACAAAAAGGAACCTGAGTTCTCACATGATAAATGTTACTTCATTAACTATTTTTATATTTACCAATCATAACTGAAACGGATCATTTTCAGTTATGAAATCATAATTGAAGTGGTTATGGCCATTGTGTCCTTAACTGAACCTGCTTTGCTCAGAAAGTCTGATTTGTTTGTGGAAATCAGAATGTGCAACTTAACTATGATGCCTGACAAAAAGTATAACTCCCATTTTGGCTTCAAGTTAAATAAAGAGTACAACTTATGTATACATGATCTAACTTATGGAAAGTAAAGCAACTTAATTTGTAAATCACATTTAATAGACAATACAATTCAGTGCTTCACATAAAACTTTAAAAGCACTGCAGCAAGATGCAGAAGAAGCTGTAATAAGTACATTAAAAGAAGCTTTAAAAATAAATACGTAAATGACAAAAGGCCAAATAGCTAAATTAAAAAAAAGGATAAAATGTAAGAATTAAAAGTTCAGACATGAAAAATTAAGAGCTGCCTTGATAAAAGGTGGCAAATAGAAAAGTTTTTAGCCTTGATTAAAAACTGCTGAGTTTCAGTGATTGACCAAGTTTTCTTCTCTTACAGTAATTCTTAATTCAGCACCTACTCAGGCGTGCGAAAGCAGACATGGCTGGAAGCTGTAAATCATAGTTACAAAGTCTAGCAGATTATTTAAGATGAGCATCTGAAGTAAAAGTATAAATAGTTTTTAATTAATTTTGCTGACAACATGAGAAAGTTTGACATTTACTATTTATAAGGCCAATCAAAGCAAAGACCATTGTAATTATAATCCAATCGAAATAAATTCACTGCATTATCCAGATAAATCTAATTTATGACTGTTTCATGGGCAAATTCAAGATAAGTGTTCATTCAGTCAACAAATTGTTAAATCTTCTCTTTAATTTGATTTTTCACATATGTGTGAGTGTATGTGTATGTATGTATATGTATGTGTATGTGTGTGTATGTGTATGTGTATGTATGTGAGTATGTATATGTGTATATATGTATATATATATATGTGTGTGTGTATGTATGTGTATATGTATGTATGTATGTATATATGTATATATATAATGTATGTGCGAGTGTATATACATATATATGTAGGTGGGTATGTATGTGCATATACATGTATGCATTGATCTCTTTCTTTTGTTTTTTTTTTGTTTTTTTTATGTTCTCTTTCTGCCCCTTTCCTGTCCTTTCCGGTCGGGTCCAGCAGCATAAACTCTGTAATACAAGCTATTATCCAAAACAAATTGAAAAATAAAATAAGAATCAAGAAATACAAGGGGATCATTACATCTACAAAAGTTCCCCTTGGCAAAATAAATTTGCTCAGCAGAACACAGCATCCAGAACATCAGTCTGCTTGCTTAAATGCTGGACAAGACAAAAAAATAAAATAAAATAAAAAAAAATTGATTTTTCGTCCTGAGTGTGAACATAGCCGTAGGCATGACAAGAATTATAGATTATTGTTACCATATTACTAATAAACATGTTTAAATTTTTATCGTCATTCACCCTTTTCTTCCCTAACTACTTCCTTCTTATGATTTCCCTGTCGGTGAGGTACTTCATCTCCCTTTTAAAAGTAAACAGATGAACCAGAAGAGCTTTCATCAGACCTCGCTCACATGTGACAAAGTTTTGGCATAATCTTGTCTCTTCACACGGCGGAATCATTGTAAAGAAAACAGCGCAACCCAACATTGGTACGTCTTTAATATTATTTCTGAGCTTATATTTTCACCATATTTATTAAAGGTTTTTGAGAAACAAATAGAAAACTACTCAATGATGCACTGTAACAAAATCAAGGACCAGTTGAATGAGTACTAAACAAATACTCTCTTATGTCTAATCCAATATGAAACACACATTAAAATAACATGAGCTGTAAAAACAGAAGCAATGCATGCCTTGTTGGTGAATGCTGTGCTGTGTTGGCCCTGACCCTGAACATTCTACAACAATCTTTTTACTCAGGCTTTGATGCTGTGTTGTATTATGCATGCACTTAAAACATGCATGGCTGTACGAAGCCAGTTTGCATTTCCTTTGATGTTTCCTTCTCCTTTACAAGCTCTTGCAGCCTGTGTTTTATCATCACCCAGATATGAAGCTTGCACATGCTTAACTATGTTAATATACAACATCACAACATTTTGAAATAGACGACATTATCAAAACACACTGAATATTAAAGGCACAGATTTACTTAGTCGTAATATAAAAGGGGGCTGGTGTATTTGCAGAAACTAATACCAGACATTGCCAGGCATTTTTGTGCACGCAGCAAGAAAATGGATCATGAAGCCACAAAAAAAACTGTTACATAAAAAAAGGAATCAAAAAAAAAAAAAAAAAAAAAAGTTCACAAGAAAGAAATGATAAGGGAAAAAAGAAATGTTGCTGTGCATCGATACATGAAGTCATTTTCTTTCCATTATACCAAAACAGATTCGGGGGAAAAAAAGAAAATTCTTTCAAATTTGATGAAAATATTTACCAGCAGCAGGCAGGATGCTCTCTGTCCTGTTTCTTTCCCACACGGTATGTACATGCGTTTGAGCACTTTGGCTGTTGTTGCCATGTAGAATAAAGGAGTTGCTGGCAGGCAGTCAAGCTGGGAGTTGGAATTGGATTTAAAAAGCTTTCTGCCTCCTCTTCAAGCATTTCTGTCAAATGCAAGAGTTTGCAAAAGTAACATAGAACGGGAATCTAAATATCTCCAGTATCTGCGTGGGAGAAAGCATATACATGGGAAATTGCAAATTGTGCCACAAGGTATTCCCTGTCACCGGTGAAAAAATGTGCCATGTTAAGCAAAATGTCTCAGAAAACGCAAAATGTGATGCATGAAGACAAATTCAAGCACAATTTTTACTGTCTCTGAAAACATTTTAAGCATCTTCTTATGCTTATTAAGGGGGAAAAAAATCTGTCTTTCTTATTTTGTATAGTTTCTGCCAACATGTGTTGTAATTGTTAAATTGTTTTTACTAATATCAGCTACGTGTTAAATGTATGTGGTTACCAGACAGGATTATTTCCAGTTTTAAAAATATAACAAAATAGGTTAATTATTCTTCTGAAATTTCCACAAATCTGCAGAAGATAATTGGCTATTACCTGACGTTAAGCAAACTAAAAGGTAACTTCACAATATGCAGTAAATAGCATTAAGTAAATTAAAACAGATTTACATAAAGGCTTGTTTAGATTAAAGACCTAAAACAATGTTCCATTCTTGGGGGTCTCAGCAATAAGTCCTTTTTTTATTTTATACATAAATGTAAGGAACAGTGTGCATGAGCCTTTTAGTATATAACACTCGGATTCTTCCTCTGTGTAGAATTGACTCTTTTCTCAAAATACATGTTTTACTGAGGAATAAAAACAAAGCAGCAGATGAGAGGTAGAGCATGTACAGCACATTTCTGCAATAGCCTTGACTAATGAAGCTTTAATCTGCACCCGTTTTCACAAGGAATCTAGAGCCAAGCTTACACCAGGAAATCCCAGGGGTGTCACTGCTCAGCCAAAGACGGCCTCGTCTCGTGACAAACAGAAAAACTGAGCTCTCTCCCAGTCTGTGAACATGAATATTGTTGTACAGTACTTGTGTGTGTGCATGACGCCTTTCTTAATATGTCAGAACAGGGTTCTAGCAGTACACATATCTGTACTCTGATTTTTCGGTTCAGAAAGTTTGGTTCAGAACAGAGCCTTACCGAGTCCACACATACAAAAGTAACTGCTTCTGTTGCTACAGCGTCTGGCTAGCAGCAGATTTAAGGAAAAATCAGAGCTTCAAGACCCTCTTGCATCATTAAAACCATTTGCTTGGAAGGACTTTAGAATGTAAATGGACAAAAACAAGTGGATAAGATAAAATCCGTCCAGAGGTCTTGTTTTGAGCTGCCCTAAAGCCCCGCCCCCTTCACATGTGACTGGAAGCTTGTTGTCGCTTAAAACTCATATTTTATGAACTGTGCTCAAACCACAGAATCACTGTCTCCCCCCCTGCAGCATTTAAGTTGTTGTTTTTTTTTTACAGTAACATAAACAACGATTTCTTTAAATGACATTTTCTGACAACGTTTTTATTTGACATTAAAAAATACTGTAAAGTAAATAAAACATGGAAACTGGACGAGTTTTTACTTTGCAGACTATCTGAAATGTGCTTAAGTAAACAATTTCTTTACTAACCAAACGTCACAGTTGTGCAATTAAATGCATGTTCATTTTTTTTTTTTTTACAGCACACATGCAACTAAAGTTTCACTTTGAAAACAAACACTAAATTGTGGAATAAAATAATATTTGTTCAATTTTGACTGAATTAGTTGTATTTTTCTTCCAAAAAAGCAAAACAAAACAAAAAAACCCATTGCTACTTCCCTTATAATAAGTGCAGACATTGAGCAGTAAAATAGAGGGAGCTAATCTTTATGCCACATTTTTATTTATTTCAGAATCTTTTATTGGAGAGAATTTACTGCAAGCATTTTTACTTTTAGACTTTTTTTCATTTTAAATGTCATTAAACATGCAGTTTTATGTTTTGCATGTATTCCTTCATTGTACCAAAAAAAAAAGTACAGAGCTGTGACATGAAAACCAAGGCATACACCAAATAACAATGCTGTTGGAATCCTCTAACATAAAAAAAATAAATAAAAAATATATACTTTTTGAGTATTCTTGGCAAGATAAAGAAAATAGTTTCGGATTTTGTTCTTATGCTGAGTGCTTCATCATTTTCTACCTTAAGAAACTATATATTTTTTTAAAAAAAGTAAATGAGTCTTTTTTTAAATGATAAAACTCAGTGATAAAATTTCAGTCATGATGATCACCTTTTGTGTGAGTACATAGGGATTACAGATGCTTAAACAAAGACACAAAATTACTTTTATTTATTTATTTTTACATTGTGTTTTTTACAGTTTACAATCATCCACATACCTCCTCTTTCACAATCTCTAAATCTTAAGTATGGTTTGACATTTCAAGGTCTCAAAAGTAAATCGACAGGCATTAAAGAGATCACCCGCTGCTTGTTCTCTCACCACAACTGTCTTAAGTCCACCATATAGTCCAAGAGTGTTTCTGACACCCTGCAGCATGTGTCACTGCCTGTGGAACAGACCTCAAGGCCAAGTGATGAAGGGTTGCTTTAAGTCTGGATGGCAAGCTTACCTCTCATCTATGATATCAAGTCTTCTTCTTTTAGCTGAGATAGAACTCTTTGACATCATGACCCATGCCTCTTTTTCACCTAAGCCTCTGACATCCCAAAATGAATGATGTGTCAATGAAACAGCATTTTGCTTCAATGCCTCTTTGTAAAAGAAAATGGTCAAATTAGTGCTAAAGGCAGACTGACAGCAGGTGTTGGGCTCACAAAGCAACGTCAGAGGCCCAATGATGTCTCATGAATACAACATCTGACGATTAACTTGTAGCAGTGCTACAATGTTGTCTGGCTTGACAGCAATGAGATGCAAAGTACACACAATGCGTTTGCTTCTGAGATGACACAGGGACAAATGCCACTGAAACAACCACAGGTTGCAGGGTCCTGCATATTAAATCCAGGTGGAACTGATATCATGCACCTCTGGAAGAAATTGTCAGCTGTGAAACAGAAAATAGTAGGAACTCTAATAACGATTATAAGCAATTATAACCACCACCACTACACTGTCACAAAACAAATAAATAAATTAATGAAAAAAATAATAACAGCAAAAACACACAATAAATTAAGAAACACACACACACACACATCGGTTGGATTTGGTTGGATAAAGACTGAGATCCTGTTTGTGGTCAGGAAAGTCCTGCAGCCAAGCATGACACTCTGGGGGAATGTCCCAGTTTCTTTTATACGTGCTAGGTGATGTTTTTCTTTTTTTTTTCTACCATCCATCAAGGTCTCTAGGGTGATTGGATCATGTGATTAGATTGTCTCTTGGTCTCCTTTCTTTGGAGATTTGATCGGCCCATTCAACTGGGAGGAGAGGTCCAAAGTAGATCCAGAACTGGTGGGGGGCATTATACATCCCTTGTGGTTGGGAAATGCCTCAGGAGGAGCCTGACAGTGTGGCTTTAGAGTAAATGTCTGGCTTTCCCTCCTGGACTGATGGCTGCATTATCCAGCGTCTAATAGGGAACAGAGTAGATGAATGGAAAACTTAATGTCCAAATGTGGAAAACTGAGCTTTTCAAGCTTTAAATTACAACAAATCTCCAAGCAGATGTGTGTCAGAGAGCAGGAAACCATCAGGAAGAACAAGGTACATCTCCAGGATGGTCACAAAAGCCTAAGCTCAACATTTTGAAATCTAAATTATTACTTTTGAAATTGGGTACAACTGGGTATAAGTTTCCAATATAATCATCATTTTTCACTTCGTATCATTAATATTGTTGTTATTCTATTGATGTAGCAATTTTTAATTGAAATAAATATAAAAAAAATCATAATTTAAAAAAATAAAATAAAATAATTAAATTATATAATATTTATTGCAAGCCAATATGTCTTCCTTGCAAACAGTTCATGTTTTTTGTTTTCATTAATTGAATCTCTTCTATTCTGAAAGCAATAACCATGACACAACAATACTGACATGTCACTTATCTCCTTTTGCAAAAACCACTGAGCCAAAGAGCTGCATGCTCTGTGTGTGGTACTTTTCATTACCTAAATGTTATGGAAGTTCTCTGTTAATAGCACGCAGATCACATAAAACACACATCGCCAACAGCAAGTTGAATTTTGAATGAAAACAAAATGGGATGCAGAGTAAGAAAAGGATGTCATACATTTTGTATTCAGCTTTGGCAAGCTAACATCTCTGCTCAGTTTGCTTTTCTCTTTTCTAAATACCTGCCTCAAAGGAAAAGTGCAATATTCAATATTCAATATTCCTTTCTAATTTCTCCCCAAAAATGACTTTATGCCCGATTTTAAGTTTTCCTTTACAGCCGAAAAGTCTGGGGTTTCTTTATCAGACAAGGCATTTCAGGGGACTTTTCATTTTCTGATCTATGTGCATTATTTTTCACACAAGCAAAGACAAAGGCATCAGACTGCAGAGATTCTTCTCTTTCTACTCTTTAGCTGACACAGACACAGTTACATCAAAAGCTCTGTTTTTTAATGCTTTAATGTAGATTATGTCAAATATGTGCCTTAGGCTCTAAAACAACTTAAACTAGGACAGTCCCCTACCAAGACCAAAGTCCTTAAAAAAAGGAAAAAAACAGAGAAAAAGAAGGGTTGGGGGACTTTACATCAGGTGCTTTTGCATCTTTGTGCTCAGTTTCTAACAGACGAGTAAGACAGAAAACCTCATCTCAAGTCAACAAAAAAATTCCTGAAAAGCCTAACACATTTTCAGAACCATGTCAGGTGACCAAGACAGGGACCAGCAATGAGACCGCACGCAGATGTGTATGTGAAAAGGATGTTAAATATTCATGTGGATATGAATTTTTAAGGGTTTGACAAAGGTTATTCAGCAACTGACCTGATCATACATTTTAACTTACTCCACAGTCCGAGTGGCTTTACCATCTTTTCTTATCAGGATAAAGAGGGGCACTAGTCCTTATTTGACCTTTAAAAGGAACAGCAGTCTAACTGGGAAATAAATTGATGCTCATCCAGATCACTTCTTAAAAATTAAAGCTGGCAATAAAACTCTAGACACAGTGTTGGCACTGTTCTAAGTTTGCACCAAACTTATTTATACATGTGTGTAATATTCAAGCCAACATCCAACTGGGAAAGGTTTTTTGCAGAACCTGGACAAGTGTTATTCCATCCATCCATCCATCCATCCATCCATCCATCCGTCCAGTTAATTCATAAAGCATGTTTTAAAGGAAATGTCTCGAAGGTGTGGCACATGAACAGTGTAGCTTCCATTAAAATAATAAAGCAATTAAGAACATAAATTGATTAAAATGAAACTAATACATTAAATAAAAAGACACCGACACACACAAACTTTGTGTCTTGTTCATGTGTCCACAAAAACAAGGACAAACTTCTCGCTTCTCTGAAACAAGCCTCAGCTACGCTACAACACTGTACCTTGTTGTAGTGAAGCTGAAGAAGCCTCTGACTGAACACACTCCCTCTTTAAATCACTATTTTGCATAGAGGGTATGAACTGGTATTAAAGTATTGTAGTAGATGGGTATACTTGCCTCTTGCCCAATGATTGCCAGGATAGGTTCCAGCTTCCCTGCGACTCTGAATTGAACTAAGTGGTACTCTATGCACAAACAGCTCCAGGGGCTCTGGAGCATTCTCAGTTTTTAGTATTGGTTTGTACACTTTCCTTGAGTTGAAAACTGGTGTACCAACAAATGACTGCAAAACAAAGTCCAACCTAACATTGAACAGAATAAGAGATAAATAGAGTAGGAGGATTTAAACTGAAGAAGATTTTCTGTCTCAGTGGTTCATCATGTCTTCTCTGCGAGTGTTACAAATCTTTCAAAAATTATATAAAACATAGCAGGCTTAGCTAAGTGAGAAGTGATGAAATTTTTACCTTTACATGCATGCTCTACCTTAGTTTTATAGCAACATAAAAACCATATATATATATATATAGATATATCTATATCTATCTATCTATCTATCTATCTATCTATCTATCTATCTATCTATATATATATATATATATATATTTTTTTTTTTTTTTTTTTTTTAAGCATTTTGTATTTAAATAGCATAATTGCAGCAAAAAAGGCATCTTTACTGCACAGAGAGAAAATCTTAATTATAGTATTCTGATGTCTGATACTGGTGGAAAGCTTGTATTTGCCGTTTAGATATTACTTACAAACAGCTTTTGTTATTTAATTTGATTATATTTTCAACTTTCTTTCTTTGTCTTCACTCCCTCCTATGCCGTGCTTTGATCTTTGTGGAAAAACTGAGGGAGGTAGGGTGGCTGTGGAATAAGAGTGGTGGGGGACATTTTCACAGCTGGTACAGACTGACATGAGCAGTGGACCAGTGGGTGATGTTTGGGGAATGCAACAGCAATATCCAGCTGAACGAAATGTCAGCAACAGGCAGCAACACAACACTCCCTCATATCGGCCCTGATCCCAGAAGGCAATGTAATAGGGCTGCGGCATTTAGGAAGAAGAAAAAAAAGTATAAGAAAAGAAAAGAAAAAAATGGTGGAACGTATTGAACAACAAAGATGTATTCGTGTGATTTGATGTGGTAACTGTAGTCAAACTGGTCGCCATGCAGTATGATGGCATTTTAATTACTCTTGTTATGTACCAGTTCTTCATTAAAAGGGAAGACAAGTTTCTGCCTGGCTTCTGTGTTCTCCATGGAGGGTTTTTATTCCTCTTTCTGCCTGTAATAAGACACAAAGGCACCATCAACAATGAAGAAAATTCACATGACAGTGATGAATGACTTGTTGAAATGCATGAGCAACTCTTGACTCCACAGATGATGTGTGTGTGTGTGTGTGTGTGTGTGTGTGTGTGTGTGTGTGTGTGTGTGTGTGTGTATCATAAAGACACTGATCATGTTGCATCCAATCCACTTGTGGGAGACAAACCTAATCACAGAAAAATATAAGCAGTTAAACAATGCATGTAAATGTTAATTATGTATTTTTTTTAATATTTTTTAATGAAAAAACAAAGTAGGATTTCAGCTAACTGGATGTAATAGACTACTAAGTCACTCAGCATGTTAGCATGACTGAGTATGGTCATATTTATAATTGAGCAAACGTTTAAACATGTTTCAAATAATAAAGAAGCAAAAAGAGACAATATATGAATAGGACCTGCAGTCACCATCAGTGGCTGTGCTTTCCCTGCCAATGTAATTGATGGCAAGCAGAATGTCTCCAAGGCTTCATGCACCCATGTGTGACAGAAGGAGAGAAACAGTGTTGTCTGTGGGAAAATATTTCTGTTTATCAGTCAGCACAGCTAGCCACAATAAAAGCTTTCTGTTACATACTGTACATAAATGGCCCACCGCTATGCCTTCTTCATTCTGATTGCATTCTCCTGCACTGTCCCATGTCATCCCTTTTGACTGAGGGGCTTGACAGATAGATCACAGAGATGCACAATCATTGCATGGTAGGAACTCGGATGGAGTGCACCCATTATTCTAAAGCAAAGCTGTCTGGCAGGGCAAGGCCTGTGAGCCACATGGTGCCATGATAGATGGGGACCATTAATCAAGGTAGGACGGGGCCCTGAGATTGATGTGCAGAAATTCAAATGCTCAAGCAGCATTTGGAAGATTAAGGCTGCATGGGCAAGAAAAAGAGGTTACCTTTCTTTTGTAAAAAAAAACCAAAAAAAACAGGTGTGGATAGGGAATGAACGCATAGCAGGGGCATAATTTATGTTACAGAAGCAGCATCTAATTAAATAAAATCTTAACGTTACTCGTAGAATGTGAGAAAACATGGGTTACGACAACATTAATGAGTATTTTTCGTCAGTTATTTGAGTCTGATTTTTTTACAAACATTCTGGTGACCATTAGTTTTTCAACAACCTTTCAGAACATTATAATAAACAGAATACTCTTAAACATCTTTCTGCATCAATTTTGACAAAAGTCAATAGTAAATGGCACAGAATGTGAATATCTGTGGAAGCCAAGGTCAATCTGGGTACATTGAGATGAGATAGTGAGGCTGATTTTTGTGTCATTCAGTTTGTAACATTTGAAAATCAAAAGTTGAACTATCTTTTTTCTTCAGCAATTTATGCATTATTGGAACATCTATCTCTCAAGGCTTTTAATTCACAGAGTCTGCTTTTGATCTTGTCTTACAATCCTGTCTACAGAAACTTAAACTGGCTTTTAATGCAGAGAAGAAAGTCATGGTTGGTTCCGGTGCTACTGAAGAATATCCTATCAATTCTAATAGCTCAGAGCAAACCAGCAGAGTTGGTCTAGTTTTAAATATCTGGGCTTTCTCATTGATCACATTCTTTTTATTAAAGCTCACATATTTACTCCACAAACTCAACGTAAGGATTTGCTTCTATTGTAGAAATAACTAATTTTTCAGAAACTTTTTGCATTGGCAACCTTCAACGGTTGTTTGACTGAGGGGACATTCTGTGTTTGAATGCATCAACGGAATGTCTCCAATCCTTGAACACTGTTTACAATTGTGCTCTGAGGTTTGTGACTGGCTGTGCTTGCCTTACGCTACACTCTGAGCTGTATATCAAAGCTGGCTGGCCGTCTTTGAGTGTATACTCACCGGATGACGCTGATTTACAAGGTTCTCCTTGGTCTGGTTCCAGCATATTCAAGCTCCTTCTTTCAAAGGACTAAAAGCCGTTATGCCCTTCGTTCCTGTGGTATTATTCATTGGATCATTCTTCGGGTTTGGACAGAATTGGGGAAAAGAGAATTCAGTTATGCTGCTCCATCTACCTGAAATACACCAATGAAGGTTTTGGACCTTTAGCACTCGTGGTGTTCTGTTCTGTATTAAATTGAACAGTTCTTATGTTTTTAAATTAATCAGCTTCTGTGGTTTAATTGCCAATCTTTTTTGTTCTTTGTGGATTATTTTTAATTCTCTGTTTGTAAAGTGCTTAAACTACTTGTACTGTCTATTGTGAGTTGTGCTGCTGACCACTTGGCCGGTGGTCAAGTGGTCAGCAGCACCTAAATTACCTAAATATGATTCTAAATATTCATAAATTAATAAATAAACTAAATATGAACAAATTTGGGACCATGTCAACTTTTATCTACCAATAAGCACCAAGAAGAAGTAAAACCAATGTGTTTTACAATTTTATGATTGCTGTTCTTGTCACGCCATGTGATTTATTAGTCAGCAAGTGCATGACCAGCAGCCTACTTAAATTTGATGTGTTGGAAGCGGTATATGAATGGCATAAGAAAATAGGTGACTTTGACAAAATGGCAACCAAACTGGGAGTTAGCACAAAATGTGTTGGTTAGCATTAACCAAATTAGCACCATGAAAGATCAGTGATGGAATGGAAAGTGAAGTGGTGGTCCTTGCAGTCCAACTCCTCTGAAGAGTTACTAAAGAACAAAATGTTGTAAGCATATATAGTATGGAAGCATAGCGCTGTCATCCTCATGAAAAAAAGTTTGGGCCTTATTACGTTATAACGTGATAGTTTATGGTAAAAACGTGAAACGTATCACATTATAATGTAATAAGTTTATTGTAAAAATACGAAATGTATCACGTTATAACGTGATAGTTTATTGTAAAAACATGAAACATATCACGTATCTGAAAACGTTTTTTACTTTAGATGAGGAAATTGTGTCCAGGGTGGAAAGGAGATCACAAATGGCTCATTTACAGGACTTGATAGTTTTTCTTCATACTTGGGTTGAGACATTGTGAAATTATGGTGCTTTGGAACACTTTGGATGATATTTTAATAAATATGCGTAGTTTAGGGACAGTTTTAAAAGGAATTGGTCTGTACAGAAGGAAAAATGAGTCCGATCCCCGTGGCATAATTTCTGATTGAAACTTGAGCGAGAAGAGAATTGCTATGAATGCAAACTACATCATCTTAGCTGCATTCAAATGCCATCTATCCATCCCTCCTCTATAGCTTATTGGGGTTCTGATCGCGGGGGCCGCAGCCTAAGCAGGAAAGCCTAGACTTCCTTCTCCCCAGACACATTTGCCAACTCTGCAGGGGGGTCTCAAGGTGCTCCTGGGCAGTCGAGAGATATAATCCCTCCAGCGTTCAAGTGGTTATACGTTTTTACAATAAAACTTACCATGTTATAATGTGATACGTTTCATGTTTTTACAATAAAACTATCACGCTATAACGTGATAGTTTCACATTTTTACAATAAACTATCACGTTATAACGTGATACGTTTCACGTTTTTACAATAAAACTATATTATATATAAGGCCCAAACTTTTTTTTTTTTTTTTTTTTTAATGAGGATGACAGCTCTACACTTCCGTAATATAGTAATAGTAGTTTTTAATGGTTTTAAACATCCTCAGCAAATTGTGTGCTGCTTATGAGGCTGCAGCTATGTGTTTATAATGAAATATTTACCATAAATAATGGGAATGTTCTTAAAGCTTGCATAGATTTACATATTTGCTGCTTTTGGTTCAGATAAGATGTCTTTATGAGTTTCTTTAATTTCATGTCCCAAAACATAAAAGTCTTTCCAATGAGACAGGGCTTTCTACCTATTTATTTCCATACCTTTAATTTATGAGAGAATGTAGCATGAACATCTCTGGGAAAAAAACAACAAAAAAAACCAGATTCAGACAAGTGCTACGGTAAAATATCCATGTCATATATGACATTATGACTGTCCAATGGCTTTTTCATTTGTTTTCATGGCTGATATTAGTGAAATGTGTTTGTTATGTCACAATTCCCATGTGTGTTAGGGTATTTTTAAAGACAGGAACACCACTAAAACATGCCAATTAAATCATTCTTCTCTGCAAGAAGCAGCATGTTTACCCTCAGTTTGCCTAAGGTTATGCAGATCCGAAATTAAAGTGACTTTAAGCTGCTGTCTACCATAGATTGAGTGTGTAAGATGGTAAAACATGAAAGGATGGGGATGAATTGTACTCTACTCGCTGCAACTATACTTCTGATTAGCATGACTTTGAGATTATATTGCTTTCATCCTCTGACTGGACAGCAGGCGAGTTGGTAATAATGGGGGTAGAGAAGGGGGAGTGACCGGGCACATTTCCATTCTGAACAAAAACAAGCAAACAAAGAAAAACTTCAAATTGTCATTATCGATATATCATTGTAAAAACAAATCTCATTAAGGTGAATAACGTGCATCTGAAGTAGGCACCATGTAGCCTTTGAAAGGTTGGTGCCCTCTTCTGTATGGTGGTTTGGTCTCTTCTTGCCTTCTTACCATACTCTAGTAGGAATTCATAGCACTGTAACTGTCATGGTTTGTAGTTTTTGTGTGGTTTTATTTTGTAATATTTCCTGTTTAACTCCTTTGTTTTTTATAGGCTGTTTTGATTCCTGTTCATCAGCTCACCTGGTTTGATTTTCTGATTCATTTCACCTGTTCCTCATTACTCCCTCTGTGTATTTATAGTTGTTAGTTCTCAGTTTCCTTCATCAGATCATCCTGTTGTGTCTCTCCATTCAGTCTTTGGTTTCAGTCACTGTATCATGACAGATCTTTTTGGATTAAACTTTATTCATGTATAAGGGATCTGTGTAGTACATGTCTCACCTGTCTCAGTGCCATATGTGCCCCTAGGGTGTACTGTGTGTATACATGTAGCAACCTACTTACTCCTTGTGTGTCGATAGAAATGGATGTAAGCTAAATGTGAACCTGTATCACTTCAACTAAATCTATTTACAAAATGTAATGTTGCACTATCACTACCAGAATCTTTTCCTCTCGTAAACCCATGATCTCCTACAAGTTGAGAACACCTTTTAAATAACTGACAGACTGGCAAACCCAGCTTTCCTGTTCTAGTTTTGTAGAAAACAAGAAACCTTCAGTGCTATGGATTTTATGAATCAGCAGTTATTTTGCACAGTTACTCAGTTTATTCATTCATTTTCTGAACCACTTAATCCAATTCAGGGTTGTGGGGAAGCTGGAGCCTATCCCAGCTGGCTTTTGGGCAACAGGCAGGGTACACCCTGGACAGCTCACCAGTCCATTGCAGGGCCACACAGAGAGATGAACAACCACTCATGCTCACACTCATTCCTAGGGGCAATTTAGAGTGGCCAATTAACCTAACATGCATGTCTTTGGATGGTGGGAGGAATTCAGAATACCCAGAGAGAACCCATGCATGCACGGGGAGAACATGCAAACTCCACACAGAAAGGCCACTGACCAAACCACCCCCCCAGCCAAGGATCGAACCAGTGACCTTCTTGCTGTGAGGCCACAGTGCTAACCATTGTGCCACCGTGCAGCCCACTCAGTTTAGAAAAAACAAAACCCTGAGCTGCTGGTTGTTATTTTATCACTGAGAAATTCATTAACCTCTTTATTTTGTTAGTTTGTTTTTTTACTTTTGCTGATTTCAAATTACAAGCTGAAAAGGAGATGGAAGTATGTAGATATACTGTGGCTTTTTCTAGAATGTTCTGCTCCAAAATTGTGCTGCTTTCTCAAAAACCTTCCCCATTCTTCATAGAGATGTCCTAGATTTGTTCCTGTCCCAGTGATGGACTGTCCTGGTTTTTGAAGTCTATACAGGAGCGTGTTATGTGCATTGCTAATATATACCTATAATTATTTATGACACAGACAAATACAAAAGAAAAGAAAAGCAAAACAAAAAAAGATGTCATAGATTTATGCAACTTCTTGAGAGTGAAGCAACAGTCAGATTTAGAACCATAATTCCAGCTTTAATTGTGTTTTTGTTCTTTTTCTTCTTTGATGTTGTACTGGAAAATACAGTACGTTTTAGCAATTTGCTTTCAAAACATGCAAATTATATGATAACAAAAAGAAACAAATTATGCTACAATGAAACACTATTTATCCCTCAAGAGTGTGAGCATGCTTAAGAGGAATATGTGCAATTTTTCTTGCCCAGAATAATACCATGAGATGACTGGACGCTGCAAAAATTTAAACTAAAAAAAGAAAGTGTTTTCAACCACATCTTTTTGGATTATTGGAGATTTCAGCTGGAAAAATCAAAACATTGCTATAAAGCAAGCTACATTTGATTCTTCTTGAAAGAAAAAAAAAAAAAGTAATAATAATGCATATACTTACTGCACAAAACAAAACCCTCTCAAAGTTCCAGACGCTACGGAGAAAGTTAAGTTACTGGTACTTCTTTCTTTTATTGTTTCCACTTGTGAACCTACAAGATTGTGACCTTGATGTGGATAGTAAATTACAAATGTAGATTCAATTCTCTTCTATGATAATTTTAATCAACTGCTTATCCTCTACTTATACTAATGCTAGGAAGATAGCCACCGTCAGTACTGGTGGTACTTTAAGTTATTGTGGTATTTTGAAAAAGAAGCAGTTCAGTCCAGTTTGTATAGTGTATTCTACTGGAGTGATGCTTTTACTCTTGGTTCCTTCATAACTTGTGGTATGTTCTTCATCTCGTTCATTCATCTTCATGCCGCTTATCCGCGGTCGGGTCGCGGGGGCAGCAGCCTAAGCAGGGAAGCCCAGGCTTCCCTCTCCCCAGCCACATTTGCCAACTCTGCGGGGGGATCCCGAGGTGTTCCCAGGCCAGCCAAGAGATATAATCCCTCCAGCGTGTCCTGGGTCTTCCTCGGGGTCTCCTCCCAGAGGGACGTGCCTGGAACACCTCACCAGGGAGGCATCCAGGAGGCATCCTGACCAGATGCCTGAGTCACCTCAACTGGTTCCTCTCGATGCGGAGGAGCAGCGGCTCTACTCTGAGCCCCTCCTGAATGACCAAGCTCCTCACCCTACCTCTAAGGGAGAGCCCGGCCACCCTGCGGAGGAAACTCTTTTCAGCCGCCTTTATATGAGATCTCGTTCTTTCGGTCACAACCCACGGCTCATGACCATAGGTGAGGGTAGGAATGTAGATCAACTAGTAAATCGAGAGCTTTGCCTTCTAGCTCAGCTCCTTCTTCACCACTACAGACCGGCGCAGAGTTCGCATTACTGCAGACGCCGCACGGATCTGTCTGTCGATCTCGCGCTCCTTCCTTCCCTCACTCGTGAACAAGACCCCAAGATACTGAAACTCCTCCACTTGAGGCAGGACCTGACTCCTGACCCGGAGAGAGAGATCCACCCTATTCCGGCTGAGGACCATGGTCTCAGATTTGGAGGTACTGATTCTCATCCCAGCTGCTTCACACTCGGCCGCGAATCGCTTAAGCGAGAGCTGGATATCACAACCAGATGAAGCCAAAAGGACCACATCATCAGCAAAAAGCAGGGACCCAATCCTGCCGGATCCCCTGAACACCTGGGCTGCGCCTAAAAATTCGATCCATATAAGTTATGAACAGAATCTGTGATAAAGGGCAGTCTTGGCGAAGTCCAACCCTCACCGGAAATGAATCCGACTTACTACAGGCAATATGAACCAAGCTTTGACACCTGTCGTACAGGGACCGGACAGCTTGCGCAAGGGGGTCCGGTACCCCATACTCCTGGAATACCCCCCACAGGAGCCCCCGGGGGGACACGGTCGAATGCCTTCTCCAGGTCCACAAAGCACATGTTGACTGGTTGTGCAAAGTCCCATGCCCCCTCCAGGACCCCAAAGAGGGTATAGAGCTGGTTCACTGTTCCGCGACCAGGACGAAAACTGCACTGCTCCTCCTCAATCCGAGATTTGACTATCCAGCGGACCCTCCTCTCCAGGAACCCTGAATAGACCTTACCAGAGAGGCTGAGGAGTGTGATTCCCCTGTAATTTGGAACACACCCTCGGGTCACCCTTCTTTAAAAGGGGGACCACCACCCCAGTCTGCCAATCCAGCGGCACTGTCCCCGATGTCCACGCGATGCTGCAGAGGCGTGTCAGCAGGACCCAGAGCCTTAAGGAACTCCGGGCGGATCTCATCCATCCCCGGGGCCTTGCCGCCAAGGAGCTTTTTGACCACCTCAGCGACTTCAGCCCCAGAGATAGGAGAGTCTACCCCTGAGTCCCCCAGCACTGCTTCCTCATCAGAAGACGTGTTGGTAGGATTGAGGAGGTCTTTGAAGTATTCCTTCCACCGACCCACAATGTCCCGAGTTGAAGTCAGCAGCTCCCCACCTCCACTGTACACAGTGTCGATGGAGCACTACTTCCCCCTCCTGAGCTGCCGGATGGTGGACCAGAATCGCCTCGAAGCCGTCTGGAAGTCTTTCTCCGTGGCCTCGCCAAACTCCTCCCATGCCCGAGTTTTTGTCTTGGCGACAGCCAAAGCAGCAAGCTGCTTAGCCTGTTGGTACCCATCAGCTGCCTCCAGAGTCCCACAGGCCAAGAAGGCCCGATAAGACTCCTTCTTCAGCTTGACAGCATCCCTCACTGTTGGTTTCCACCAACGAGTTCTGGGATTACCGCCACGACAGGCACCAACAACCTTACAGCCACAAATCCAGCTGGCCGCCTCAGTAATAGAGGCACGGAACACAGCCCATTCGGACTCAATGTCCCACGCCTCACTTGGGACATGTTTGAAGCTCTGCTGAAGGTGAGAGTTGAAGCTCGCTCTGACGGGGGACTCAGCAGACCCTCACAACACGTTTGGGCCTGCCAGATCTGACCGGATTCCTCCCCCACCATCTGAGCCAACTCACCATCAGGTGATGATCAGCTGACAGCTCCGCCCCCCTCTTCACCCGAGTGTCCAAGGCATATGGCCGCAGGTCCGACAATACGACTACAAAATTGATCATCGAACTGCGGCCCAGGGAATCCTGATGCCAAGTGTACATATGGACACTCTTATGTTGGAACATGGTGTTCGTTATGGACAATCCATGACAAGCACAAAAGTCCAATAACAAAACACCAATTGGGGGGGGGGGCGACGGACCATGCCTCCCAAACACTCCCCTCCAGATCTCACTGTCATTGCCCACGTGAGCATTGAAGTCCCCCAGCAGAACTATGGAGTCCCCAGAAGGAGCACCCTCCAGCACTCCCTCCAAGGACTCCAGAAAGGGTGGGTACTCTGAACTGCCGTTCGGTGCATAAGCACAGACAACAGTCAGGACCTGTCCCCCCACCCAAAGGCGGAGGGAAACTACCCTTTCATCCACTGGGGTAAACCCCAACGTGCAGGCATCAAGCTGGGGGCTGATGAGAATGCCCACACCTGCTCGGCGCCTCTCAGCATGAGCAACTCCAGAGTGGAAGAAAGTCCAGCCCCTCTCAAGGGTACTGGTTCCAGAGCCCAAGCCATGCGTCGAGGTTAGTCCAACTATATCTACCTGGAACCGCTCAACCTCGCGCACAAGCTCAGGCTCCTTCCCCACCAGAGAGATGACATTCCACATCCCTGGAGCCAGCTTCTGCAGCCGGGTATCGGACCGCCAGGGTCCCCGCCTCTTGCTGCTGCCCAGCTCACACTGCACCCGACCCCTACGGCTCCTCCTGCAGATGGTGAGCCCACGGGAGGTGGGGCCCATGTAACCCTTTCGGGCTGATCCCGACTGGGCCCCATGGGTAAAGGCCCGGCCACCAGACGCTCCCTCTCATACCCCACCTCCAGGCCTGGCTCCAGAGGGGGGTCCCGGTAACCCGCATCCGGGCAAGGGAACATTTCTGCCCGGGTTTGTGTTCATCATAGGGGTCTGTGAGCTGTACTTGGTCTTGTCCCTCCCCTAATTTACCACCTGTTTGCCATGTGTGACCCTACCAGGGGCATAAAGCACCAGACAACATAGCTGATAGGATCTTTGGGACACACAAACCCCTCCACCACGATAAGGTGACGGCTCAGGGAGGGGGTATGTTCTTCTTGAATATGAAAGCATTCATTACCTTAAAGTGAAACGATTATGTGCATTTCAGGTTAATTTATTTTTATTTCTGATTCCAGAAGGGCTGGGATTGATTGAGTTATTGTCACAAATCGCTTTATTTACTTCAGACCGACCCTCTCTGTAGGCTGTCAGATCAGCCTGTGGGCAAAACGAGTGGATTGAGACTCTTCTGCATTAAGCCCTGCCTTCCACCACTGCACTACAGCAACACACAACAGCTTTCGCCGTCATCGTAACATCTCATAAACAGAAGGATTAGGCTAATATAAACTCAATAAAAAAAATAAATAAATAAAATAAAAAAATACAATGTCAACACATAGCATTCAGCCCTACATGTTCGAACCTGATTCAGACCTGAAAACAAAGTGGAAAACAGCAACCCACAGCAACAAATGCAGCAAGATGTCTCTTGGGTAAACTTGCCTGCCATCGTTTGAAATAACTCTATCCGACATTTTCCACCTGCCTGATGTATTTGTACATGCCCTTGTTAACCAGGAGAAGGTAACTGTCAGGGACCAAATGGTAAAGCCATGAGGACACAGATGTAATTTAAAAAAACCTGGGCTTTTATTGTTACAAAATAAATGCAAAAGTCCAAAGAAATGATTAAACTAACCAATCTTTAAAAAAAAAAGGGGTTAACTAAACATAACGACAGTTAAACAGTTCAACTCAACTAAAGAAAAACTGCCCCCCCCCCCCCCCCCCCCCACCCCCCACCCTCACAAAAACACATAAGGGTAACTCATATAGCACTTCGGCCAAACCAAATTACACAGAGAGGAAAAAACAAAATGACTAACAATAACCAAACAAAGCTCCAAGACCTAGCTAAGCTACCCCCCCCCCCCCCCCCCAGAAAACTTGAAATACCATAATAGGACCCCTTTAAGTTAAAGTATACCTTTTTGAAGTAAAAAAAATAAAATAAAAGGATCATCTCAGCAATAAAACCCTACAGCCAATTTAGTGCGGTTTTGAGTGCTCTACTTATCACATGTTGTAGAACTATTTAGACAGCTCTCTGTGCTTTTTCTTCAGGCAATATGAGTCATACTAGAAAAAAAAAAAAATCCTACAGCCTTTTACGGCAAATGTAGCTCAGCAATTCTGCAATTGCAGGAGTCCAGAGATTGTTTTCTTTCAAATATATATATATATATATATATATATATATATATATATATATATATATATATATATATATATATATATATATATATATATATATATAAAGCCCTCTATCATACGAGACATGAGGTGTTGCTGCAGGTCTCTGCCCTGATGTCATTGACATATTTGTAATATTTAAAGGCAAGTGGAAAAATTCTAATATATATATATATATATATATATATATATATATATATATATATATATATATATATATATATATATATATATATATATATATATATATATAAATATTGCTACGTCCCAGTGCTTGTGCATATATCTGACTGTGATCTCCACTAGACTTGGCTATGGCTTTTGTTTCCAACCAACACCTGGCTGCACTGCTCCTTCCAGGATCCACATCGTCATCATCACCTTCAGCTGGACCAGCTCGTCAGCCTATTTAAGGAGCAGGCTGGCAATCATTCAGGGCAGCTGAGTGTGGATGGCTGAGTTTGCCTCACTTTGGCTAGGTTGTCAGCCTGGGACAGTGGTTTTGTGCTGTAGTATGGCTCTTTGTAGTTGTTAGCCCAGTAGGGGTGATTTGTAAGCTGTCTTAAAAGCAATGGTTTAGTTATGGGTAGTTTGTCACCCTTAGTGTTGTTCAGGGTGTGACCCAAAGCCTGTTACAAACCTTTGTGTTTCTTCTTCCTGCCTGTTTGTCATGGGCAACAACAGTGTTGCCTGCAAATAAAAACCTCTTTTATTCTGAAAGGAACTTATTTGTGGGTTTAATGTTTACAAACCTTTTCCCCTTTTCACTGGCGAGCTGGGGTTTGTAACATTAAGTGGGGTCTCGTCCGGGATTGTGTAACCCGATCCTGTGACATAAAAGGTAAGGATTGATTGTGTTGTTGTGTTGGATTATGGTTGTACCAGTTGCATTGTGAAAATGGCTGAATTCTTTGATGTGGCTCATTTTTTGGCACAGCCCTCGCTGGAACAGCTAGATCAGTGATGAGTTGATGAGTTGGCTCAAATAGCTGCCCACTTATCAATCTCCTCTCCAAAGCCGATCCTGAAAAAGGATCTTAAGGCTCTGGTTGTGGGGAAGTTGGTTGAGCTGGAACTGCTCGTGTTGCCTTCCCTGTCTAAGGGTGAAGCTGCTGGTTTGTCTGATGTGCTACCTGTTGCTAGCCCCACTGCTGTGCAGGTGGATAGCCCTGTGGCTGAGTCCTCTAAGGATAAGCCTGAATTGGTGGCATCTGAGGTGGATGATGAGGTTGCTGGTGGGAGTAGGACTCCTTTCACGCTTCCTCGGTTCGATCCTCTCTTGGATGGTGGCTCTGGTGGGTCAAGAATCAATGCCCAGTTGAAACTTCGACTGGCTCGGTTGCAGTTGGAGGCACAAGAAAAAGCACAGGTAAGACAGTTTCAACTTGAAATCAAAAAGTTGGAAATTGAAGCTGAAAAAGCTGTTAAACTCCGCCAGCTGGAGCTAGATTCCCAGACCAGGGTGGGACAGATGCCTGCTGCATCTAGTGGTTCTGTTGGCTCTGTTCTTTCTGGCCCCTCACCAGAACAGACTTTTGATATTACCAAGTTTGTTGCTTTGGTTTCAGAATTCAGGAAGATGGAAGTGGACTGTTATTTCTCAGCTTTTGAACGCATAGCACAATCGTTAAAATGGCCTGCGGATGTTTGGTCCCTACTGCTACAATGTAAAATCCAAGGCAAAGCAACAAGAGGTTGTAGCAGCGCTCCCTCTTCAGGACAGCTTGAATTATGATGTGGTTAAAGCAACCATTTTGAAGGCCTATGAACTAGTTCCTGAGGCCTATCGCCAGAAGTTCAGGTCTTATAAAAAGAGCTCCACGCAAACCTACACAGAGTTTGCAAGAGAAAAGGGGACTTTGTTTGACAGATGGTGTGCATCATGTAATGTGAATAATTTTAAGTCTCTACGGGAGTTGATCCTGTTAGAAGAATTTAAGAATTGTCTATCCGAGTGCATTGTTGTGTACACTAATGAGCAGGAAGTAGACACTGTCTCTGCTGCTGCTGTACTAGCTGATGAGTATATACTCACGCACAAAACTACTTACCATGGTGGACAACAAAACCTTTTTCCCCTGGTTGTAGTTCAGCTCAAAAGTCACTAATAAAAGGAGAAACTGGTCGTAAAGAATGTTTCTACTGTCACAAACCTGGTCATATTATTGCTAACTGTTTAGCATTAAAGCAAAAGACTCAGCGTTCCTCACAAGTCCAGACTAAAGGTGTTGGACTCGTTAAGAATAAAGTAGACTTGGGTTCGGTCACCGAAGTTGGTTGCACCCCTGAACCATGTTTTGAACTGTTTGTATTTGAGGGAATGGTTTCACTTACTGGTAAGACGGAGGATCAACAGTTGATCTGTATCCTGAGGGATACTGGGGGGTCACAATCTGTCATCCTGGCTGACACACTACCATTTTCTGAGGAATCCTCTTGTGGGTATAGTGCTATACTGCAAGGTGTTGCGATGGGCTATGCTCCAAGACCTGTCCATCTTGTTCACTTGCAGTCGACGCTTGTGTCTGGGGTCTTTCCGATTGCTGTATGTTCTGCATTGCCAATAAAAGGGGTTACCCTACTGTTGGGAAATGATATACCCAGTGGGAAAGTCACTCCAGCCTTGGAAATCTTGAACAGTCCCAAGAGCATCCAACCAGGAAAGAACTCAACTAAAGCTAAGTCTTCACCTTCCTGTGTTCTCACTCGTGCTCAGAAACGTAAACAGAATGAGATCTTTGACTCCAACTTATCTGACAGTTTGTTTGTGCCCATTCTAGCAGGTGGAGGGGAGACAGAGGTAGGGGTGGAGAAAGCTGCAGTGCCTGACGGAAAAGCTCAGGATACACTGCAGCCCTCCATTGCTCTTCCGGTGTCTCGTGATCGTGTGTGTGCAGAGCAAAAGGCAGATCCAACATTACAGAAGTGTTACTCCAGTGTGGTAAGTACTGAAAAAGCCAAGCTAGAAACCATAGCTTTCTATCTAGCTGATGGAATGTTGACGTGCAGGTGGTGTCCAAAGGTCATCCCTCATGCTGACTGGAATGTTGTTGAACAAACTGTAATACCAAAACCATTTCGACAAAATATTATATCATTAGCACATGAAAGTCAGTGGTCAGGACATTTGGGTGTAACCAAACCATACAACCTCATTCTGAAGCATTTTTACTGGCCTGGTTTAAAATCTGATATAACAAGATATTGCCGTGGCTGCCATACTTGCCAAATAACTGGTAAACCCAATCAGTCTATTCCCCGTGCTCCACTTCAACCCATCCCTGTGCTGGGAGAGCCATTTGAACGGATAATAGACTGTGTTGGCCCTTTGCCTCGAACTAAAGCTGGTAACCAGTTCTTACTCACACTAATGTGTGTCGCTACCAAGTACCCAGAAGCAATTCCGTTGCGTAGAATCACTGGAAGCACCATAACAAAAGCTTTAACTAAGTTTTTTTTTCTACATTTGGTTTACCGCGTGTTCTCCAATCTGACCGAGGTTCAAATTTCACTTCCAAACTGTTAAAACAGGTGTTGACTGAGTTGCACATTCAACATGCAGTATCGAGTGCTTATCACCCTGAGTCACAAGGTGCCTTAGAACGCTGGCATCAGACGTTAAAGTCTATGCTTCGCAAGTACTGTGTGGAGAATGAAAAGGATTGGGATGAAGGCATCCCTTTTGTGTTGTTCGCAGCTCATGAAGCTACTCAGGAATCCTTAGGATTTAGTCCCGCTGAGTTAGTATTTGGCCATACACTTCGTGGACCACTTCAGGTCTTGAAAGAGAAATTGCTTGACCATCAAACACCTCAGGACAAGAACGTCTTAGATTACGTGTCCCAGTTCCGTGAGCGGCTACACCGCACACGTGATTTTGCTTGGGAGTCTTTAAGTGACTCACAGAAATCGATGAAGCTCCGTTATGACCGTTCAGCTGTTTCGCGTCACTTCAAAGTTGGTGACAGAGTACTGGCTCTGCTACCAGTTCCTGGGTCGTCACTTTCTGCTAAGTTCTCAGGTCTTTATGATGTTCGTGATCGTCTAAGCGATACAGATTATGTAATAAGCACACCTGAAAGAAAGAGGAAAAGCAGGGTTTGTCATGTGAACATGCTGAAGCCTTATCACACTCAGGACCCTGTTCCTTCTGTGACCTCGCTTAGTCAGGATTCAGGTCATCTTAGTGGAACTGCTCTGATAGCATCTCATGACCCCGAACCTGCTCCTGATGATGGTCTTAAGTTTAGTTCAGCATCACTGCAATCCCCCAGGTTAACCAACTCAAAAATGATAGAGAAACTCCCTTCCATGCTTGAACATTTGACACAGGACCAACGTGATGACATTGTGTCCTTGGTACACTCATTCCCATCCTTGATCAATGACATCCCCACTCATACTTCAGTCATTGAACATGACATTGATGTAGCGGATGCCCGACCTATAAAACAGCATCCCCACCGAGCAAACCTTATAAAAAGAGAAATGATGAGGTCTGAAGTTCAGTACATGCTGCAAAATGGTCTTGCAAAATGCACCTCTAGTCCCTGGAGTTCTCCATGTAAAGTTGAAGTTAAGCCTGATGGATCCCCTCATTTCATAACAGATTACCAAAAGGTAAATGCTGTTACTGTTACTGACTCGTATCCACTACCTCGTATTGATGATTGTATAGATACGATTGGTGCTGCTCAATACGTCAGTAAACTAGACCTGCTTAAAGGATACTGGCAAGTTTCACTTACACAGGGAGCATCTGATATTTCAGCATTTGTGACTCCAGATCACTTTTTACAGAACACTGTAATGGCATTTGGCATGTGCAACGCTCCACCCACCTTCCAGCGGCTTGTAAACACACTCTTCTCTGGAATGCAAAATTGTAACGCCTATTTGGATGATCTCATTGTGTATACATCTACTTGGGAAGAACATGTGAAGGTTTTGAAAGAGGTGTTCACGCGACTTAGAAATGCCTCCCTAACCCTTAACTTGGCCAAGTGTGACCTTGGAAAAGCAACAGTTACTTACTTGGGCAGGCAAGTGGGACATGGACAGATTCGACCCATGGATGCAAAAATTGCTGCTATCACTGCTTTTCCAGTCCCACTGACCAGAAAAGAGCTACGGCAATTTCTCGGTATGGCTGGTTACCACAGAAACTTTAGACGTAACTTCTCCACCGTCGTAGAACCTTTAACCCGTTTGCTTAGTCCAAAGGCAACCTTTTCTTGGTCATCAGAGTGTCAGCATGCATTTGAAAATGTGAAGTCACTGTTATGTAGTGCACCTGTTCTCACCGCTCCTGATCTGGCAAAACCATTCAAACTCGAAGTTGATGCTAGTGCTGTCGGTGCTGGTGCTGTTCTCATACAGGAAGATGACAATGGATTTGATCACCCCGTTTGCTATTTTTCGCGTAAGTTCAACAAGCACCAACTCAACTACTCAACCATTGAGAAAGAAACACTGGCTTTATTTGCTCTGCAGCACTTTGAGGTGTACCTTGGATCTGCCTCTTTGCCAATTACTGTGTACACCGATCACAATCCTCTTGTTTCTCCACCGTATGTACAATCTCAATCAAAGACTCATGAGGTGGGCTCTAGTTGTTCAGGAATTTCAGCTGGAGATAAAACACAAAAAGGGTGCTGCCAACTTCATAGCCGATGCCCTCTCCAGATCATAAAACCATGGGGAAAAGGTGGATTCAGTGAGTATTTGTACATTTTTGCTTGTTTTGTCTGTGACGTATTTGTGGTATTCTACAAACCCTTACAAGGGGTTTGTGTCTTAAGGGGGGGAGTGTTACGTCCCAGTGCTTGTGCATATCTGACTGTGATCTCCACTAGACTTGGCTGACGGCTTTTGTTTCCAACCAACACCTGGCTGCACTCCTCCTCCTTGTTGTTCAGGGTGTGACCCAAAGCCTGTTACAAACCTTTGTGTTTCTTCTTCCTGCCTGTTTGTCATGGGCAACAACAGTGTTGCCTGCAAATAAAAACCTTTTTTATTCTGAAAGGAACTTATTTGTGGGTTTAATGTTTACAAACCTTTTCCCCTTTTCACTGGCGAGCTGGGGTTTCTAACTATATATATATATATATATATATATATATATATATATATATATATATATATATATATATATATACACATACAACAGGCTGTATATTATATATATATATTATATATATATACAACAGGCTATATATTATATATATATATTATATATATTATATATATATATTATATATATACTATATATATATATAGTTTATATTCTATATATATATATATATATATATATATATATATATATATATATATATATATATATATATATATATATATAATCAATAGCTTTTTATGTGTATTTGAAGATGTGAACAGGAAATAACATTTCTAGTAATGGGCTAAATGAACTGCAGATATGCATGTACATGTATGCATGTGATGTTTATTAGAGGTCTTTTTGTCAATAAGTCCAAATGAGAACCAGCAGAGGAAAAACTTTTTAAAAAATTGTTCTTGATATAATAACTCAGAGACTCACAATGCCAGAGCTTCCAAACATTTCCCTAAAATGACACAGAATCTCACATATTCACTGAAAGGATTTTTATGTTACTTTTCACAGCATTTGTTGCCCCATGTCTTTTTTCTTCTCAACTTCAGGTTATAACTCATGTTTCTTATAATGACAAACTTCTTCCTTTTAAATTACATCGACTTACAAAGTAGAATATAGCAACACCCTCTGAAAACGCCTTTCCCTCTGATTCATTTTCTCCATGCCGGTCTATAAAAACTTTTTTCAAAACATTGCTTCAGATTTGCTCTGCCAGCGAATGGAAACCTGGCTTTAGATGCTAGAGGATATGATAAAATGCCACTGTCGGACTCCTTGCAAATGAGAACAGATTGAGTGTGTTCAGCTGAGCATGACAAGGCTGTGTTTTAGTATTGTTCTTTGACGTTTATATGAAATAGCAAGCAAAGTATTACCATCTCCCCAAAAATTTGTTCTGTACCATCCGAAGTAAAATGTAAAGTTAAAGGAAAGTGTTTCTTGGATGTAAAATTATCTATATTTATACATAATGTATATCCCTTCTTTGCGCTTGAAGTTGCTGAAGGGATGAAGAGCACCAACGGATGAAGCACTACGTGAATGTCTCAGACAGTGGAGTCTGGAGGAACATGAGATGGAAGAACCATCATGGGAGGAAAAGCCCCTACATGGGATGTACCACCGGAAGATCACCAGATGGCAGATGTAAACAATTCCTATCAATGGCTGGAGAGGGCCCGACTGAAGAAAAGCACAGAGGCCCTAATCATGGCAGCACAGGAGCAGGCCCTGAGCACCAGAGTGATTGAGTCCCAGAGCTACCATACCAGGCAGAAGCCCGGGTAAAGACTATGCAAAGGAGCCCCTGAAACAATCCAGCACCTCACAGCAGGGTGCAAGATACCGACAGGCAAAGAATACATGGAGCGCCATAACCAAGTAGCTGGCATAGTGTACAGGAATATCTGTGCAGAATACGGACTGGAGACCCCTAAGTCCCAGTGGGAAACTCCCCCCAAGGTGGTGGCGAATGAGAGGGCTGAGATCCTCTGGGACTTCCAGATGCAGACAGATAAAATGGCGGTGGCCAACCAACCGGACATAGTGATCATGGATAAGCAGCAGAGGAAAGCCATAGTGATCGATGTATCCATCCCCAATAATGGAAATATCAGGAAAAAGGAGCATCAGACATTTCTGTCCAGAATAGTGCAGTTCTATAACAGCTAAGTTACTCTGTAGGACCCCCAAGCTCCCAGAACCCGAGCTTGAAAGATGAACAGCCACCTGCCCTACCCTGGGGAGATGGGAGGGGTGGGTGAGGGAGGATTTTTATATTTATATAATGTATATATATTATATAAGGAATTCTTTTCCTTTTTTCCACACATATGTTATTTAAAATACATTATGACATCCCTTCCAGTAGTCTGAACAGCAGCAAAACATGCATCCCATCAGCAACCGACCTTGACTGATACATTCCAGTTTATGCCATGGATCACCACTGTGCATAGCAATCACTCATTTACTGCCCTGTTGGTTGCTATCTGAAATTAAAAGAACCTGACCCACCTCCATTTCATAAAGCTGCTCATTAAAACTATTTCCAGCTGAGAGTATGCTATTATAAAGTAATTAATTGAATAGAGGAGCTCATCAAAGATTACAACCAGTTATATGAAAATACTGTTGTCAAACAAGCTCAAGCTATCTTCTAATTTCTTAGTGCCATCCTCTGTCTCAGTAGAGATGGACATTTCTAGGTGAAAAAGATTCCAATACTTACAGTTCAATGCCGGTGTGTTATCTGCAATACAATGACAAATATATGCATCTAGATAAAGAAAGAATGTGCTTCAGGAGACGTAAGCTGTGATTCTCATCTGGGCCTCCAGCTATAGCAAGAAGTAATACAGTGGAGGCAATAAAGAACAAGATAACTAGGAGGGACAGCTTTTGAATATGATTTAGAACTGCACTGGGCCTTGTCCAAGCAAAAAGCAGTCAGCTGGGTTTGACAAAATGAAATACATCAAGAAAACCATGAAAAAAATCCAGCTTTATCATTTTTATATTGTTCCTATGACAAGAAAGACCTTCAGCAACTCTAAACCCATCCACAGAAGCATCATGGCTGGCTTTCTTTCCCTCAGGGAAGACTTAAGCCATTAGACAAGAGGGAGGAAGAAGGGAAGATACAGACAGCTAGATACGTAGAGGAAGAGGTTATAAAGTGAAAGCAGTCGGTGCTTCTGATTAATATTTCCAAAGGGAAAGTGCAAGTAGAGGTACAAAGATCCATCTCTCACAAAAACAACCCTGAGGGGATGTGGGATAGTTACAGCTATTTTCCCTGCAATACTTTTATTTTTGTTTTGTTTTTTTGGTTTTGTCTTTTTTTTTTTTTCAACTTTCATTTATTGAATTAATGGATTAAATCTCTATAATAATAAGAAACATACAAGGTGCTCAGTAATCTATCTAGAGAAAATTAACCATCATCTTGCTTTATTCAAACACATACTTCAATGCACCAAACTATATCTGTTGTCTTGCTGAAACAACTGGTCAGGTATTAACTGAATTAAATGTTGATATCGGTTACTCATCACCTGTTTATTCATGTGGATATAGTAGTGTCATGAGCATTAGCTGTCATACATATTATTCAGGGTCGCAGGGAAGCTGGAGCCTATCCCAGCAGTCTTTGGGCGAAAGGCAGGGTATATCCTGGACAGCTCGCCAGTCCATCGCAGGCCCAACACAAAGACAAAAAGCCACTCACGCTCACACTCACTTCTATGGGCAATTTAGAGTAACCAATTAACCTAACATGCATGTCTTTGGATGGTGGGAGGAATTCAGAATACCCAGAGAGAACCCATGCATGCACAGGGAGAACATGCAAACTCCACACAGAAAGGCCACTGTCAAAGCCCCCCAGCCGAGGATCAAACCGGCAACCTTCTTGCTGTGAGTTCACAGAGTTGACAACCATGCCACCGTGCAATCCTCGTCCAATTAATATGTTACTGAAATGATCGGAGAATGGACCCAAAAGCAGCACAAGAGATCTGGGCAGGTTAACAATTTTTATTTTAGCCACTTGGTGAGGTTCAGTGCTGGAGTTGAACTCTGGTTCTCAATGAGCAGAGCAGAGCAGAGCAGAGTAACCTTCCTCTGGGCCGACAGAGTAGACACCTAGCACAACAAGATGACTGAAGATCCACAACTCACGGTTGGGGGTCCTCCAGGACAGAAACCCAGTAACCACTGGGGAGCAGGCTCCAAGGGCAAGGCAGGAAGCGGAAGTCAGGGACGGATCAGGTCGGTAACAGGCAGGCAATTGTGGTCGGAGTGCTGGAAGGTCAGGCATGAGAGCAATGACAATCTGGCAGTGGGTGAATGGTGGAAGCTGCATATATACGCAGGCTGAACTGATGGGGATTGTGAACAGGTGGCAGAGGCAGGTGAGAGCAGTAAACTGATTAGGGGTGTGGCAAGCAGCAATGCTGGAGGAAGCAAGGCTGATTGTGACAGTTACATTAATTTACAGAAAATTCAAAGGGCAATGTGGAGAATCCTGAACAAGTCTACTGAGACAGTTGCAGAGTCTGTACTCTTACAGTGCGTTCTCTTCAGCTACAGTTGTCTCCAGATCAAGTTTTAGCCAAGGACGTGATTAGAAATGTATGAGATGTCGTTTCTGTCTGAACCCTATGGGGATAGTCCAGCGTATGATCAAAAAATATAAAAAGCATCATATAACACTGACATTGGGAAACACCTGATATATGATAGAAAGTAGCATTTATCTTATCTAAAATGTTCTAGACAAATAGTTTGACTTAAATTAACTTAAACTTCAATCAAAGTCTGCAATGTGTCCCAGGTTCCAAAAATAAAAATGTTGTGCAAAAAGTAGTGTCAAGACTTAGCGTGTATCATCTCCAGAAATTCCTGCTTCTCTTTGATGTTGACTTCTTTGGAGACAGCGAGAATAGCAGCTAAGCACACTGCTCCAAAGACCCACATCCTGAAAGTTGCCTTTGGTCAGAACTAGACCAAACAGGATGATTTACAGCTGGTTTAGTGTACTCTGAGTACCATGTACATGCTTGAGTTAGAGTAACTGGTCGATATTACATGAAAACTATTACAGTCATATGTCAAGTGTCATTCAACAGGCTACACATAGTTCATGTTATCTAAAGTGCTGTATCAACATTTTTACATGGAGATTCAACATACAAAACATTAAATATTAGGACACAGCTGTCTTGTTTAAAATATAGCAACAGTAATCTCAATTTCAATTTATTTTTATTTAAAAGGGACAATGCCAGTGAATGGACGTCATATACAGTTTGCATATGTAAACAAGCCAGATTATAGCCATAGGCTAATTTCCATCTGTTGTTCCCAAACATATTTTCCCTAAAATTACAAAATAAAACAGTGTAAAAGCATATTATTCCATTATTAGACAATCATTATTATAAGAGTCATTGCATTCATTACATTAGTCAATACACCCAACTGATGTGCCTGAATACAACCATAACAGAGTGCAGTCAATATAAATAACATTCAAAATAGCAGTGTTATCGGTTATTCAAACAAGAAAGCTGTGTATTAGGACACAGCTGTCTTGTTTGAAATATCGCAACAGTAATTAGAAATTTCCCAAACTTTTACTAAACTGGATTGTCAGGATGCATGCCAATTGAAAAGGAAAGAAAATGTTTTTTTTTTTGTTTTTTTTTTAAGTAAATTTCATATGAGGGGTAACTGTGAGGCTTCATTGGCCCTTCATTGTATGATACCTGTGAGCATTAGCTCTCATGTGGTCATCGTAATGTCTGACAGTTTGTATCAAAGAAATCACAATGCTCTTACCTTTCTAATGGTATGTACCCTTTAAGTCCTGACCCATGCAAAAATGGTGAGAAAAAGATGTCTTTATTTGTCCCTCTGATGGGGTTCCGTGCTGTACAAGAATGTGGCGTAGTCGGGGCTCCGTCTAAGGTGGTTTATTGCACAATCCAACCTGCCAAAGTGCAGTGCAGCGAAAAATACAGTGAAGGAATATTTACAATATGTACAATATTTACACTGTATCCAACAAACCAATTCTCAAATCCTAGCTTTGCAATAATACTTCCACCTTCTAATTCTTCACACTCTTGTGCTCTGAATGAGCGCCTTAAATACTGAAAGGCCACTCCTTCCGAACATGAAGTGGTCCAGTTGAACAAATAAACTAGTTTTTCTGTTGATCTCTAATCTCTACACAAAAGATACAAACACAGAAAATCCAATAAATAATAAACATTTCAAAAACAAACCATGACGATTATCGAATCAACATGAAGAAAAATAATAAAGATACTTGACACCGTGCGGCAAGTCAGTGAGTCACGGGACTGTGATGTCACTGCCGCCTTCCTGCAAACACTGTCCTTTTTAAGCGCTGCTTCGGCGTTACCTCTGTTTAAACAAACCATTAGAGATATGGATTTACACAATGTAAGTAACACTTACATTCCCGGTAGCATTAGCCTAGATATTAAGTGTGCACCCCTAATCCTATGTGCTGTATGGTAAAGTCTGGATCTCTGCTACTCAGTGTTTAACTCTTTCTCCGCCATTGACGAGATATTCCGTCTTTCACATTACACTTCCCTGCCGATGATGAGATCTTACGGCAATCCGTGTTTTCCCGCTTAAAATGTGGGCGGGGCTGCGGCTGATTTAGTAAATAAACCCAAGTAACTGGTATCATATAGCAACACAGTAAACGACACTATCCCACTCATGATTGACAAAGCCGGCTCCACAGAAAACGTACTCCGCTACAGAGGCCCTCAAAATGATTATGGACTCCGACAGCTCAATCTTTGATTTGTCAGAGGAGACTGACAGTGACAGTGACAGTGAAGATGAGGATGAGAGAGGGATCGGATGCCATGATAAGAGAGAAATTGGACGCCGCAACGAGAAAGAAGTCGGGGGAAGTGAGAAACGACACGACGGGGGACACGGACATGGAAGATACCACGATCTCAGCCAGACCAAAGTAACTTTTAGGGGACAGGAAAAGACGAGCGTCAGGTGTGGAACAATACGAAGCGCACCTAGTCGTCGTCGTGATGACAATGGCAGTTCAGGTAATGACACGGAGTGGAAGGACTCAAGGCAGAGATCTCGATCTGGGCTCCCAAATGCCAGAGGCTCAAGAAGTAAGACATCGTTTTCTTTAGCATTTGAATAAATAAATGTATTCTGTTATTTCCGCTGATTTTTGCCTTGATTTGACTTATGTGGCTGAAACAGTGATACGGCTAATTTATATATTTTTACGGAATTAGGGAGTCATTTTGTGCTTCATGCACACACCTTCATCATGAAAAACATATGATATGATCAAAACAGCCTTCAAGAGGCAATCGACGTGGCTGCTGGAAAAGGAAAAAGAGCTGCTGCGCTCAGTGCGGCTTTTATTTAGTTGCGCTCTATGGCCAGACAGACAGACAGACAGAGAGATAGATATAATGTACACACACATGAATATTTATAGATAAATAGATTTTATTATTATTATTATTATTATTATTATTATTATAATATTTGGTTAACTGTGATCCTTTTTTAGTATTTGTAAATAAAAAATGTAAATAGCCAATTAGTTTTCTGCTGTCAATAAATGTTTATGAAAAAAGCTTTTTTCTGAGATTGTTTTTCAAAATGTTTTTTTTTTTTTTTTTTTTTTAAGAAAAAATGACCAATATCAAATCAAATCAAAGACACTTTATTCATCCCCGAGGGGAAATTCATAGTTCAACAGTTGATAACTCAAGAATGAATAAAGATAGAAAAATAGTTTATTCTTTATTTGAAATGTCAGATTCTCTTCTTTCTTTTGACAAATGCAGTGTTAATATATTTCAAAAACAACATTTTCAGTCGGTCCTCAAATATTGCTGGATATTATCAAAATTCCTGGCGCTGGCTAGCAACTAATTCCCAGTTGTCTGGCAGGGAAAGAGTTAAGCGTAGTTTCTGTCAAATAAGTGGGATATGTGTGAGTATGAGTGGGTGTGATGTTGGTTGGCGGGGTACGTGACAAGGCCTCCTTGTCACAGTCCCTTTAACAAAATGTTAAAAACACCATTTATTACCATGTGGTAAGTTAACATTATTAGTAATCTTTTGCTTTTTGGTTTCCATTGAGTTGCAGAAGACATGTATGATATTGTGTTCAACGTGATTGTGAAACATTTTACCAGAACATGATGCCAAATCTTTCAGAAACTGTGTATAAAATATGTTTTCCTGGGGTCTATAGGGCTAATGATGAATCTGAATATGCAGGAAGTAAGGTGAAAAAACAGTGGATGTCCCAACTATGAGCTGAAAGTAAAGTAATCTGACCATGAACCAAGAGTAAAACTGAATACAATAACTGTTTATCCTACTATTGTCATGAGCACACTGTAGACATGTTAAACCTTTACAGCATTATGCTGTAGTACTGCTGGACTGGAAGTAAGTTGTGGAAAGGACACATTTACTAACTTTAGAGGGGCACTTGATTGAATTACATGAGAACAAGTTCTACATAATCAGCCATAGCCACACATTATGCAAGCCTCAGTAATATATTTAGTGTCAGCTGTGTTAATACTCTGCCAAGAGAGTACACATGTGTAATTGCAGATGCGGCGATTTATGATAGTCATTCACTTTTATGATCTATCTGTGCTCTTTCTAAATACACTGGCCCTCTTCTCAGGCCTCTTTGTGAAATCGGGCCACTGTTCATCAGGCCTTACTGTGACCCTGTTGTGCTCTCTCAGCAATATCCAGTTAGTCCTCTACTTCTTTTTGTTTCATCATTTTGGGCCTGTGTCTGTAGAAAGTAAACAAAGCAGTATTGTAATAAGAAATGGCAAGCAGGGAGATAAGCAAGGGATGAGACCTCAGAGACTGTAACCTCCTTGCTCCCTCTTTCTACGTCTATTCCTGTGTGAAAGTGAGAACATGTGGACTGCCAAAGGGAGAGGTTGCAAAAATTGCTTTTGTTGAATTCAGTTCTACGCCTTTATTGCTTCCTGTAATTGCTTCTCCGAGAGGTAACTGGTCCTCTCTTGTCCTGTTTTTTTGTTTGTTTTTTTTGTTTTTTTTCACCATTGAAGCTACAAAAGATGGAGCCAACTGCAGCACATTCAGGAATCCCATGAACAATTACAAGCAGAATCACATTAATGAAGAAATTCTCAAGACAGACAAGGTTGTCTCTAAATCCATCATGCTTAATACGGGAACCATCGGTTTTCAGTGCTCCTGATTGAACTTGTTATTTATATATACAAGATAGAATGTACAATTTATTGTTAGTCTACAGCGAATACTGGAGAAAATCAGATAAATCCAATGGACCAAGGTCATTTCTTGAAAGATGCATGAGGTCATGTATGCTCACTCAGTTTGTGTTCTTTGTTATCAGTGCATATCTGCTGGGTCTGTATGCGGTGTGCAGATGCAACAAGCACCAACACTAAGGGTTAGAGGTTTGATCCTTTGTGGATGCAGCAGTACTAATGATGTGTGAACTCACTGCATGATAAATGCATTGCAACTTAAACACATAAACTTGTTAAGTAGCTTATGTTAAACAGGGAATTTAAAAGGGGTGCAGGGGTAAACCAGCGAGAGTGGCTTCATCATTGTCAAGTTGTATTCAGCAGGAAGAGTTTGCAGCTTGTAAATGTTTCATATGTTAAACATAGATGTCCATTGGAAATTAGCACTTATCAAAAAATGACGTTTTCCTGGAAGCTCTCATCTTCTGTGTTTTATAATTGCAATGTTGTAATTAAATAATGACAGTGTGCATGTTTATTCAAGTTACTTAAAGCAACTCCATCAGGCTGGACGTATGTAGACTTGGACACAGAGTCTTTGTGGTGGAGTGGTGCACCATTTCACAACAGGAAATCTTAGTGTGTAACCAGATCAACAGTGACCATGTTTACATGCACTGCTATATTCAGACTGCTGATCTTTGAAACTGATACTTTATAGTGTTTACATGAGTTGAATATAGCATGGGTGTTTAGGCGGTATTTTGGAAGTTGGAAAGCCAACCTATAATGTTTTTACCATCTAAAACAAATCATACACTTATTAATGTCAACATTGGCTTTAATGATCGTGGTGTTAGCAATGTGCAATGGTGTTTTCCAGTTGGAGTAATGACAACCAAATCCAGTTTATCATCTGCACCTGCATGTATAATTGTAAGTCCTTCATCAAAATGAATATATGGGGATTTTTTTTTTCTTCTAAATGATTTAAGTAAGCAGTAGAACTCCAGTTAATTGATGAGAAAAATGTGGTTATTATTATTAAAGTAGGTGCACTCTGTTTAATACCAGACTGGCTGGTCCTCTAAACTTAAAGTCTTAGTATGAAGTTGAGTTTATGTTGTTGTTGGATTAGCTCTGATAGAATGTTTTTCTCTAGCCGTCACCATCATGTACAATAAGAAGTGTAAATAATTATCATTCCATCTCTTCACCATTCTACAAACTGAAATAGGATTGAGACAGAAAACTGAAATGTCTGCTGAGGAGATGAGTCTCAAGGATAAAACAGGAAGCTTCCTGACCCTCACAAATCTGGGGTTCTGGTACAATATCCAAGTTATGCAATAACCTAAATGAATTAACTTGCCCATTAGAAAAGCATGGATTTCTAGACAACAGAGAAGGTGAAGCAACTTTATTAAGAAAGAGACCAAACGGATCCAGAGATAAAAGATATAACTCCTTTCACTAGTGGGTTTGATTTAGGTAACAAAGCTACGGGTTCCCAGAGATGACATTGAACATCTGCCCACAAGACAGTTTTGATGAGTAAAACTAGACACTTCATCTTTTTTCATGGCAATAATTAATATGAAAACAGATAAGTTTGAAGTAAATAGTTTGATGCTTCTTGTCAAGTTACACTGAGCCTTAAATTCTCTTTTGGCTTATTCTACTGCATCCTACATGAAAGCAAAACTGCGGAGCAAAATCACATCTTTGTTGAATCAATCTACAATGCAGCAGTTTGGGGAATTAACTTTCTTTAGACCTGCAAAGCGCTGCTTAGTGCTACAGTGGTTTGTCTTGTTCTTCCTGTGCATGCATGACTTCCCCCCGCTAAGCTAATTGGTGTTTCTATATTGACCTGAAAAATTGGGAATGAAGAATTCAAAATAGGGTAAAGCAGCTTTAGAAAATGGAAAGGTGAAAAGACCTGCAAGTTTTCTAATAGAAAGCGGAATCTGATATTTTTGTGATGATTTTTATTAAGATATTTAGCATGAATATCATCATATAAAGAACTATAATTAAGGAACGTCCCCCATACCCTAGGTCTCCAATTACATTGCAATCACTACGATATTTGCTTTCAACATTACTTTTGATTCACTCAATGAAAAGACTAATTTTGTATCCCTTCACCTGATGTCCCCCCTGCTCCCCCTTCAATGTCAAATCAAATAAAAATGTATTTGTATTGCTCCTTTCATACCTGAAGCAGTGTGAAGTGCTTCATGTACTATACATATATTAAAACAAAAAAAGAATACAAGTATACTGACACACATAATAATTCACACACACACACAAACAGACACACCCGTCAATCCCATGTTGCATAGCACAACTCTAAAAGCATACCTTCTGTCCCCTTAACCAACAACTAAATAAAGACTAAAACAAATGAATATCTGGCTTGGCACGCTATGAGGAAACAATATCCTGGGGATCCTTTCACACCAGGGAGCAATGCTACCCAAAACCGCAGAGGCCGTCACCATTGGTGTGGCCATGACTCAGGGTAGGCCCAGATACAGGATTACAGGCTATTCAGTTTTCATTTTCAGAAGCATTACATGGACTGACATGAACTTAACTGCTTGTTTATAATACATTAATGTATATTCATGCATCTGGCTTTTTGCCAGAGATCCAACTTCCGCAACAAAGTTGGTGCAGAACAGGATGGCTGCAGGTAAAAAGAAGAAGTGACACTCAACTAATGCCCCATTATTTGCTAAGATACAGCTTATAATAAAAGCTTTGTACAGTTGCAAATGTTGTTTTAACAACACTTGAAACAGTAATGCGAACATTATTTTGACAATCCCAACCCTGAAGATTTCTCTATTATACTTAAGCTGCCTGTTACACTGTTGGTGCCCCAGTTTTTCCTGCCAGGACCTGAATACATAATCTTTGTCTATCAAAGGTATGTGAACGGAATAGTGAACATTTCCATGCATGTTTCTCGCAGTTGTGTGCTGTTTGCAGCACCACAGGTCTTTGCCCTTTTGGCTTTGGATTTGCTAAATATGCCATGAAGACTGCTGCTTTTGCTGCCGGGTCATGCATGTCTCTGAGATGCAACCTGTCACCTGGTACTAGTCTCAAAGGGAAACTCACATGCTGTGCAGATAAATTCATGACGTTGCTGTTTTTAAGAGGATTTATTCATTTATGGGATTGAGCATTATTCATTGATTACAATCCCATAAAATGCAGATTTCATTATATATATATATATATTTGTGAACGATAAGAGCAAAATAAATATTTCAGTGTCACTAAAACCTTGTGAAATGTACATATTTATTCAGGTTGACACATGGTAGATGTTCCAGAGAGAATTCTTAGCTTGCTGCAAGAAGGCAAAGAGCTAAGCAGTGCAAATATTTTAACTTTGAAAATATCCATTAACGTGCTGGCCCATGTTTGACAGGGGCTAAATTACTGAGACTTTTAGTCGTGCAACTGGTCAGCATTTCCATACAGTATGCTGTTCTGCAGCTGATAAGCAATGCATACACTATGGCTGAATGTGCAGATTAGATGAGACAGTGAACTATCTTTGTAGTTTTTTTCTTTTGCCAAAATGGAAACTAATTGTGTGTGTTTGCATTTGGAACCTGACTGAAATATTTTGCTATTTAAATGTGTATGCACAGATTTGTCATATTATGATATGTATGTCAGTCAAACCTGTTGCAAGTTTAAAAAAATAAGGAAAACAGAAAAAAACTCAGAGGTTCAAATTATAATTGTTATATATGTATGTATATATATATATATATATATATATATATATATATATATATATATATATATATATATATATATATATATATTTGTGCTTTATGTGTTGAAGCACCTTGTTGTTTATGTAATCTGCATATAAGTTGGAAAACAGGGTCAGACATTGTTGAAATATTTAGATTTACTTGGCAATTCTTCTATTTTTCACTAAAAACTGCATAACTGCAAGATTAACTCAATCCACAATGCAGTCCTACTGTTTGGACACAAGTGTGAAGCTGTAATTGCACAATTTAGAGAGCAGGGAAGTACAACCCTTCCACTGATAATATTGCATCCAGTTTGATTTATTATTCCAGTGACGATTTTGGGAATGATAAAACACTGATCGGTGAGCCAGTAGCTACATGTAAGGTCATATATAAATTACATGTGTAAATTCACTTCCATTTTTATCCTCGGAAATTGCTAAGATGGAGAATACTTCAGTAGGTGATGTTGGCACAGATAAAAACAACAAACTCCTCAGTTAAATGCTTAAAGACAAAATGCTACTGGAAGACCTCTCCTCACATGCCTGTCATTTTAATGTCACTTCTGTAATTGCCTCTTACTAGTATTTTGTGTAAATATGTTAATTAATTCAGCTTTTTCTATTTTCTTC
>NC_136620.1:35297952-35485452 GCF_933228915.1 Telmatherina bonti | reverse complement strand
TATTCATATGTTTTCTTTTATTTTAAGAAAAATAGAACTATGAATCAAAATATAACATGTAGAAAAGTCTCTAAAACCCTAAATTTTCCCCTCTATATCTTAAAGAACTTGCTTCTATTTTGCATGTCTAATAACTAGTTGTGCAAACAACAGTCTGTCCATACATCCGTCTATCCATCAGTTCCCACTTTTAACATCTTATCCAGGGTTGGGTTGCTGGAGAAGTAGCCGATGCAGAGAGACCCAGACCCTCCTGTCCCCAGAACTCCTGAATAGACCCTCCCAATGAGACCCTGCCACCCTCCAATGTCAAAGCCTGCTACATCATCTGGAACACTGTCAAAGCTCTGCTGGAGAAAACGTAGGAGTTGAAGCTCTTTCCGATGAGGAACTCTGCTGGTGTTCCCCAGCACACAAAACAACTGGGCCTTTCAAGCCCGGCTACCATCTTACTCAGTCATGAGTCAGCCCACCACTGGGTGGTGATCAGCTGACCACCTGCATGTGGAGGACATGGAGTAACAAGTCCAATGACGTGACGACAAAGTTGATCATCAATCTGCTACCTAAAGTATCCTGGACACACTAATACTTGAGCAAGGTGTTCACAATGGACACTCCGTGAAGAGCACAGAAGTGACTAAATGGCCCCGACATTCAGACTGAAGGGAAACGGAGGAGCGTCTTTAAAATTTATGTTGATGCTTAGATACAAAAAACAACCAGGAACCCCCCCACCCTCTGAAAGTGGAGGGAGGCTACCATGCTTGGCACTTCTTAATCTTAAGAGCACCAGAGCTGAAGAGTCTGACCCTTGGAAAGGGGATGGGATCCAGACCCCTCGGGATGCCTAGACGCAACACCAACTATATTTACCTGGAACTTCTCAACCCTACACACCAGCTCAACCCCCTCCAAACCGACAGGGTGGGGGTTAGCAGACAACGAAAAGGTGCATGCCTTTAGACCACTACCCACAATGGGGAGTTAGACAACATTTATTTAATAAAACTAAACAAATGAGCATGGACATGGGGGCATAAACTCAACAGGACAAAATTAAATGCAAAAGTAATCAATGGGGGCAGTAAAAGCAACGTAATGTCTGGTGTCACACAGATGAGGCAAAAGCCCCTCTGTCTGGAGACCATTCACTTCTCAAAAGCAGTGGAGGCATTTCTTTCAGCAGAACAATAAATGGGAATTTCACATTTCAGTTAGACGTAAGTTAATCTACCAGAGCAGAGCGTTACTCTTTACCAGATCTGTGAAGATGAAGTCGAAGGACAGCTGACCTTCCAGATCGCCTTAGGGGAACATGCACTGCAAAGGACAAGTTCACACTGTAATTAAAGAAGGTCAAAAAAGTTCAGTCATTGACCAGTTTTGCTTTTTATGGCAATCCACTTCTACTGAAGCTTTTATTATTTCCAGAACATGTGTGACTTTCTTTAAAAGCAGTTTCTAAACCTTAGACATGTAATGTGATCCCAAGTACACTCAGCATATTGCTCTTTTATATATCTGTCTCAATAAAGACGGACAGGTGTATTTGGCTTACGAGCATTGATAAGACAAAAAAAATAAATTTTGAGTACATGGACAAGATAAATGAAAACGATTAGCACAAGCAAATAGTTTCCTTGAATTGTTCTCTCTAAAAACCTTAAAACTCAATGATTCAGTCTTTTTTTTTTTTTTTTTTTTTTTTTTTAGCAAATGTGTCCTCAGAGACATGCAATACACAATTAGCTGAAAAATAAGTTTACTAAGTTTACATTTTATCCTTAAAACCATAAAGCTTTCAGAACTTTGTAATTGCAAGGTCACAAACAGCATCAACATCTGTATTATGTTGAAACAACACTTCAGGGTGTTGAATTACCGGTCGTTACATAATACTCTTCTGCTGGTAAGAGATAACACACTCACTATTTGTGCTTGTTTGCCTTAGTTTTAAACATGTTACATCATCAGGTACCGCTAAAATGTTGCCTTTCATTCAGCTAATGTGGAAAGAATCTGCTACAGTACACAATATAAAGCAGAATAAGTGACATTGCTGATGCAAGATGCTAACTTTCAATTTGTACATTGAATCAATATGATTAGGTTTTCTCAATTAGGTTATTTTGCTTTTCATATTTTTTTTGTCTTAAGCAAGTATACTGCATCCACACTGCAACAATGGGCGCAGTGTGGACAACTGGTAGAGAACTCTTAACGCCATCGCTACCCTCATTGCATTACTACGCCAAATGCAGGAAGTGACTTTTTTTGTAGTGTGCTTCCTGTATCTGGTCCGCTTGAAATGGGTCGAGACCTGCGGTCTTTTAAACCCATTAAAAAGGTTTAATAAATCAATGACTTCCAGCTTTTCCTTATATTCCAACCCATGGACAAATATCTGATTGCAAAAGTAAATACTGATATTTGTAATGCATTTGTGTTACATTCTGATCATTGAGTCGCAAAGTTTCAATCAATGATTCTTTTATCAAAAAGCATGGCTTTTATTGGACATATAAACTAAATAATGACGTGATTTTACAATGAAGTTTTGTTGGCAACAACCATCATGACCATACTGTGTCAGTTTCACGGTTTTGTCTTCGATCAAGTTTTTGTGCTCACCTTGCATCTTACTTTAGAGGGAAATTACATGGAGGTTTAACTTGTTTCATATATGCCACCAGCATTCTGTTGATATATGTGTTGTGTTGTTTTAATTATGATTAAATGATTTATTAGGAACATATGGTTCCCAAGATGCATCTGCAGTAATTACTCTTAAAGGTTTATTAAGTTTTTCATGAAACTCTTTCTTGGGCATTTGAATTAACATATGATGCATACTGGCTCATGATTTCTAATAATTTAATGATAATTTGGAGTGAGGTCAAAACTTGGGTGAGTATACTCTTTTATGAATATTTCACGCTATATCCTTAACCCTCTGTTGAAACTGTTACACTTGAACCTGACACAGGTGCACAGAGGTGACTTTGACAGAGACATCTCAGAGGTTGGGAAAGAATTGAGGCTGCAGAGAATGAGATGCCAGCTGCAGATTTACACGCCTCCACTGGCTCACTGCACATCATTAAAGCCAGAGGCTGCTCACAGTGGCTTCATTTCTGTCCCATCCCACACAGGCTACATCACGGCCCCACATGCTGATTTATCTCAGCTGTCTTTCTGAACGGCTTTTCCCGCCAAGAGAGAGATGGGGGCTGACGAGATTTACGCTTGTATATGAGATTAAATTCATTTTAGAAAGAGCACACATTCCTACTGACAGAAAAAAAAAGAAACGTTTTTCTCTGTTGTTGCCATTGTCCCTAAAATCAGGCCTTCTGCCACAGACACAATCACCATGCCTTGAGCCAGGAGCAATGATGGACATTCATGTCTATGGTGCCTTTAACTGGCTGAAGTATTTGTGTGGGTGCCTTTCTCTCGTCTAGTTGTCTTTCTCTTTATAATTAACTAAGACAGGACAGCAGGTGGATACCAGGTCACAGATCAAGACTTAAATCCAGACATGTGCTTTCTGCAACTATTGTAAATTTTGTAACCAAAGAAAACCCAGTTCTTACTGCACAAACTTTACTGTCACTGGAATAAAACATGGGAATTAGCTGGGAGTTCACCAGTTCATTGATAGGAGATTCTTTGTTTGTGCAAACTAAATTATAATTCAAGCTCCAGTCAGATCAGATGAGGACAGATTCAGAAATATTTTGGATCTACTGATCCACACAGATGGAAACAAAAGAAGATAAGAAGGAAAATGTGTTGTAACACTGAACAAAGTCATGGTAGAAAGTCCCATGCATTACTAGGCATATCAAGACCTTAAAGAGGCAATTTGTCCGTTGTTGATATCTGGTTTATATTGTTAGATTTAAATTCAGTAAAATCATTTATGTATTTTTTGGTCTTAAATAATCAAGATCTATGAACAAAATCAAAACCAGAGATTTTGTACCAAAGGCCATTTAAAAACACAATGTTTGCTGTGTTCATGTTTGTTTTTGGGAGAAAACAGAAGGTCATTTTAATGGGCCCCTTACATATTCATTTGTACATATGAATGAAGCTTCATCTGATTCACTCAATATTGCAGCAAACCTAATGTTTTTAGTATATTGTATCAAAGCTTTACATAAGCTCTTTACATAAGTGAAGTCAGAAAAGTTCAAAGTTTTAGTTCAATTACAAACAACAAATTATTTTTCTATTTGCATGTATGAATTTAAGGTATGTATGAATTTAAATTATGATGACTTATCACCACATCAGACCCAAAAGAGGAAGTATAACAGATTTTTTTTCCCTGAACACCCACTTGGACACATCCTGTCTTGCACTTGTTCAGCAAGTTAACTAAAACACTGCTGCTTCGACATTAATTACTTTCAGAAGCTTGATAGAGCTGACAAATGACTTTTCCCACCTTACACTTAGTGAGCTTCTGTATTCAGGGGGCATGATGCTACTCTAAGGCTGAGTCCCATACAATGTCTTCTCTCTTCCCAGACACTTTTTCACATCCCTCAATTTCACTTTATCAGCTCAACGTACAAACTGGAACTTAGTGCCTTGATGGTAAATTGGAATTCACCGAAGCATTTACATGACATTTAGCAATGGATGCATAATGCAGGAATAATAAAACATGTGTCAGACTGAATGGATATGCTCTCTGCCTTCTGCTATCTCATCATTAAGCCTACACATGCAGCAGTAAGAACATACTCCAACATGCTTTGTATGTGCATATGTGTGTATCTGTGCTAGTCAAGAATGCATGTGCGGGTGGGGATGTGCCTGGGGAAAATGTAAGTGCCTCTGTGCTGCAGTTCATATGAATTTAAAAGATGAACACTTAGCATTTGAGAAAGTTCACGTTGCTCAGTGTTCACAGAGCTGGATTTACCATGATAACTTTAACTGCTTTTTTTTATTTGTTTGTTGGTTTTGTTTGGATTTGTTTGTGCTTACAGCCATTATTATGATAACAAGTCATGCTGATGACGGAGCGTGAAAACAATAACCATTCTCTGTTCTTAAAGTTACGGATTTTTAAGAATCAAGTAGGAAGGTGTTAAGTCCTTGGGTCCGCCTGATTGGTTGGGTTTGTCAAGCGAATCATGCAGGAATGAAGAACTTTATATATATATATATATATATATTTAGTTAATGGAAGCAAATTGGTGTATCACGCTGGCTGTGGAATAAATCCCACAAGAATGTTTTGACTGGTACAGTACAAGGATGCTAATCTTTGTGGCAGTTTGCTGCTGGGTTACAGAGGTCCTCCAGAGTTCAGCAGTGTCCCAGCTTTTGGGAAAATGCTCTTCCTCAGTTTGCTGCTTTTATTATCTATTATTATCAAGTGTGCAAGAATACCATTTTGTGGTGTTTTACTATTCCCAACTGCTTCTTTGCTTATATGAAGTGAAATATTAGAAGACAAAGGATTAGATTTATTGCAGTTTTTCATCAGGTTAGTAGACATCTGAGGCATTGATTGCTGGTCTGTAAAGCGTCTTGAGATGGCATTGCCGTGATTTGACGCTATATAAATAAAGTTGAATTGAATTGAATTGGTTACTTGGAGAAATGTTTACTGTGCATCATTCATAACCCCCTCTCTGCAAAGCATCTTTCAGAGAATACAGAATCGTTGCACCTCATGATTCTAAAAGGTCTGTCTTCATTTAGTTAACTTAAAAACAACATGACAATAGTTTGTACCATTTCCATTAAAGTGCATGTTAATAATTCACACAAAAAAAAAACAAAAAAAAAACCTACAAATGAAACTTTTAAGTGGTTTGTAAGTTTTTATAGTTACTGTTGTTTAGTGGAAGAGAAGAGTGTAGGATTCATTCATTCATAATCTGGCTTCCCCTAATATTCACACACTTAGTGATGCAGTGGAAGCGACTGAAATATGGATGTCACATCTTCAAAATGAGATTTTAGGCCATCCACATCTGCAATAATTTTGTTTTTCAAGATCATTATCTCTGGAATTGGATGCTGTCATAGTATTCCTCTATGAATTATTTGTATTGGTAATCTTCATTTATTCATTCCAGCGTGTCAGCTTGACATGTTTCCAGTTGCAGATTTTCTGCTTACCATAATTGTTTGGTTTACAAAGTTAATCAGAAAAACTTGTGCAGCAATAATCCTCAAGAATATAGATAAATAACACTTTCTGAAAACACTTTGGGGTTTACTTTTATTTGTATAAAACATCTTAGAATTAGCCTGTCGCCCAAAGCCGGCTGGGATAGGCTCCAGCTTCCCCGCGACCCTGAATTGGAATAAGCGGTTCAGAAAATGAATGAATGAATGAACATCTTAGAATTATGCAAAGCACACTGGAGATAAACATTTATTTTAAGAAACTATTTTCATTTCAACTTGAGTCCTGGTGTGGAAACATATATTTGCAAATTCAATAAGATATGGGTTTCCCAGATGTAGACTTGCACATCTTGAGGATTTGATGCAGGTCATGCAGGGCACGAACTGCTGTGTAAACATCAACTGTGAAGAAAAGTCCATAACAGTCCAGAACCAGTGTTTGCATGAACCTGAATGATCTGCTGTGTTCTTGTGGAAAAATGGTTAGAATATTTTAGAAATGCGGTGCATGTAGAAATAATGTTTATTTATTTTTATTTTTAGAAATTTTTAATGCTTTGTTACGTTTGAGCAAAAAAGCTTCCATCACTGCACTCCACATCAGTCACATTTTAGAATGTCTTATATTGGAACAGTGACAAGAACCATAAGAAAAGTATCACTGCAACACCCAGCTTTAATGTCAAACTTAAGATTCGCATTGTGAACTAATGTAGCTCCAACATTTTTTTAATGTAAGAACTCTGTTAGTTTCTCTTTTCATGCTTTCCTTTGTGGAACAAATTTTGCACATATGTGATTATGGCTTTGATATGTGGCAGTTTAATTTGCTGCCCATATGTATCAGAGGCACAGAAAACTCAAAATAAAGCCTGATTGTGTGCAGCATATGCATGCATGAGAGGATCCAGGTGTTTGGTACGTGCGCTTGTGTGAGTAGATGCTCTGTTCGCTGCAGCTGGCTCACTGCTGTAAGCTCCTCTACACCCAGGCACTCGGACAGACCCCTTCAGCATTAATTACTGTAGCCATTAATCAGACCAACACAGATAGCTGTGTAATCCCTCTATAATGCAGTTTTCTGGAGGAGGGCACCAGTGTTAATTGGATTTGATTGGATACTGGTATGATGCTGCACACAGAACATCTTAAGGTAATAATTAGAAGATAGATCAATTGGTCCTTTGTGACATTGATTTTATAGTGTAGGCCGCATTGCAGTTCTAAGGGATGTTTAAATGAAGAGAATGATTTTGCTCTTAAGTCTGTAGCATACTTTATGAAGATGTCATTATTTAGTTTACTTTATTTAGTTTAATGAACAGGGACCATGTAAAGCAGCATTGAACACTGATGAAAATATGTTCTGTACAAGACTGTAGGTCTCCGAGCTAATTTCCATCTGCAGTCCATAAAACAGATAGTAATGATGTTACACATAGATAATATGAAGCACATAAACTTTAAATAGTAAAAAAAAAAGAAAACAGTAAAACAAATTACAATTTTAAGTAATTTGTAATAGTATTTATAACACATTTACATTTATTTTTACTTGTTTTTGGGATCTAGAGAGACACCACAAATGATGTTATTAATGCTGACTAAGGTGTCAGTTTTCAAAATATTTGTATTAGTTCATTCATTTATTATCCAAACCGCTTAGTCTGATTAAGGGTTGCAGGGGAGCTGGAGCCTATCCCAGCAGTCTTTGGGAAAGAGGCGTGGTACACCCTGGAGAGGTCGCTAGTCCATTGCAGCAAAATATTTATATATAATATAAAATTAAGTTGTGATGTAAAGCATGTTATTGACAGATTTTTGCATCTGTTTCTAAATGACTCATGACAGGATTTTTTATTCTTCTTTTTAAAAAATATACTTTTATTAGCAGTTATGTGCTTGCAGACTTTAGTTACTTATCAAATCTACATAACTAAAGTTAAATACTCACGCACACACTCTCACACACACACACACACACAAACTCTTTACAGACAACTTCTGACAGCCTCGCCTTCCCTGAGAAACAAAAAATGTATAAATTAAATAAATTAATTAAATGATTTTCTGGATCAGCTGTGCACCACCGGTGGTATTTGAGATGTTACACACCACGTTGGTAACATCGACATTAGCTTAAAAAAGTGACCTTTGTCCACAAATCCATGTTGCAGAGCTTTAAAGCTAAACTGTCTGTGTAAAAGACCCATTCTATGTCTATTTGCATTTCCGAACCACATCAGCATTTCTGCACCGCGACCTGAAACTCTACAGATGTTCTGCATTAACAGCACGTTAAAAGAAAATAAAACCGCCATAATGCTGATATGTCTCTTTCTCTAACTTTTTTTTTTTTTTTACCTCTGCCAAAGAGAAGTGGAGTAGCTGTTTTTCTGGTTTATCTGTCTGTATGTTTGTCAGAGAAAAACTATTGGATGACTGGATCTTGGTTTAACTTAAATTCCATTAAGTTTGTGGGGTGATCTGGTTCACTATCTGGATCCAAGGATTTTTTTGATGGGTTCCTCATCATTGTAAGATGGGCACGTTTTCAGTACATATGCATATCACGCCACAAGAAATGCTCAAGGTGCTTAGCCAAAACATACAGAAGTTCCAGGATATTAAAGCTAGATCTGGAATCTGTATCCAGCAAAATTCTGGGTTTTATCATCCAGAACAGGAAAAAAAAAAAAAACAGGTGATCTTTAGAACGTTCCCAAAAGAACAAAAAAAGATACAAACATACAACAAACACCATAACATAGCCAAGACACTAGATTTATTACCAAATAATCTCTAGTTATGTATCCATATAAGAAGAAGGTAGGCCTAGTAGATGGAGTGGAAATCACAGTATAGGTGAAAATGAGCTGCTTGGTGGAGGTCTGTGCCTTCCAAGAGCTTTTCTGGTTTGTTTCTTTGCAGAATGAAATTTTTGGCATATTTTCAATTCTGCAGGAAGTTTTCTCCATTCTGTTATTGTTTGTGAGAATGGGTATCCTCTGGGTATGGCACATTGCCCAATGAATGTTCATCATGATACCTGCTCATCAATTTAGATGTTAATCTAATAAGCACTTTGCATAGTGAACGGACTGTATTATTGATTATTTTTTAAAAGTGAACTTAAATATATAAATACAACGTATATATATATATATATATATATATATATATATATATATATATATATATATATATATATATATATATATATATATATATATACATTTATTTATTTATTTATATATATATATATATATATATATATATATATATATATATATATATATATATATATATATATATATATATGTATGTATATATATATATATGTATGTATGTATGCATATACCACTGGTGATTACGTTGTATTTTTCCTATCCAGGATCCAGCTATGTCCGTTTTCTCTATCATAGTTTTATACAACTAAATTACTAACAGGAAGTAAATATCAAAAAAATATGACAGAGTGTTGTACGCAAAGTGATCAAGACAAGACAAAGTTTTTAGGTTTACAGTATGGCAAAAGAAAAATGACACATTTCTCCAGTCACAACTGTTTTGTTGCTAAGTTCTCTGCATATGACCTTTCTGTTGTTCCTCAGTGCCCTATCCTTTTCATTTTTACAGATAAGAATATGGGTCAGACGTGAGACGCATTCTGTGCACACTGCTGTAGGTATGTTGAAAATGTGTGTTGTGTGAGTCAATGCAACACACAAACATTTACATTTAAAATCTTATTTAGTTTTTATGTCCTATACAATATTAAACTGCTAAACTGTAAAATAATAATACAATAATGCAGATGCAATGTTTTAGATTGAACAGGATAGAAAAGTCATGTCCTCAATGGGGATATAGAGCTTTTTAAAGAAACCTCCACACATTGCACAATAACACTTTAACAACAAAGAAAAAAAACACTTGACACACATTACACATACTAAGTGGAATTGCAAAGTCCATTTCAGTGCAATAAATGTTATATTAAATGTGAACTCATGCTGGTTGTTTAAAGGTTACAGTCATGCTTCTTTTAGCCTTTCATTAGCATCACTTCAGTTAGTTTCACTTTGCAGATGAGACAACGTGGAGCTAATTATTCCTTCACCTTTGCAAGTTTCTTGCAGGGGAGGGCACCAGGCAAGGCCAGCGAAATCACCGATTATAAGAGTTGTACTGAGTGCAATGTAGTCGTGTAGTAAATACAAGCAGGGTAATTTAGATTTATTGAACATGCTTGATGCATCCCAAAGCAATCTACAAAGCGACTTTATCGCAAACATTGAGCACAAATTGTCTCATTATTGTTTTCAGACATCAGACAGCACTATCCTCCCACCCATCCAGAAAACATGCCTGCATGCATGCATGTGGTTTCAGGAGAGAGAGGACATTTGCATCAGACATTTTACTACAATGACAAGCAGATTCTGATTGTTCAGCTGTGTGTGTTCCCCCGACAGACATGCAGTTTTTGGCATAAAAAGAAGGAGATTTCCTCTGGCTGGAGAACCAGTGTTTCCACCCCGGGAGCATTTAAAAACACAGATATTTTTGTCTGTTATTCCAATCCACATGATTTCTGATGTGAACTCTGTGCCCGCTGGTGGGGGTGTGTTTACCGGTGTGTTTGCAGCACGGCATGTAGACGTTATAACATGTCTGTGTAAATAACATACAATATTTAGCTGTTAGGTTTTTATAATAAAAAGATGAAATACAAACCTGTTCATAAGAAAAACCAGTCCTAAATTCCTCTTGTTGTGTTCTGGTTAAAAAAAAAAAAATCACCTACTCAGCAGCAGCTCAGCTTCACTCATTTATTTTTAGTGAATTCACTTTAAATGCTTGGAATATATGCCTATTTAATGTTAGAAATAAGAAACACAAATAATCTTTTAAAAAGTTACTTGAACACAAATAAATGTGTCTTATATAAATTGGCATAAATATTTGTATTTATTTATCAATAACACATAAACCTCTAACCCTGATAGATTTGTTTGATTTTTTTTAGATATTCATTTGGTTATTGTTTGTTTTAATTTATATGCGTAGTGACTTTACTCATCTACTGATTTTTATATTTGGTGTTTTGTTTTTTTTAAAATTTGTTTTATCGTAATTTTAATTGTAACCTTTGTTTTGTTTTATTATTGTTGCATTATTGTGAGGACCCTAGGAATATTAGCAACCATATTTGAGGGAGCTAATGGAGATCCTACTGAATAAATAGAACAAACTTTATAATAATTATAGTAATATGACTTGAGTTTCGCTCTTTTTCTTTATTCTTATTCATAACCTGTATGTTTATCAATGATCACTGCCTCATATATGGAAAGATTTTATTAATGGATTTTTTAAAGATCTTTTTATGTACTATTTTTCTATTTAGAGATCAAATGTATAGTTGTAAATAACTGTCATCTTTTCATGCCATACTTTAAAGTCCATTTATAGATTCCAATTCTGGCTTTTTAAGAAAATGAATTCCTGCACATTACGACCAGTTCTGAAATTAAACAAAGGTATCGAACCAGTGACCTCCACTTCTATTGACTTTAGACCAATTAAAAAGTTATATGATGGAGACAGTTCACATATCTGAGTCACATATGTCTTACACAAAATGTCCTAACAGTATAGCTCCAGCTGTAATTAGCATGTACGTAGCAATACAGTGAGGGGACCTTGGTAGTCTGATTTCAGCATGTAAATCATGAAATCTTTTGGCCTTCCCCTCTCTTGTAAGTGTGCTGAGGCCATACAACACATCATTTACGTCGTTTAACCATTATTTTCTACTTTGATTGCAATGAAAACTAAAGGTTTGCTTAAAGTGGAGGATGGTCTGAGCGTTTGTCACCGTTTTTACTGTGAGAGATCAGTGCTTGATCAGGTTATGATGCAAACATTAACAAGTCTTATTAATTACTGACATTGTTCTTTTTATGTTGTTCAGTGTTTCCAATAGTTTGCAAAATGAGTAAATACCAAGTTATTTACGTTGAATCACTTTACTTTGTTCAATATGATTTTCATTTTTAAACTGGGTTCGTTTGAAATTGACCAGTTTATCAGCTAATTTTTCAGACTTTTAAGATCTGTTATACAAAATGAATAAATGCGCTGAGCTGAAACTGCTCTCATTAGAAGTTCTCAAATGTTATTTTTCTAAGTTTAAGTTGCTGTTAAACTAAAAGGTTTAAAAAACTGCATTTATGTGACATTCCAAACTTCAAACTAAAACCAACTAAAATAGAAATAAATAACTAAAATAATAAATAAATAAACAAAAATAGTAAATTAGACAGCATTCAGTGTATACAAATGTGTGTGTATTTGTGTAAATTTGACTAAAGCTGGAGTAAGTTGAGTTCCTCTAAGTCAGTCTAACATACTAAGATAATGTCTTTGTGAATAAAAATAGAAATCCACATTCACTCGGTGAACCCCAAAAACCAGGCTGGACTCTGTACATGACCCAGAGTTCATGGCCCAGGCTTTGACCCAGTGGAAGGTAGCAGTAAAGAAGTCAGTGCCAGTTAAATTGCTCACCACATATCAGCTAAATATTGTGTTTGTCAGTGATTTTGGTCTGTTTTATTCAGGTCAACTGATAGCAACATGAGTCCCCGTGACCTTGAATTTGATTCAGTATGGGGGATGGATGGATGGATGGATGGATGGATGGATGGATGGATGGATGGATGGATGGATGGATAGATAGATGGATAGATGGATAGATGGATAGATGGATGGATGGTGCTGAAAGGAGGAATTAGATAACCCATTGTTGCAGACTAAAACATATTTCAGTCAGTAAACTGCTACCTTTCCCAGGTTCCTATTTTAATTTTTACAAATCTAGACTTTTAACGAGGGCTTTGCGGATACTCCATGATCCCTTTGGCCACCTGCCCTCTGATAAATAATATAGCACTACTAAATGCACTGCATCTTGTCACAATAAAAATTGTTGTTTTTTTTCCCCAAAACCTGTTACGATTGTGAACAAAGCACTCTGAAATACCTCAGACATGCACCTTATTATTTTACTTATCTTTTACCTCTGTATTTTTAGGATGTGTCCATCTGTGTTCTGTGATTGGTTGAGCTCTTGCAACTGTTTTACCAATGTAGTTAATTTATATACTGCAAAGCTTAGACTGAACCATACTGAAATAGACTGAAATGGCTATAAAAAAAAATGACAGTATTTTGATTAAATCTATTGTGTTTACACGCACAGTTAAGTTATAACCCAGCAAGTCAACGTAGTGACTTAAAAAGACCTTTGAATGTGAAGTAAAATGTCTCCAAGAACAAAGAAAAGAATTCTAGTTGGTTTTTATTTAAGCACATGTAATTTCAGTTGTTGAAATATTCCACTCCAAAGAATTATTTGGTAGAAATAGATGCACTAAAGGAATCATTACACAAGTAATTAGGATTCATCGTCTGGGTGCCATGAATGTCTACACCATCATTTCAGAAGTCGTTATGGTTCACATTGACCTGCAACATAATAGGAGGGTTAATCAATTGTTATGCTTTTCTGTCTTCAAATTATTGCTGCTAGCCCACTTTTAACTGCGTTAGTCCTGGAAGTATACAACACACTGAGCTCAGCACTGTCCAGTAAAAAACAAGGCGTCCACCTCCTGTAAATCAATAATAGTGTTCCCTTATAGTTTAAAGCACGTAATCATTCCAGAAGGCATGACTTGTAACTGGAGTTGGCTGTTTTTACTGTTGCCTTGCTCATAGCTGATAACTTGTTTTTACTGTCTGGACCAATTGTGTGGTGACGAAGTGGGAGAAAGAGAAAATGTCATAACTTTGCATTAACTGGGTCTTTATTTCCACTTCTGAGGCACTGAGCAGTGTGAAGTGTTTCATTAGCAGTTATCTTAGATCTGGTATAGCTATACACTTAAGAGTGATTTAATCATGTCTGACAGCACATCTTTCCTAGCTTCAGTATGCATGACAGCACATTTGTGGCTGTCATAGTGACTATTAACTAAAAAAAAAAAAAAACATTCGACACATCAAAACACTGTCACTTCCTTTGGCAGGTATAAAAATGTATAATTCACTTGACATCACAAACGGAGCCCAAAGTTGAATCCAGCTCTGCTATCTTTATTTCTAAGGAAACTGTTAATAGGTGAGCTACAACCACCTACTCGTACTCTGTGTTTCTCCTGGTTAAATGATTGAAATCGGCCTTAATATTGATTAGTGGCATAACTCAACAGAAAAAATAAAGACAGCATGTTTGTATTTCTGGCATTTTTGATGGTCACACCAGTGTCTTCAAATAACCTCAGTCCACTTTGGTGGTTAGTTGAATGTGACGGCACACAGCCAAAGATTCACTTCAGAGCCATACTGTAAACAGAACAAGCCCACCCCCTCCTCACAAAAGATCAAAACACACTGAGTATGTTCTCCGCCTAGTTTATGGAAATTTCTTACCCTGTTAGATACTCATTTTATCATTTCTTCACAGTTCATGCAAATTAGCAGTATAGCCCCATCACCGTGTCGTCAGGACTCCAATCTTCCAATCAGTAAATGCATCCACAGCTGCAGATACATACAGCAAATGGTTAATTTTGTAAATGATACATTCCTTAACAAAGCAAAACATTTGCACGAGTATTTTAACAAGGTGTTTACAGTGAGAGATTAACTGGTGGTTAAAGTCTGTAAACATTCCTGTCTGCATTGAAGTGAATTACCAAGAATAAAGTTGCTTCAGTAACATTAGATTGTACCTAAAAGAGACTTCTGTAACATTCTGATCAAATAACAGAGGAGGCAAAGAATTATTTGAGAATACATTTAACAGTATAGATAGTTTGTGGTGGTGTGAGCTTCATTCGCAGTGTGTGTGTGTGTGTGTGTGTGTGTGTGTGTGTGTGTGTGTGGGCATGAGATCTATACGCTATTTAATTCATGCAGTCTAAAAAGGTATGCTTAAAGATTTCACCTGTCCAGTTTTAGATATGAATGCAAAACAGTATTTGCAGAAGAGATGGTGGGAGTGGGGTAGCTAATTCTTAACCTTCACACCAGCTTTTACTAGCAGAGGTGTAAAGACATGGTTAAAAAAAAAAAAGAGCCTTAGCATTTTTTTTTTTAGTGATAATCTGTCACAGCCATGTCATCAAGATTTCATGAAATCGTTTGGACGTGTGATGAAAAAAGCAAAATATGTCTCATTTGAGTTCAGGCAGAACATGCAAGAAAACAGAGTGGATTCCACTAAAACATTTCTTCTGGTGCTTCATACATAAAGCATTTGGGGGCGGGCGTAATTAAAGCTTATCATTATCTCATCATCTACTTTACATGTTCATTACACCATGAAGATAATTGCAATATATTCATGACCAATTTGGAAAGTAAACTAGATTAAGGCGCTGTATGTTGTAAACATTCCCGGTTATTAGCAGAATGATTGCAGTCATGTAGAGACTCACGGTTTGAAACACTGCATGTCAAACTGATGATTCACTGGAAGAAACTACGAATCCTTCTTTGTTTAGTGGAGCTTTTCTGGACTTATGACTGTCGTCAGCTGTTTGTAACAGATGCAAAAAAGCCCTTGCGACAACTGAAAGAGACAGGCTGGAGAGAAAAGTGCATTGCAAATGCCTGAATCTATGCCAAACAACCTACATGCCCTCTCCTTAAACGGTGACAAATGTTTGTCAATACCAGCTTAGCTGAATAGCTGCTTCAAAACCTCTCATGTCAGTGTCTGGTTTGCATCGGCCGCCAAAGTGGACAAGCAGAGACTGCAAAAGGACAACCAGGTGTTCGAAGAGGTGGAAACGAAACAAAAAAACGATAGTTGGCATCCGTGCAGACCCCTCACAAGCTGGAAACAGACTTTTTAAACTTCTCCTGTCTTGTAGGTGCTACAGACCACTGTGCACCAAAACCACCAGACTCAGAGACAGTTTCTTCCCCGGGGCCATAACGCTTATGAACGACAAAGCACAGTGATGCATATTTGCACACTCATATGACCTAAACATTACAGATACTTTGTAAATACTATGCTGGTATGTTTATATTTTTATTACTTCTACATTTATATTTGTATTATTCATGTTTTAGTTGTTTTAACAACTTAATTATTAATTACCAGAGTCAAATTCCCTTTGTGTGTACACAGAATATTTCCTCATACACAACAATAAAGGGATTCTTATTTTTATTACTGAAGGTGGGCTGCAGACAAATCATTTTTAGTGTTATTTTCATTTATTCCTTTGTGCCTCAAGGTGCAAAAGAAAACTTATTTGAGAAGGTTTTACAGCTTTTCTCAGTCGCTTTGGTGCATTTCCCCCATCAGAATTAACATTCACAGCACTTAATGTATTTCTCAAAGCAATTAGTGCAAACTGCAGAACAGAGTGGATAACTTGCAAAAGTGTGTCACTCTCTAAAAATACAGTTAATTCGTCAAAAGAAATTATTTATTTAAAAGACTTTGCAATAGTCATCAAAACGAAAAGTCCTGTCACCACTGAGAATGAACAAGGTACACAAACGGCTTAGTTGTGTTGTCATCATGACAGCAAAATCTGCAAGATTTTATAACAAGTCAAATCTTGGAGAGACTACCTGAAAATGTCCGAGGCAGCACTGCACGGTAAATGTACAACCATTTGAATACTACAGGTACGTTCTACATTACTGTTGTTAGCAGGCTAACTGAATAGTTGATACAGAATCCATGTTTTACATTTCCATTTTATCAGCACTTTGCCATTTCACAGTTATTTGTTCACAGCATAATGTAAGAAAACATACATTTCAGTCGTTTAAAAATAACATGTAACAGGAACTGAATCTATAAAGGAAGGTTCTCGTGCAGGTAATGCAGCTCATCCAGGATGGCACGTCACCAATAGATGTGGGAGGAGCTGAAGGAGGACAACAACCCAGGAGCAGGACTGGAGGATCACTCCCAGAACTCTACAATATGACCTGCAGCAGACCACTAATGTGCATGTTAGTCAGAAACACACTCCATGAAGGAGGTATGACGGCTTGTCATCCACAAGTGGAGTCTGTGCTCGCAGGCCAAAACTTCGCATCAGCATTTGATGAACACCAGAGAATACCAGGATTGGCAGACCTGCTATTGACACCCTGTAATCTTCATGGATGAAAGCAGGACATTGAGCACATGTGATAGATTTGAGATAGTCTGAAAACACCGTGGAAGTAGTTCTGCAGAGTTTTAAAAAAATCACCAAAACCTATAAAATTATGTTTGAATTTTCTATGAGCATGCCTTGTAAAGTCTGGCTAGGATTTGGTAGAGTAATCCTGCAGATCTCATGAAAGTTAGAAGCTGGGCAGAATTTGTGCAAGATTATTTTAATCAATCAGCATATTTTAAGAATGAGAATCTCTTGATTTATACGTATAACAGATTGTGACAAGTGGAAGGTTTATTGTTAACCATCATTAAAGATGAAAAGCAGCACATGTGATTCATTCAGTCCAGATTAAATTCTAGTATTTTTGCTTCTCTTTTTTCTCTTTGCTGCTTTTATGTAACAATTCAGCAAACTTAATGAATTCCAAAACTGAATTTTTCCAAATGAAAAATCGTCTTGCCCTGCGATGGACTGCCAAGCTGTCCAGGGTGTCCCCTGCCTTTCGCCCAAAGACTGCTGGGATAGGCTCCAGCTCTTAGTTGGATTAAACGGTTAGGATAATGAATGAATCAACGAAAGAAAAAACATCTTTTCCAAATTCAACCTTACCTCAAATTGAATGTGTTCAAAGATTTCAACATGCCTCATTCAGGGCTTCAGATGACTTTTGGTCTCTTCAAGCAGGAGACAAAAGAAAAATCCCTTGACTTACTTACCTTACTTACCAGTATCTTTCACCCTCACCCTTGAAATGATTATTAATCATTCTGCCCTCGTTTGACTTGAAGTGCTTGAATGCAAATGATCACATTGAGCACATTAGAACAGGGCCTCACGTTTCCATTTATCAAGGGAATTTTCCTGTGATAACAAAGCCTAATGCAATGAAAAAAAGTAATTGTTTCATGAAGATTAAATTTACCACGTCAGATTCACATTGTATTCTGCTTCAGGGTTCTTTGGATCCTTTTTCCACCCAGTAGGAAACAATAGTTTCATGTTTTGCATAAAGGACCTATAATTGGCTGATTTAAAAAAAACAAAAAAACTAATAGAATTATGGAATTTTGTATATATATATATATATATATATATATATATATATATATATATATATAAAAACACGACGCGTCGACCATAAAATGTTGCGTCGATGAACTTTCATTGTCCAGAAATTGTTGCAGCCTTAATATGCATATATATATATATATATATATATATATATATATATATATATATATATATATATATATGCATACATATATTTTTATACAATAAGGGCCACAAAATTTGCTTCATTACTCAGGAACTACTGAGGAACGAATAAAGGACGAGTAAGGGAGTAATTATTCAATAATGATTAATGAAGTTTCGTATTCCCATCACATCGAATTGATTAGCTATTGATTAGTGAATGATTACATAATGATCAGTTAATGATCATAAAAAAAGAAATAAATCCGATCAGGGACTAATGATTTATTAATGATTACCTATGCTTTGTAAAAAAAAAAAAAAAGTGCTTTAAATTATAAAACAATTTACATCAAAATAGATAAAACACACACACATACACACCCATAGTCCCCTTTCACCCACCCACAACCACCCTCACCAGTGCCCTATTAGCCCTATAACAGTTAATAGAAGATGAATGGCCAGGTGCATTTGTACCAGATGTGCACCAGATAAGGAAACGATATTCTCAGGGTGCCTCTACACAAAGGGCTACCCCCAACCACGACCACCCAGGCCATCACTATGGGGGCCACCTGGGTCTGGGCAGACAGAACCACACCGCAACTGTAAGGCTGCAGCGCCGGATCCCGACCCACCAGACAGGGACAGCCCCCACAGCAACACCCATGCAGTCAGAGCAGGGGCAGCCCTCGGTGAAGAGGACCCCAATGAGGAGAGAGCTGAAGTGATAACTAAACAATATGTATGTATGTATATATATATATATATATATATATATATATATATATATATGTATATATATATATATATATATATATATATACATATACAATAACATCTCTTGTTGACCTATAGTGTCACAGATGAAACTGGAAAATTACTGAAAGTTACTTTTAGTGTAACACAACACTCAATATACCGATGAAATGCTGAAGATTTATCAACAATAAACCTTAACCCCAAACATTTAGCCATGGAGTCGGACAACAAAGCAGCTTCTTCTGGTTTTCCAACGGTGCAGAAGCAACACAAAATGATTAAAACATAGTTCCCATTGGGGATGAAACTTTCAAAGGTGAAAGTTCATTGGCAGATACATCCTCAAGGTGTGAATGTGTTTTTCTTTTATTTTCAGAATGCCTGATATTTATTTATGCATTTGAAAATAATTTGACCAAATTCTATAAGTTACATACAAAATGGCTTATATCGATTGCAAAAAGACTGACATTTAGGAAGATAGATAGAGATAAATTGATGCACGTGTCTAATTTTTAATGAATAAATACTTTAAAAAAAACAAATAAATTCAATTACACTAACAATAAAAATACATAAAACAATAAGAAAATGAATAACAGTCTCTTTCCTGAGATGATGATGTGTGTGCAGCTGTGAGAGAGAGAATAAAAGTACACATCGCATTGCCCAATTTCTCTTAATAAAACTCTCTGCCGAATAAAAAATGTACTTTTTGTTTGTTTGTTTCCTGGTTATTTGACTAAAGCACTGTACAACACTGCTCTAATCTTTTGTAGTTTCCATAGAGAACTTTGTACAGGGCTGTAATTTATTAAATGATGTGATAAATATGATAACGCTGAAAAGCAGGTCTTGTGCCAAACCCAGGTTACCCACAATAAAAGACTGGAGCAAAAATTGCCCATCTCTAATTGCACTCATCCATATATCACTATGACCACTTGCAGTTGGATTTTATATCATGTTAAAAGCAAGGTGAATAATAATGGTCCCATTTTAATGTCGTAAAACTGGAGTGCTCATTCACTCGTTCAGTCAACATGTGCAGTCGCTGGAAGGCTGATGAAAAGGATTTGTCTGAAACTGCCATGAGCACAAAAGAACAGAATCTTATTATCTTGTGATGTTTCCTGTATATGCATGTTTACAAAATGGTTCTGTTCAAAGATGCTCTGTACTGTATTAGGAATTTTATGTCACAGTTCAAATGAATAGGCTCATATAAACCTAACAAATCTTTAATATGAACCCATTAATAATTTTCCAGCTAAACATCAAATTTATAGGATGTAACTGCAGAAGTAGACCCTCAATTACCCCTTAAATTGCATACCCAGGACCTTCGATAGATGTGTTATTTTGTTTTGTTTTTAATTCTAAAAAAAACATTTTCCCACATTCAAGAGAAACAATGCAAAAATGCTATAACATTAATCTAATCACGATTCATATGCAGATGTTGAACACTACTGTATAATAACAACCTCACTATGTATTTCTTTAGCTCTGATGTGATTAGTTCTTTTAGTGTCAGACCAGGGCTGCCAAGTCAGGTCCTTGAGATCTACTTTCCTGCAACTTTTAGGCCTTGTCCACATGTAGCAGGGTATCTCACAAAACAAAGGTATTTCTCTCCAATTTGGCCTGTCATTCACACCAAAATGTAGATTTATGCACTAAAAAACCATGGTATTAAAAACCTCCGAATACTCAGTTTGCACGTTTTTTCTTTTTTACAAGCTCAATGCCGCTCCACACAATTATTTTCCGCCACCTAACCATATCACGTTGGAGGCATGTTTCGTGTTTTGTGGAAGTGACATTGTGAGATGGAAGGTTATTCTTGGATAGGATTAGAAACGCTACTAAGGGTTTGATGTGCCTAAGAACGTGCTCAACGATGCGGTTATGTGGATATGTGTGCATGGACTTGTTTTTGAAAAACGAGAAGATATTCGGCTTGACAAAAACCCAGCTCTGTGTGGACAAAACCTTAGATTCAACCTTTAATCAAATTGCTGAGTCATTACCAGGATTCTGCAGAGCTGACTGACATGCAGATGAGGGAATTCAGACTTTGATTCAGGTTTGTTAGAGAGAGGACGCATCTAAAAGTTTAACGAGAGCAGCTCGTCATATCATAACAGCTGTTACAATAAAGGGGGCATGTTTTAACAAAGTGTAATTTATTGACAAAAATGTTTGCCCCGCCCCACTCAGTCCCACCCTGCTTGCACTGATAGACACAATTCAGGGCCTAGGAACCCTGAAATGCAGATTCGTCGGTTATAAGACACAGTGACGTGCAAAATGAAGCTCTTACGAATCCACCTCATTACACCTGCACTTCATTTGGCAGATGTACCGCATGCTACTAATTAGCGCTCATGCAAAATAAACTAAACACAAGTAGACCTTTCTTTGCTGTAGTACCCCTTCAGCATCCAGACTTAGTGAAATAAACTATTTAATTGAGCCTAAAATGAAACTTTGTCTCATGCAAGAAGTTATTTGAGAAATGCTTTAAAAAAAAAGTATGAAGAATATTTTTAAGATTATGAATTAGATGTGAGTGGTGTGTATTGTGCTAGAATTCCACAAATGAGATTAAAAACCTTTGTGTAGGAGGAATTCTAAGAGGAACTGGAGGAGGATGCTTGGATGGCCTTAAGTAGGTTCTGGCAAATTGTTCAATAATTTTGACTTTTTTTCCCTTTTTTTTTTCCAAATGAGCGAGTTGAGGTTGCTCTGCCATCCAATGACAGGGCTTCCTGGGTGGTCAGGAATTAAATGATACATTAGATTTTGTTCAGTGTTAATGGCACCTTTTCCCTACATGGTTATGAGATTGTGTTTATGTTCTTGTTGCATTAACTTTGAATATTTAATATAACTTAACAATTGCTTCACTATAATTTTATCAGTTATGAATTCATTCATCCTTTCAAAAGTTAAGTCTTTAGATGCTCCAACAAGGCATAAGCATTTTTACATGACTGAAAGAGTTTTAACATAGTGGCACGCAGCTGTGTGGTTACCAACAGGATGTCATGCATGCTCGTAAAGTGGAGAATTAAATACATAATCTGGTCTGTTATTTTCTTTGGCCTCACTGTCTGAAATGAGAAGGTCAAATGATTTCAACAGCATCCAAAATGAGCACTTGAATCAACAGCTGTGAAAATGAATGTTTGACTTTTGTTTGACTTTGGCTCAGAAGCATCTTCATGTGTCAAAGACTATGCTTATGTAGCCAAGAACTGGGACTGATTAATGCAAAGCTGGTTTGTTCCCTTTTTAGTGATTTTGGAACCCCTTTAAAGTCTTCTAATGCAGAACATGGGTGAAAAAAAATTAAGCATAGTTTTTTTTTCTGTTATTTCATGTGAATGTGTATTCTTTGCACCATCTTTTAAAGTAAGTTTGTCTATAATTGAATGTTTAAGTATCCTTTTACATCTTTAATGTATTTTGGAGATCTGTAGATTACTGTGTATAGATCAGGACATTTCAAATAAAGCCAGTTCAAAGCTGGAAAAAGCCATCGGCAGTAAAAGAGCAGCGACCCCCCCCCCCCCCCCCCGGTGAAACCTTTTTCATCAATAATAGTTGAGCAGCGATCGTAGTCAAACACTTTGAGATACAGGGGAGATCGGCTCCCGTGACAACAATCACCTCAGACTGCAAGAGGGAGCTTTAAGGTCCCCGATGTTCCTCAGACTAAAAGAATAATATAAAATATTGTGTTTCCTGTGCTGTTAGATGGCAGTGACCCCTTAATTCCCTTTATTTTTTTTATAACTGTTTATATAATTTTCCATCCCTGAATGAGATGCTGCCTGCAAGACAATGTGAGCTGCATAAAACTGTATTCTGTGTACAGAATATTTTGGGGAGTAACCCTGCTTTTGACTGTGCCATTGTGCACTGATATAAATATGCACTTGTATGTGACTTACAAAGTTCCAGCACTCCCCTTAAAATAACCTGAATAAAGTGTTCCCTATATTAAGCAACATGTTGTAATTTTGTCACATGGTAGGAAAGCAGCCAGCTGCACTTTGACTTTGCGGTAGTACACTACAAAAAGAAAAGTACAAGGACTCTTTTTAATCAGACTATAATTAACTAAATTTCTGGGATAATCATTTAATATGTTAAGTTGCAGAGGACATTGGTAATAATTTTCAGCTGGAATACAAATGCAGGCAAAAGACACACACACACACACACATTGTATCACTCCCTTGCTTTTTTAATAGTGTTTCAGTAGTGTTGCACATGGCTAGCCATGGCCAGTGTCAGTTCTGATGGCAGGAGATTATACCTAGAGCTTACAGAGGTTGCAAAGGCAGTCCAACTTTTCCAGAGTGGCGCATCAATACATGCTATTGCCAGTAGAACTCCTGTGTCTCCAGTTGCAAGAGCCTGGATGAGATTTCATGGATATAGAGTGCTAGACAAGGAGAACTGGACAGATCAAGTCTTTGGAACATCAGGCCGGTATCTACCTCTATATGTGTGTGATGAGCATTGCCTGGGTTCAACAACATGACCTGAAGCAGGTTACTGGTGAAAATCCTACTAAAACACATTTCCTGAGGGTGGCCTGAGGGCTTGAGGTCCTCCAGTGGATCCTATGCCCACGGCCCGGCACTGTGGGGCTCAGTTAGCATTCACCACAGAACACCAGCATTGGCTCCTGCTTTGTGTTCTCAGTGATGAGAGCAAGTTCAACCTGAAGACATTCCACAGATAAGAAAAGGTCTGGAGAATCCCTGGAGAGTGTTATGCTGCTTGTTACATCATTCTACATGACCTGTTTGGTGGTGAGTCAGAGATGGTTTGGGGAAGCTCAATAATGGAGGGTGTTTACACAACACATAGTAGTAGTGTAGTGTATACTTATCTGCCTCCAAGTCAAGGATTTAACTTCTCATTTCTAGTTATTTCTAAATAAGGGTGTACCCTAACATTAATATTTGCTCCTGTTTGGATTAATTGTCTTTATTTGGAGATATACTGATTTTTCCATTAAATTCCATACATCTATTTTTGAAATTTCTTTTTTTTTTTTTTTTGAGTTTAGTAATATTTTTTTTTGATAAAGTACTTTGGGCAGTTTTACCTTTTTGGTTCTGTATACGCCAAAGATGATCATTTTTTGTTCCTTTACTGTACCATAACAGAACCAAACTGAGGACTTAAAACCAAAACCAAAGGCAAGTTTATTTATATAACACAATTCAACAACAGGGTGATTTCAAGTGCTTTAATAAAACAATAAAACATTAGAAATAAGAAGCATGATTTAAAATTAAAAACAAGAAAACAAAAGGAATTAACAATACATAAAGTCTACTACAATCAATTCCAGCTTCACAGGAACATGCAGATTTGGACAACCGTGTCATTTCAAAACGATTGGTGACATAATGGAACACGATATGGAACAGTCACGTGACATCCACGTCTCGATTCAGTTCATGGAACGTTGTTTCACATTGTGCGTTCCACAACAGTTTCAGTACGGGCTGGAACAACGTTTCGATCTTGCCATCACTACTGGATCCTTTTTCTGTGTGCCTGCATTCCCAGATCCTGCTGAGATCCGCAGATGTCTTTCACCTGGTCTTCCCCATCATTGTTCAAAAAAACAGTTAACATCTGACCACTAACCAGTTCCATGGGTTCATTCTCTCTTTGTGACAATTTCTGTAACATATACCTAAAGCATATTCATTTATTAAAGCACACAATCTTAAATGTGCTCATACCTTAATCACGTTATTTTTATTGTTACATGGATCAGCTTATTAATTTAGGCATTTACATTTGTCAATATTCTGTTTTTCCTCCTTTTAAGTTTTTTATTTATCAGTTTTTGCTCTTGCTTTGGTCGCAGGAGTTGTGTTTCTTCTTAGCCTTTAAAATATACAACCCTGACAGATCATGTTACGCCAACTTTAGGTTTTGCACCACTGTGCTTTTAAAAGAACTTGGCTTTACTTAATGAGTTAAAAACCAGCGTTGGCGCTTCACACAGGGAGACTGCGATGGTTTGGCTTAAGTCCATGTTTCTCAATTCCGGTTCTCAGGCCTCCCTGCCCTGCATGTTTTAATGGCGACCCTATTTAACACACCTGAATAAAATAAAGGGCTTGTTAACAGGCTGCAAACAACTTAATAAGGAAGTTCAATAATCTGACTCAGGTGCTTTGGAGGAGGAACATGTCTGATACATGCAAGACAGGGGGGCCTGAGGACTGGAATTGAGAGACACTGGTTTAAGTTAAGCCAGATAAGATAAAGTTACTCTGGATTTACTGAATGTGTTTTGGAGTACATGATTGTGGTAAAACAGGACATAAGAGCATGACCTGACTGGTGTTTTGACATTTTTCAGTATCTGAGTTAGACATTGTTTGACACATGTAAATGTTAAAATGGGGTTATGTTGTTTGTTGAATTCTAGCTTGTTGGAGAATAAATTGATTATTTAATCCATAAATGAATAGTTTAGTAGGTGAAGGTTAAAAGACCTTCAAATGCCATTTTATTAAACATAAAATGTTCTTGGTAATGTTTAAAGGAGAATAGTGTATTTTGTTGTTAAGGAAAGAAGATACCTCCCAAACAATTGTATTCTAGCAACTTTTATGGATAATATAATATTGTAGTCGACATAATAGTGTAGTAATGCACTGTCAGTTCAATGCAATCAGTCACCTTCCAGTTTATATGTGAACAGGAATTAGTTGGTCAAACCTCAAATTCCCTCCCATAGTTCAGGCCTGCCTGCTTTAGGGTTAGGGTTGGGACTGTCCAGGGTCCATCCCGCCTGTCATCTTATGACCACATGAACACATTTATTGGATGGAGATAACAGTTGACAAGGTTTTAAAGGTCTCAAGTAGGTTCTTAGTTTGATGATTAAAGATTAAGTAATTTTTTAACAACCCTGATAGTTTTAAGAAATGAATGGATGGAATAAAACTTATAGAACTTGTAAGATGCAATGAACAAAGTTGTGTTTGGAAATCAGTTAAGAAAAAAAGTGGGAAAAAAACAAAACAAACTTTATTACTTAAGCATCAGGCCATAAGGATCAGTCTCATTTTGCAGCAATGTTTCTCAGTCCAGGTCCTTAGGACCCCCTGACCTGCAGGTTTTTGACATAATCCTTCTCAACCATCTGAGTCAGATTTTTGGGCTTCCTCATCAAGCTCTCTGCAGCCCGTTAACAAGCCCTTTATTTCATTCAGGTGTGTTAAATATGTCTTGCCAAAAAAAACAAACAAACAAAAAAAAAAAAAACTGTCCACAACAAACTACGTAAGCATTTTGATAAGTACATTCAGAGGGCATTCTTGCAGTTTCTGAGCATAAACACAGGTCACACATCTAACATTAAGCATTTTTTGTCAAAGGCAGTGATGCTTCAAAACCTAAAATCCTGGTTATGTATGTCCACATGCAAATGTATAAACATGAATCCCCACTTGTTTTTGAAATAATCTTTTTTTTTAATGCTGTAAATCTGTACTTTTATGTGGATGACAGGTCAAATCATAGAAAAATGTCTGTTTGGTGAGATGCCTGACTGTGTGGACAAGGCTTAACATGCAAGGCAGGGGGTCATGAGGACCTGGATTGGAACATGTATTGCACCAAGTGGCAAGAAAAGCTAAACTATAAGAGGACAGTCTGAAACTTACCCACTACTGCACTGTAAATCTGTTGTGCCTGCACCTGACTCTGCTACAGACACACCCACTCCTGCCAGACTTCACCACAGTCAGTTACCAGAGTACTGATTGATCCCACCTGCATCCAATTCCCTACCTGGATTCTTATACTGCCGCTCTGCTCTCACACCTTATCAGACCTCAGTGCTGATCTGTCTCTGAGAGGTACACTCCTTTGTCACAAAAGCAGTCACACCTTTTCCTTTACCCTCAGACTTAAATTCCTTATCTATTTTTTTAATACTTGAAAAAAATGGCAATATAAAAAATGGATGTTATCATATTAAACATTTAATTTACTGTTAACTTCATATTTCTTTGGAGAAGCAGTCTGGATGTACAGAAATCTGTAGAGCATTGTCTTGGCTTTCTCTCAAATGTTCTGTAATTTTTTCATCAAGAGATAAAACTACGGATAAAACGTTGTTGTGTTCAGCCAAGATTTCAAACCAGAGGGGGAAAACCTGGAGATGGAGGACCAGAAGTACAAAATTAAAACACTTTTAACTGAGAGTCTGCACTCATACAGAGTTTGTGGTCATGACAAATTGCTCAGCAGGGACAAGGAAGAACATAGTACACCAACACCATGGCTCTGCTACCACTCACACAGGGAGTAATTATCCTTGAAACTCCTCTGGTTAAATTATTTAATGTTCCTGGAACCGATTCACAATTGTCCACTACAAAAAAACTATTTGCCACTCTTCCAAGTAAACAGATTTTGTTTTGCAGAAGCTGGACAGCACATTTGATTACTTGTAACTCTCCCTTCAAGCTTGTAGATGGGACACTCTGGGAACCCACCATAAGATGGAAGATGGGGTTTATTCCTGTCAGCTTCTTTTATATTTCACTTTCTTTTGTATTTCTTTACTGGGGTGAGGGTACACATGTGCACATGGTTCTGATGAGATCAGAGAAACTTTTCACAGATATACAGTGGGGCTTACAGCATCTCTTGCTATGAAAAATACAGCTATGGTGTGAAAAGCCTTACATATGTGACATTGACTTCAAAATTAGACTAGATAGAGCTGGACAGTGAGTGTCAAACTGGAAAGCACTTTTTTATTTTTAGAATAAAGCTAAGTCTGAACTACAAATGTTTGCTTGCTGTATATTACTGCTTGTTAAAAAAAAAAAAAAAGTGCAGCACTAACCCATTTTGTATATGATGCTGACATCAACCAATTATGTTTGTTCACGCAGTGAAATGGGGCCACTGTATTTATAGCTTTTTCATAGTTTTGCCAAATCTACTTAAATGAAACTTCCCATGCTCAAAGTAAGGTAGCTGTCAAAATACGAGTGAACTAAAGTTTTGACAAGTAAATAAATAAATTAAACATTAATTGCTGTACTCAACAAAAGTATCATTTCTGTTCCCTCTATGCTTCTGGGGAAAAAGAAGGAATGAAAAAAAAAAAAAAAAAAAAACATGCTCCACTTTGCTGTTCTTAGGGTTTTTGATTTTGTTAAAACATACAACTTCTATTTATTCATTTTATTTAAATTTGTTTTTTTTCCTCTGGAGTTACCATTTCAGAAGGCAATGTACAGCGCAGTCCAGAAGAGAGTATGGCCATTTATTTATTACTAAGGTGGATGCAAGGATGATCCATTAATGGCAACGTAGTTGTCCAGAAACTGTCCGGATAATTCTACAGTCATTTAGCAGACACTTTTATCCAAAACAACTTACATAGAAGTGAGAACAACACAAGCACGGAATCAAACAGTAGAGGACATTGTAGGAAGAGGCTAGTGGACTGTCCAGTTGGATACAGGTCCTTACATAAAGTGCTATGGGCTTTTTTTTTAAAAATTGGTTTTCACCCTTCCTACCCCATAATATCACCAATGTTAAAGTACAAATAATTATTACCATAATGTTTGTTGTAAAGAACTGGGCTAAATTCTCCAACTTTCCAACATATATAGCTATACTAAGTGTTGAAGTGCTCCTTGAGGAGTGGAGTCTTCAGCTTGCTCTTAAAAGTAGACAAGGACTCTGCAGAGTGGACAGAGTTTGGGAGATCATTCCACCATCGTGACACAATAGAGGAAAAGAGTCTGGCTAGTGATTTAGTCCCATGTATTGGTGGTAACATGAGGCATCTTTCACTGGTGGAATGTAACTGTTGAGAGGGAGTGTAGGGCTGTGTCTCAATCAGCGCACTAACACTACTTCGCGCACTATGTTTCAGTGTGTAGTGCGTTTACACTGACTTTTGTGCAAAAAACTCAGTGCACTGAAAGTACCCGGATGCTGCCCTGAACCCGCCCATAAATGCAGTGTGGAACGATGGACACTTTGCGCACTAAATCGACGCCATTTTGCTGACGTAGCGGAAGAGAATGGACTTTCCATCAGTTTACCAGGTAAATAATGGCGGAGTTTAACGCCAGTCCAGGCGGGGATTCATTTGTATAAATGTAAGTATTAAATTATTCCGTTATGATTGTGATGTATACTGCAACCTGCTAATCTATCCCTGACGACAGTTATGGATCTGACCATTTGTCAGACTCGGTAGTTAACACCGTAGGTTAGCACACTGTTAGCAGTTTTTATCCACTGTAGTGGACGTATACAGGTTATATGTGTTATAAATGATGAATGTTATAGGTTCTGTATGTTCATTCATCCTTGTTGAACGTCCAGATGAAGCATTGTGGTGTTTTATAATGTAAACTATTAATACCGATATAGCGCCAGTTTTTAGAGCGCGGTCCGTTACTATGGTTACCACTGATGCCATAAATCTGCATTGTATCGTCAGATCTGAACTGCTGAGACTGAACGAGAAAATATAGATATAAAATAAACATAGTAGTGAATTTAGTTGGTATGATTATTAGAGTGCAAAGTGTGTGGTGTGTAACTTAATTCTGCATGGCTCCACCTCGTCTGTCCCTGATTGAAAATCAATTGTGTGTGTGTGTGTGTGTTTAGTTTACGTTGTAGTTGGTGTCATGTAATATTTACTGAATGTTTCGTGTGTTTTGTGTATGGTAATAAATTATTCATTACAAAATATTTAATTATATTAGAAAAATGTAAAGAGAAGTTCATTGTACATCTTCATTATATAGAGACACACAATTTGTTTCCCATTCGCCAAATTATTTATTGTTTAGATATAAATGCAATCATGATCTGGGGAGTAACACATCATTGCCATCCTCTGCTTCTCATCAGCCTCACAGACGGTTCCTGGAGATGCTTCTGCTGGTTCTCCTTCTGGTTGTTTCCCAGCTGCCCTCCTGACATCTTCATCATCATCATCTGGCTCCAGAAGGTCACCGCTGCTCATGCAGATGTTGTGGAGGACGGTGGAGGTTCTTCACCTCCTTCCAGAGCCTTTAGGAAGACGGACCTCCACCTGGTCTTTAGGATCCTGCAAGACCTCTCCACACACACCTGGCTTCTGACAGGCAGCATATGAAGCGAGCTTGCAGGTGGTTTCAGACAGGCTGCCTGAGGAGCATCATGAGGAAGATGGACTGCTACAAGCAGGGGGAGATTCAATAAAGGATTCAATAAAATGTTTCTGTAACAACTTTGCTGCATCTCTGTGTCTGAGCATCTTCTTTACAGCATTACATTCCCTACGTTATCATTTATAATCCTAATGTGCACGGTATCAGAGTAAACACCAGTTAAAACAGATGTGCTTAATGTAAAGGACATTTTTTCCACTGACAATATCTTTGCATATTTAAAAGCTGTTTTATTAGTGTTTTGATTTTCACTTTATTATACTAATAAGCATGTGGGAGACATGCAGAGACACATGACACTCTGATGTTGCTTTGTATTGTTAACAACTGAGATAGATCACTCTAGTGTAGGCCATAATATATGATGACATGATACATAAAGTTATGTTTGCTGGATTTGTTCATTTCTTTATTACAACTTCCTATAAAGAATTTAGTGGGACGAACCGTCCCTCAAACGATGAGCCAACAATGATGCGAGACTGGCAACAGGTACGAACTCTGGGCACGTATGCAGGTGGGTCATACACGTTAGAAATAAATAAATATACGTACCAACTCATGTTCAGCCAATCGGAGGAGGATCCTTTGTCATCTTTAATGCGATGTAGTTTCATGAGAGAAGCAAATTCATTCTCCTAATTTAGCGCTTTGTTTTACTTTTGGCGGCAGAATAATTGTGGTCAAATGTGAGTTCGTCACTACTGGTTAGTGCACTACGTCCAGTGTTCCATTTGGGACAGTACATACCCACCGTAGTGCGCACTAGAGAGAAAAGTGCGTAGTGCACACTATGCACTATACACTATGCACTAACGAATTGAGACACAGCCTAGGTCTGGATTAGGGAGTGAAGGTATACAGAAGCCATTTGAGCTGTTTTGTAAGCCAGAAGCAACGCTTCAAATTTGATGCGTGCTGCGACCGGAAGCCAGTGAAGCGTGATAAGCAGCAGAGTGACATTAGCTCATTTAGGTTGGTTGAAAACCAGATGAGCTGCGGCATTCTGGATCCTCTGCAGAGATTTAATAGAGGATGCAGGCAGACCTGCCAGTAGGGAATTGCAGAAATCAATGTGTGAGATGACCAGAGCCTGAACCAAAAGCTGAGTCGTGTGTTCTATCAGGTACAGTCTGATTCTCTTGATGTTGTAGACATAACACCAAGATTCCGGGCAGCAGACATAGGAACAAGTGTGATAGAGTCAAGCTTCACACTTTATTGCGGATATACGGAAGTATTGGCTGGGCAGACAATACGTTCTGTCTTGGACACATTGAGCTGAAGGTGGCAAGCCTTCATCCATGCAGAGATATCAGCAAGGCAAGCTGATATTCTCATTGAGATGGTTGTCATCCGGAGGGAAGTAGAGGAAAAGCTGGGTGTCATCAGCATTTATTTATTTTATTTATTTATTTACCCATTTATTTCTGTTAATATATTCCCATTTTATTTATGTCTTTTTCTTTTTTTTTTTTCTTTTTGACTTTGTCCTTGACTCTGTCTGGCACAGTTGGGCTTGCTCTGAGCTATAAGATGCTATGATTTTAATATATGCTTACAATTCCTGTTGCTCCTCTGGTCCAGCCCAAAATACACTAATTGATTGATATTTGGAGAAAAGTTGACATAAGCAGTTGAGGATAAACATTTCTAATGAAAGTGTTTCCCATAACATTTAATCAGCTGGGGAGGTTAAAGACAAGTCATGAAAAACTACCAGACAAATCACAGAAATCCAGATCAGAGTTGCCTCAGTTATACTATTGGTGTATAAACTACATTTGTGTGAAACCATATTTCAAATAATTGTGAAAAGATGGTGGTACAAAAGTTTACATGTTATGAAAAGCTAATTCAAAGATGTCTTTTCAGATTAAGACATTTTCCACCTTGCTTTTCATCCCAAAGCATAGCAGCGGTTTTCTTAGGTCTCATTATATTGTGGTAAAACATATTTATATATATTTTTTTTGTCTTTTAAAGTATCTATTTTTCTTTTTTTTTTTTTTTCCTTCTGAAGGCTTTTATAAATATAGTATTTAATGGTCTGCTTCAGCCTGTGGCCACAGAGTTGTTCCTTAACAGAAGGGAAATTTAAAGGGAAAAGAATGACTTTCTGAGCTTCAGTTCAGCAGGGAGGCTGAAATGAAAGCTAGGTTATGTAATCACATCTTCATCTTCTGGTAAAAGTATTGTTGCAGCATTCAGTTGAAAAAAGGTCATCCAAAGAACAGAAAAAAAACTTTACAAGTATGTTAGATGTACAATTGGTTTTCACACACAAGCATCCAATAGCTTCCAAAGCTGCAAGGATTTGCTGATGTATTTGGGGCAGATCACAAATTAGGCCCAGTAAGATATCCAACATTCTTTTGCAGGTTTCAGGCATCTTTGGCTATTTTTCATATTCTTCATACTCTTATCTATATTACAGAGAACGTGTTACATAAGAACTATAAATATTATAATCTTTTTAAATGGAAAAGTTGGTTCATCACAGTGCACAGGATTAGATTATAATATAAACTTTCTGAATGTTGCTTGAAGAGTTTTGCAGGTAGTTTATATGGTTCTTTGTTGCTTTTCACTCTCCCATGTTTTAAGGCAAAGCACCAAACTTTGCAACATCGATGAGAAATAATTTATCCAGCACTTTCTTATCTTAAAACAAAACAAACAAAAAAAGGAACATTGGGATTTGACTGCCTGTAGGAAAGAAACTGTAGATTTTCTCTAACTGTGGCAGGTCACACATTATTAGGGTATTAGCTTGTTTAATAATATATTTAAGTCATGATATGGGGATTAGGAGGCAGGGCAAGCTAACAGCTCACCAAGATTAGAGGTACAAAGCATTTATTAAAGACGTGAAGAAAATATTTACTAGACCGTTGCCCAGAAAAGTGAATCAATGATTCAAGTCCTCAATACATTATTTACTCTTAACTGTATCTAGTGCTTATTTATTTTGATTAAAAGCTATTCAAATGTGAAGGGTTGCGGTTTCCAGGGGGTTGGCCGGTCATCCATCCATCCATTTTCTATATCACTTATTCCATTTCAGCTGGAACATTTCTCATTAATTAGTAGGCAAGAGGCAGGGTACACCCTGGACAGGTCGCCAATCCATCACAGGGAAGGGTGCTAATCTTAACACCTTTTTATCTTTGCTCCATATATGTTAGGTACTGTGATGGATTGGTGAACTCAGGTAAGAGGCCCAAGCCTTGCTAATGTTGTCCATCTCTGTGGAGAACACTTTATCTGACATCACTGGGATGTGGTCCTTGAGGCTGTGGATGGGGTGGTTCAGGTCCTGGAGGATTAGCTGTTCTCTGTTTGGAAGAAAGTGTGAAAAATTTATTTCACTGAAAAACTGCAGCACCAGGGAAGATTTCAGCCACTGTTTTCAAGGTCTTCGACAGTTCTGTAACAGCTGTCTTCTTGTCCTTTTGTGACCTGTTGTTGATGCCGAAGGAGACGATGATGTATTCCACGTCAACATCATGTTGCATTTCTCAGAAGACTCTTAGCGTGGTATCATTTTAGTACTTTGAAACTGGTACACTTGGATGTCTGGTACAAAGAAGCTGGGAGTCTAGCTACCTTGGAGTCCCACAGGATGAGGCGCAGGATCTCTCTTGGATGTTTAAGGCCAACTCCTGGAGCTTTCGTGGTGTCTTGGGGTGTCTTGTTGGAGAGCATCTGGGTGGAGCTGGCTGGGGATCAGTGCTGGAGGGGAGAGAGGAATGGTCTCCTCCATGTAAAGGCAGATTGCAACACTGGCTTTGAGTCTTTTACTGTTCACGTCTATACGTAACAGAATGCTTAACTCATTCCTTCAAAGAGTCCCTCCAATGAACAGGCCATGTGTTGTACTTGGCAGGGGATTTATTGAAGAAAAGGTAAAACTGAAATGCACAATAACATTACTAAGAATATGCATTACATAGGGTAAGCTAATTTACACATGTTAGCGGTCCTTTCACACACACCAGTAACGTTAGCGAGCCTGGAACATCCAAAACTTGCACGATCAAATATAACATAAAACACATATTACCATATATATATATATATATATATATATATATATATATATATATATATATATATATATATATATATATATATATATATATATATATATATATATATATATATATATATATATATATATATAATCATGGTTTTTGCCATTAAACTTAATTGCACTTACTGGCAATGCCCCATTAACTCTGAGGATGAAGGATGGATGCAGATTGTTGCCTTTCCTACATGTGCTCTCCAGAAAATACAAAATGGCCAACAAAACAACTCAGCAGGATGCAGAAGTTTTGACCTTACCAAAATAAAAGCAGGCATTTCAAAACAAACTTACATGAACAACTTACATGAATAAACTTTCATGCATGAGCTACTGAATACAATCAACAGAAACATTGCAAGTCTGCTTAGGTCAGGTGGGTTTTCTGTAGTGTTGTCCAGTTGTGGAAGATGGCATGTTGTGTCTGTGAGGTCATTAGATTTTGACCTATCTCCAGCAGACCCCTACAGAAGGGGTCTGCTGGAGATAGGAGGGAGGAGTGATGTCCTCTGTGGTGGTTGTGCAAATTGTCGTGTGTGTGTGTGTGTGTTCTCTCCTGATTTGCTGTTATTTAAGGTTGAATGGGCCTGGTTCCCCTGATGGTGGTGAAGGAGGAGTAGTCGGCTGCTGGTCTCTGCTGTTTTTCTTGTGGCTGGCTGGAGAGGAGGGGGAATGATAGAAGGAGGAAGAGAAGGAAGAGGATACAGACCAGTCTCTGGAAGTCGCTTCTGTCATGTTAGAGATAGTGGCCTGGTGTATTCTCTCTGGGAGTATGTTCTCCTCTGTGTGGGAGGCAGAGCAAAGGTGTGATGCTGTGGGCTGTTGAGCAGTGGTACGGAGGCTTCTTCGGTTTGGTGGCATGTTTATTGTGAGCAGGCGTGGCACATGTGGTGGGTCAGTTGGACTTTGACTTGGTTAGGGACTTGGGGAAGAGCTCAGTTCTGCTAATTTGGTTGTGATAATAGTCTTTGCCTGGTCCAGGCTCTCATTTTTAAGGCGCTGGCCCAGGATTTTGCAATGTCAAAGGAGCCCTTCCAGTCCAGTGAGAGGAACTCGAATAGCTTTTGGGCTTTCTTGGCTCCTGAAGAATCTGGATGATGGTCCGGGCCCAGTGGTTAGCATTGTCTTTAACTTGGCTCTCAGTTTTTCTGGTTGGAGCAGTCAGTTTTAAAACCTTAGCCAGGTTGTCTCATTTTGTCCAGTGAAGGTGGGAGGGTGTCTTGTGAGACATTGTTAAACTGTTGGACTGCTTTTATAATTTTGTGAATAATACTGACCTTATTGGAGAAATCTGGGTAAGTAGAATCAGTCCTGTGGGTCTGGGCCAGACCTGTGCATTGGTGATGCATAGTGGTTCCAGGTTGTGGACCGGGATACAGTCCCCCTGTTGTCTGGCACTGGTTACGGCCCTGGTGCTGCTCCTGACTGGCTGGCTGGCAACGGTAAGCTGGCTGTGCTGCTTCAGTCTCGTTGTCACTGTAGAGGAACTCTTGTGTATCCTTACCTGTCGCGTCCTCTAACAAACAATGCGTAAGTTCTCCGTCCATTTTGTGTGGAATACTCCTCAGAGCTGGTGGTGGTAGACTGAACTCCTGTGGAAATGCGCGGTATTAGTCTGGAGAACTGCTGCAGGACAGTAAGAGAGAAATGGGTGAAACGCAGAAGCTGGCGACTGAGCCAGGTGAAACCAACCAATAGAAACTCTGCTCTCAGTCACCAGCGCTGGCCCCGCCCATCAAATGCAGTTAAATTCGCAACCAAAACTTTAGAATTTGCAAGCAAAAAGGGCTGATTTCCAAACAAAACTTTACAACTTGTAACCAAATGTTTTTAACTGTAAAGAGAAGAGGACTTATTTTTATGCACAATGGTTGGAGTTTTTGTCTTATAAACATTAGTTTTGATTGAAGAAAACTGTAGTTTTGATTGAAAACAGTTTTGATTGAAGTTGGAGAAGTATGCTTTCTCAAATATTTTTTTTTTTTTAATTGGAACCTAATTAGTTTCTATCTCTACAAAAAAATTTGATTCTCTTTTTTTTTTTTTTTTTTTTTGCTCTCAAAAATAATTTTTGGTTTCAAATCTAACTTTTTTGATTGAATAATACAGACACAAATTTCTCTCCATACAAATGTGTCTTTATTAGATCAGTAAACACTCAGGTCAGAACTCATTGAGTTCAGAATCAGTCTGTCTACATTTCAGGATAAATGCTGTGAATCAGCTGATAAAACATTATATAAGGTATGATGGCTTAATTCATTCCTCCCCATTAGTTATAAAGTGCTTACTGGAAATAAAACACCCACTACAATGTTTAAGGTAGGTATGTAACTTTATTTATACCCGTAGGTAGAATTGGTTTACAGTTTGGCGTTGGCTTACAAACACACCACCCAAAAATATATAATTGCATAAAAACATTGCTGACACAAACATCATTCCTTCATCATAATCATCATCATCATTTGCCTTCATATTTGCTAAAAAACACTGTCATGTTGTGTGTCGCATTCAAGTGGCCCTTGGAATTAAAAAAAAGTTTACATGTTACATGTAGCTATGAGATGTGTCTCCCTAGCAAAGCTGTCCAGATGTTCATTATCTGGGATACCTTAGAAGGGCCGTTGGCTTCCAATCAATGAAACAGAACATTTTAAACAAAAGTGTAGCAATAACTGTTTTCAAATTAAGATTCAGTTTAAATTAGTTTTTCTCTGAAAGTAAGAAACAACACAACAAATAAACGTACAGTCTTTATTTATAGACTTTAAGAGACCTTACATGAGTATTAAGATATTTTTCCCTTGTCTAAAGTCTAGATATCTTCCAAAGTGTAATTATCTTACAGCATGGACAGATAATTTCACTTGATTACAGTCTGAATCTTCTCAACTTAAGTGTTTCTCACTCATATTAAGATAGCTCATTATTGCAGCACTCTGCTTCTGCAAGCTGAGAATCTTTTAAGATAAGTACTTCACACAAGCCCACTTCAAAACTGAAAGCTAAATATCCATTAAAATAACATGCACAAATCCCATATTATCTCTGTTTGACCTCTAACAGCTTGCATTAAAAATGTTTAATAAAATATTGCTTCATTGCTTTGTACTGCCAACCAATGGCTTTCTATGCTTTAGTTTTATATTTAGTTATAAATATCCACACATCATACTATATATCCCCTGCTTATCTTTGGAGAATTAACAATGTTGAAGGTAATGTGGTTGCTCGTAACTAAAGACAGCAGAAATCGAAGAGTCACGTTCATGGGTTCTGCTTTATCTTTGCACTCTGACCTGCCAGAACCAAAGCCTCAAACATTACCTGAACCTGGAGTTTGCTACTGTTGTTTTGGCTGTTGTACAAAGTAAAAACTGAGCCAGATTAACTGCAAGGCCACTTTCTTATTAGCAGGTTGTGGGGCAAGAGTCATATCTGTTGACTGAAGAAGCTCTGAGTTGTAGAACACACAAATACAGAGACCAGATTCTTTTGTGATCGATGATTTATCTGGTTACCGTTGTGAGTACTAGATTATTCTTTTTTAAATGGCAAAATGTATCACAAGCACCACTGCAGACTGCTTTATAACTTTTGTGTTGCACATTTTATATGGGACTGGTGACCTGTCCAGGGTGTACCCTGCCTCTTGCCCAATGATGGCTGAGAGAGGCTCCAGCTTTCCCACGACCATTAGTCAGACTAAGCAGTTTTGAAGATGAAGGACTGAATGAGTGAATATTTTATAAGAAGGATAGAGTAATATTTTCTGGAGCAATTGTTTCTAGTTCTGTGACATCAGTTTCCTGGCAAAAAACGAAGAAAAAAACCCCCAAAAGGTAGACGTGGTCTTCTCCAGGGGTTTGGACACATGCTATGAACAGTCAGAGAAGAATAACAAAGGCAGCACAGAGAGTATCGTGCACAGTTCAAATTCAGTTTATTTTGCAGTCGTTTTAAAAATGTGCAGTTTTTTCTCAATTGACAGACTCCAAAATGTTTCTTCTAGCCAAGCTGACTGTTGGAATCCTTCTGTGGTAGATGCCTCAAAGATCGGTTTATTAAGACCTGCACTTTATCACAACTGGTTCTTTTCAATGCATATGTGCTGAATCTCTGACTAGGATTTGTGAGCTCCTCCCGTTTTCTTCAGCTCAAACTCCCGATCTTTATTGAGAAATCCTGCTTCTGTGTGGTTTTGTTCTGAACCACTCTTTTCCACTCTGCTGGCCCAGATCTGGTCTGCCAGAATAGGCCCACACATAGGCCAGCACAGGCCCACGCTGCAGATACACTGGTGGTTCTGTGCTGGCTCAGAACACTTTCAAAACTTGCTCCAGATGTAAACCTTTTATCAAACAACGTAATTACAACATGTAAAGGCAGGACTAAACCATTTTTCATTGTTCATAATGTAGAGAACACATGCTAGAACATAAGCCCAACCACAATCTGCCAACACATGGTATGTGAACAATACTATAATGTCTGGACCTGACCCTCATCTGGATGACATACAGTCCACTAGCAGTGTCAGCTTGACAGCCGCTGACACTGCTAGTGCTTGCTTTTTATTATGCCAGACAAAGGTCTCCAACTTTGGGCTTCTCTTAGATTCATAGTGGGAAGAATTTTTTTTGGTAAACGATAAATAAAAGTTCAGCTTAGTGGGATCCGCACACAAAGTGTAATGTTTATCTTTATTTACATCAATCCATAATATTCATTTTATACAGAGTTGTTTGCTATTTAACTCTTTTAAATATATATTTGAACATTGCAGTTAAACTGTATTTGCTACCTGTTTCTACATGCATTTGCTTCATCCCAGCAGAATTTGACATCAACTACAGCAGAAACATCCATCAAGGTGGTTCAAATTATATTGGAAGTTGTTTAGATGTTTGTTTTTCCTAGGACACTTTTTTCTTCAGTGTAACATGGGTCTTTAGTACAGATGTCCGATTATTAGATATTCACATTAAGATGCAATACTGAAAATAATCAGTATTGGTTTTTACTATTTTAATGACGCAATGTTTACACAACACGTACATATATCAAACTCTTCAGCTAAGTCTCCTCTAACTCTAAACAATTCAAGATTATAAATGATGTCATGTATAATTTTATGTTTCTTTGGCACAACTTGCTCCAAAAATACCAGCATCAGTTGATATTGGTATGGGAAAATAAGTTAAAATCGGTAAGCCAATATCAGCATTTCTAGAATTTGGTACATGTACGTACATACAGTACAAGGATGCATAGTAGGTCACACTGTGACTATGCTGATCGCCATAATTTTTGTTTTGCATCCAGTCTTTAAACTTATTAAAAGTATCAGTAAAAATATTCTCTCTGCTGTCATTTTACACATTGATTCACTGACATCAATAATGTGCAGTTTTTTTTAATCTTTTCTTTTAATAAAACTAAAAGTGAAGTTGTTTTCTTATTCTTATTTGTTTCATTGATTTTTTTTTCTTTTACCACACTCAAGCAGCAACAGAATTAATTAAGTGCTCAAGCTTCAGAGTTAATAGAACTTCTTCATGTGCTGAAAGAGAAGATAGTTCAATGAAACCAAGCATTAGGATTCTAATGTATTAATAATGCTTTGAGTTTGGCCTTAGAATACCATCCACACAGAGGCTGCAGCATGTAACACTGATGCAGTAACATCACTCATTTCATGACTTTAGCTTTTTGCATTATTGTATGAAACCAACTTACCATATTTTAGAGCATTAAGTTAATAACACAATAATATGGATTTATTGGTGTAGATAACTGTTAACTCAGTCTGACACACCAGTTAAGGTGTACAGTATATTATGTAATTTAGCTGCCAGCTAAAAAAAGGTACATTAAAGACACACTACTGAACTTTCGCCATTTTCTTCGTCACACGCCCCTATCAACAGCTATTTAGTGCCCATCTTGCAACCAACCTGACCTTGCCAGCTCTCCAGCCAGCAAAGGACGGTCTTACAATGACTCTCGTTTAGTCGCTTTGTCCTTTTTAATCTTCTTTCGTTTCTTTGCTGAATTAGTGGTATTGCGTGAAGCAAAACTCTGCTGCAGCGTCACGTCGTGTCCCAGATGTATAAGTTTTATGATATATTTTACAGGCGATCATTCCAACCTACTTGGTCTCCTTCCAACCAAGATCCCTGTGAAAGCTGAAAGCAACATATTAGTGATTACCTATTAGGTTGACTCAGATATGGCACTCTGATACTGAAAGGCTGTCAGTTTCTTTTCCCTGCTTCATCCTTTTATTCCTGCCTGTCAGCCAACAGACTGGACAGAAGGTCAGAGGGTTGATCGGTGCCAAAACTCTGAGGATTTTACCCCCCCATTCCTGTTTTCTCTCGTTTTCCCTTTCATATATGCAGATACGGGACCTCCTAATGAGAGTATGTTACTCCCAGATACCATCTGTTCCACTTGCACTCTGTATGAGGAAATAAAATACATGTGACATCATTCCAATGAGACTGATTAATCAAAGTCATGTGGTAGATGCCCTTTGGAGCCTATTGCAGCCCCTCTTCAGCATGTTTTCTGTGTTTACCTGAAGTAGATATGTTTAAGGAACAGGATAATAGACAACCATTGGTTGCAGGTCTGTATTCATAAACTAAACACCAGTCAGACTCAAACCTAGTCAGATTCTTACTATAATGCTTTAGAAATCTTTAAATATCTAGTTAAAGACACTCAAGCTTCTGGAACCCAATCTTTCATTCATTTAAAAGACTTTGTTTAAAAAGTAGAACATTTTAGGAGTAATATTGCTTGATCAATAACAGACATCTTTTTATTATGCTGGTTTGCTAAATTTGAAATCTTTAGAAATTAAAGACACATTTCCATGCATTTAACTGAAACGCAATAAAACAGTTTTCTCTGGTTAGCCATTTCTCAGCAAACATTCTGCTCTGTTACTGTCAAGACAGACATGTCTACAAGCTCAGTGCACACCAGTGTTATTCCAATCAAATCTAAACCTGTCTTTGGGCATGAACATCCCCTCTTCACCAAATAAGAAATGACAGCCCAAAGTGCTGCTCTAGTTGCCCAATCAAAGAACAGCTCCCGGATGTCTTACAGTGATTACCAGGACAACCTATGCAGGGTCAGAACAAGGCCAGAAGCTTTGGAAAGAGAAAGGTAACTTAATAACACAGCAGTGACGAGCAGCAAAGCAAATCTATGCCAAACACACACAACACAATGATTAAGGTTACAGTGAAGCTGATTTATTATAGACTGCCTGGCCAAGTAAAAAGTTGCCACCAAAAAAGTCACAAATGTGCTGTTTGACCAGTTTTAGCTTTGATTGCAGCAGCATTCATTGTGGTATTTTTCCAATAAGCTTCTGCAGTGTCACAAAATTTATTCCCAGCCTGTGCTGAATTAATTTTTACCAAGATTGTGTTGATGATGGGAGAGACCGACCACTGTGCAAAGCCTTCTCCTGCACAACCCAAAGAATTTCAACAGGTTCATGTCTGGACTTGGTGGTTGCCAAATCCATTTGTGGTAATGATGTCTCATGATCCCATAATGACTCTTTGATCCTGATAAATCCTGGCATTGTAATCTTAGACTGAGGCCTTGCCATGATTGAGGATGGAAAAAACCTATCCATTCTGTATATTCAGGCATGAATAAAGCTGACCTATGGATATGTAATTTTGCTAAAACCAATTGAAGCAACCCCAGATCGCAGATTGCCTCCATAGCTTGTATAGTAACACTAGGCATGGTAACAGCTTCACTTCTCCTGCCTCTCTTCTCAACTTTATGCTCCCATCACTCTAGAACAGGGTAAGTCTGGACTCATCAGATCACATGATAGTCTGTCATCTATCCAGAGTCGAATCTTAATGCTCCCTTTCTCCAGTTAACCTCACTGGTTAGTGGTTGCCCTAAAGTTTCACAGATGTTCAGACCCAATGCCTTGTATTCCCTTTAAATTGTGGATGTGGAAATACCTTTACATTCACTATTTAACATACCTTTGAGTTCTATTATTTTTCTTTGATTTGATTTTACCAAACATTTACATGTTCACCAAACCCCATTCATCCATTCTAAACCATGTTTCTTCCTCAAACATGATAATTCCCTACTATCCTCCCAGTTTTTATTAAGAGGTTAGACAGCTCTTAACCCAATTTTAGTGCTTTTTTGCAATCTCTTTGGACATTTTCCCTGCTTGCACACCAATCATTTGATTATACTTCTTAAACATCTTTTCCATGACTATGGAGTGTATCTTTCCACATGGTTGTTTGGGAAATAAAAAGCTATCCGTTGTTTCAGCTGGGATTAAACAACTTGCTGCAAGCTAAAAGATAATCGCCCATGCAGTAAATATCCAATAGGAGGTTTGTAACTTTTTTTTTTTTGTTTTTTTTTTTTGTTAAATCCAAGTGGTGACTTTATTTTTGGACAAGCACTGTATAAGACATAAGCTTATATTTATAGTACAGGAGTGATTGGGGAATAATTATGGGAATTTTAGGTATTTACCATGTCCACAAGTACTACAAACAATTTGAATAATTTAATAATTAATAACATAATTAACTTTCATTTAGAAACCTAAATCAACCAGGTTACACTATATGCTGACTTCTCTTCACTACATTTAAGCATGCATACTCTCTTATGCTCATACTGATTTATGAACAAAAGACGGATTGAAGTGACAGGAGCCATTCTATGAGAACATCAGACAGGATTCATGGCAGTCCATTCTAACGTGTAGTAATATAATTATAATGTTGCAATAAGTATGTAAATAAGCATTTTATCAGCAAGGCTATAACAAACCCACACATTGTGTACAATATATAACCATTTTTAGAATGAGAATCTTCTTCATGTGTCTCTGTTAAAAGAAAACAAATTAATAAAGAAGAAAGTTACAAGTAAATTTCAATTTTCTTTCCTTGTATGCAAATCCTTGTTAAAAATGTCCAGACTTTGAAACACTGCTGTCTTGTCAGTGTGTTTGAGGAATGTTAGCTGCAGCTCTATCAGGCTAAGTTTTAGGGGGTTAAAGTGAATTTTAATATGGTGTACAAAGCCAAGAGTGAGTGCTTTAAAAGCTGCAGCTACTGGAACTCATGCCTTTCATTCAGAGTGTCCTATTTGGATTTGGACTCCATCCTACAGTAAATAACAGACAGTTCCAAACACACAAGCCTGAGCTGTCAGGGGACATTGCATGAGGTGCAAAACCAAACAAATAACTAAAAGAACAGTGTAAATACAGACATTTTCAAACAGTCATATTTTTACTTATACTTTATAATGGGATGATGTAATGCATTTTCATAGATAAGTTAAGTCATCCCAAGAATAATGACATCATATCAAGTGTGAGTGTTAATTTACTTTTAAGAATCATTCAAAAAAAAAAAAAAAAAAAAAACTAAAATAAAAATCTGTTTAGCTCTTTCTTTTCAATCAGTCAATCAGTCAATGTGAACATGTATTAACAGGATGAAAATAATATTCCATGTTCCTTTTATACATCACAAAAACATTTTCATTTGCATCTCGTCCTGTACAGTACTCCCAAGTGGACAGTGAAAACCCTACAGAATGTTCTCAGCTTGCTGGATGTCAAGAGGTGATAAAACTAATTTGAGTCTTCAGGGGATTCATTAATAAATGCTGCACATTCATAAAATGTTCAAAATGTCACTATCCACATGCACACAGGGATGTACATTAAAAAATGTTGCATGGATGTTTCCTCACTACGCACAAACTCTCATTTGAGAGTGACAAGCTGAAACATTTCTAGAGAAGTGCTGTACACCTTGTACACCAAAATGTGTTTTTATAAACTTCCTGGAGTCTAAAAACAAATTTTAATTGTGCTCTTATGATTTATACATGAAAGATGACGACATTGGTTTTAAATTATGTGAAATGTTTCTTTTTCTTTTTCTTTTTTTTTTTTTTTTTTGGTGTTTTTGTCATAGTTTCAGTTATGTGAATAAAAGGACAAACATATTGCATAATTATGCTTATTTGTGTATTTATTAACTGCGAAGAGTCAAGGCATGTCTTGAGGTATCTGCATCTGTGTTCAAGTCCGAGTTGGGATGTAGCAAAAGACATGCAGGACCAAGCCTGTATATAGATTCGTATATACAAACATTTTGGTGTATTTACTTTCCCAGCATTGGTCATGTGCCATTTTTTAGGATGAAAGCTACACAGTCTTTAGTATAAAAGGTCTCGGACCATTATCAGAACAAGAATGTGTTCTGCATAGAACATATTTCAGATGTGACTTCTACTGTGATGACAGTAGCATTTATTCTTGTGCATTTGCCTCTACTTTCAACTTTGCAATGACTTTTTTTTATTCCTTTTATTCTAATTTTTTTATTCAAAAACAAAAAATTCAATAAATCAATGTTTGGACACTGAAAAAAACATTTCTAATATAAAAAAAAACTTCAGTGACAAAACCAGTAATTTTAGCATTTGGTTACCACTTCCGCCATGTCATGCTGCTCCATGTCATGCAGGTGGTAACTTTTAATAATGGGCGTGGCTCCAGCTCATCTGTAGGGAGGAGGGGTGAAGCCGAGGTTTGGGAGCATGCAGCAGGTAATGCAGATTGGTGCAGCTTTACTGCATTTCTAATCACAATCTGTCTTTATCTGTGTGGTGTGCTGAGGCCACGGTAAAAGACACAGAGCTGAGAGCAGACAGCCAGGCTGGCTGCCCTGGTCTTCCTCCCATTTATCAAAATAAAAACCTGTTAAACCAGGACCAGGTTTTATGCTGTCGCTGTGCAGGATGGAAACCTCAAGCAGCAATGCTGCCATAGCTGTAATTTATTCTGTGATGCTGGGCTCCAGCATCATGATTCCATATGAAACAGCATGACATATCTGTCAAGCCTTCAAAGAAAGTCCCTCGTTGAACATGGTGATTTTGATTTTCTTTCTGACAGCAGTTTTGGCATGAAAACTACATTGTGTGCTGAAAATGGCACACGAAGAAAAGTAGAGGTCCTAAGGTGTCATCTGAAACTGACAGAAACAGTCTGCATGTATGTTTACACATTGTTCTCTTTCTCAAGTAAACAAACATACACATGCATATTTTCATACAGGCAGGGCTCTGCAATTCTTGATGTCATCAAGTCAGTCTCTATGGAAACGTAGTATTTCAAGTTGTTTGTAATTCAGTTGTGTCTTACGGCTTGAGTTGTGAGAGTTGTAGTGATATATCCTTAAGATTCTGACATCTGCAGTAATTTGTTTTTCCTTCTGAAAGGAAAAGAAAAAACAGGAAAAAAATATTTTCCTTTGAAGCAACATGATTTTCTAATGAATGGCATCACTGTATGTCCGAAAAATATTCAAATTCAGTCCAGTCATGTCTGTCTACCTTTAAATCTCAGTAAAGCTGCCTGATTAAATTAAATATATGAGCTAATACCACATCTTTGCATTTCATACATGATGCCTTTTTAATTTACATATCCTCATGTATGTTAGAAAAGTTGCATTCACTGTTAGGATGCAGCTTTTTTACTGAATCAATAAATTGCTAGTTGTCCCATTTAAAAATGAAACAAAAATAAAATTAAAATTCAAGAAAAAAAAAGAAAGAAGGCAAAGTTTCTGTGGTTTGTAGATGTGTCTACAGTAGTTTTAGTCAATCACCATCTGCTTCATGCAATCTGGTCTCACATGTCATTTTACATAAAAATGTTAGTTGACAATTTCTTGTGTGATATTTCAATATTGCATGTGTGTTTTTAATGCTCTTATTTCTGCTTAAACACACATACAAGAAAATTCTCACAAAATACAAATTTAGACTTTATTATAAGTTTTGGCATGTGTTGAGTATCTTTAGGAACTGGGTATGATGGTATGACTTTAGATACAACAACTCAAATATCAAATACATTTCTGCAGCACTTTGGAAATATATCAGTCTGTGGGATGTACTAAATTTAGTGTTGTATTCAGGGACAGACATTGAAGCTCACATTTGTGTGTACATTGAACCATTTATCCTTGAATGAAATTGAATCTGTCTGAACTCACAGTGAAATCCCTCTCTGAACTGCCTCTCCTTTCTAAACGCGGTTACTGTACATAAATCCCGATTTCAGTATCAAATCTGATATTCTACAAAGCTGTCATGCTCTACACCGGAAACTCTTTGTGCAGCATAGACTGTCTTCTGTTCCTCCAAAGCCTTATACAACAAATTTATCTCGCATAACTTGAATTTTAAAGTAATCATTGAAACAGATGGCACAACTTGGATGCAAGGAGGATGCCAAGAAATGATTTGAACATGCTGAGTTCAACAGACGTCTAGAGCAAGCTGTATTTTCACAGACATGGCGACAGACAGGAATCTGATTATTATGCTGCAAACCCCTCCCCACCACCCTCACACATTCCCTGTTACTTCATAATAACACCAAAAACAGGTTTTCATCCAAAGGACATGGTTGATGTCAGATCACATCTCAAACACACACAACTTGATATTGATCAGGCACAATCTTCACACGTTTGCTTACATGTTTGCTGTCTGTCTAACTGTAATACTTTTATTTGTGTGTGTCTGATGTCTGTTATAATGATTTTTTTGTTTTTGAAAGGCCCATTTCTTCTTTTTCATGCATTTGCTGCTTTTTTGTACATGACCTGTTATCAGTAAAAATGAGGGCTGCTCTACTATAAATGAGAAAAGCAAAAATGACAAAAAAGTCCACATATGAAGCATAAAGGTCATGATATTGAAAGAGCATTATTTTACTTTTAGATGAAAGTCATATATGCCCAGCTTGTTTCTTTTGAGGGTTCTGGTCGACAGTGATTTATCTGCTGCTTCTGAAGCTTGTAAGATGGCCATATACGTTGATTTATTTATTTTTTTCCTTCCTGCTGTCATGTTTTCCATTTTTTTCTTTACATGAGACTTTCAGTCTGAAGGAATGGACTGACAGAAATTCACTTAACTTTTTCCTATTAAATGTTGCAGCTGCAAACTTACTAATTATATTATATAAAGTAATTATTTTGACTGCTTGAATGTTGCTCTTAACCCTAAAGTTGACAGAAGCTAATTAGCTTACAATCTAAGATTCAACGTTGTTTGAAATAGTGAAACCAGCAATAGACTGTTGACAGCTGTTGTCTTGTTGGTAGCTAAAAAAAATGTAGCCCTGTTTCAGGGTGGTTTTGTTTTAAACTTCATGCAAATCTGAACAAAAGAAGAAGCAACACATTGTGGATGCAAAATCACACTGGTTCCAGATGAATGGCTTTAAGTTTACTGCAAAGGAATTTAAAAAAAAAAAAAAAGGGAAAAACAAACAGTTACCCCTTTTTCCTATATTTTTTGTCAAAGATGTTTAGTTACTACTTATTCATGTTTATGTAAAAATGTGAAAATATTAGACATGCCTTGATCTAATCAAGGGGTAACAGCAAAATCTGCTTATGTTGACTGTTTTCTATGTATATTTGCCATTGGAAAAACTAACAAATCAAAAGATGACATCATATGCTAATGCAAATTTACACATCAGAGCCTTTCCTGCAGTGTCTGCTTTCAGTTGCGGGACAGCTTCACAGTGTATGGGAAGCACTCTGATCAGCACAGCTCCAGATTTGACATGAAACAGAGCAAATCTGCATTAGTTGTACAGATTTGTCTGCAAATGCAGATTAATCAAAACAATTTTCTGTGTAGTTTAAAAAAAAAATCGGAGTAGTGGAATTTCAGATATGCTGTTGTAGAGAAATGTAGATGCCAGGCCCTAAATAGTTCTAATCTAGTTACGTTTGTTAACTCTGGAGAAATTTGTTTTGCATCCATAAGTCAGCTGATACATAGATCTTACATAATACATACTTTAATAAGTTCAGTGCTTTTACTTATTGTATTTTTATTATTTAATGTATCAAAAGAAATCAGACATGAAACACAAACATCAATAAAGTAAAAGGAATTTATTGATGTAATTTTAAAAAGGAAATATTCAAAATATCCTTCAAAACTTTTGTAGAGTCAGAAGCTAGACGATTGCCATGATTTATGGGTTTCGGTTCTGGTTCTGTTGTGATCTTTGTTTGTCATTATAAGTTGCGTCTCGATTCCTGTTTTATTTTGTTGAATTTATTCCCTTCTGTTCACTTCAACTATGAATCTGGTTCCTTGTTATCACATCTGATTTATTTTGCTGCTCCTATTGTGCTTAGTTTGATGCATCTCTTCTTCAACACATCTGATTTTAAATAACCTTTTCCCAGTTCAGTGTCTACATGCTTCAGAGTTCTCTGGCTACGTAGGCCACAGAGATGCTGGCACAGTTCTTCCCTACCGTAGCTTCTTACCTGTTTCTTTACAAATAATGTTTTCAGTTTAGCCAGTAGAAACTTTATTAACCACTTACAAGTCCACAAATATCAAATATTATAAGATTTAATGACAATAATGCGTTTAACTTTGTCACATTTCTGACAAAGCAGGTGAGCAAAAGAAAATGTCGTCCTTAACACTTAATCGCCATGTTGTACAAAGTGAACTCTGGGAGAAATGAGGCCATGAAGAATGCACCATTATCAGTTTCCACTGCATCCCGAGTGAAGCTCTGGTTTGTCAGGTGGATCTGGAAGTGCACCACTATAACATATTCATTTGACAAGCGCATAGACCCTTAACTGAGATACAGCTCACCTGTCATTCAGCTCTACAGAGGCCTGGTACTACGTCATTCCTCTGATTCAGGTGTGTTGAAGTGTCGCATCTCAGAGTTGCAGAATAGCAGATCACAAGGACTGGACTTGGACTTACTTATAGACCAGAGGTGTCCAGCTCCGGTCCTCGAGGGCCAGAATCCTGCAGGTTTTCTATGTATCCCTGCTCAGACACACCTGATTCAAATTAATTAGTAGTAGAGCTTAATCAGTTGTGCATGTCATTGGCTGTTTGATCCATTTAGTGGAAGCTAGATGTGTTGGAACAGGAATACATGGGAAACCTGCAGGACAGCGGCCCTCGAGGACCGACTTTGGACACCCCTGTTATAGACTCTTGGTTTTCATTTGACTGCTATAGAATCATTTTCATGTCATCAGTGTTTTGGATGGAATATTAATCATAACTTGTGTTTTGATAATAAACCCCACGTTGTGATGGGATGGCGACCTGTCCAGAGAGTGCCTTGCCTCTTGCCCAATGACTGCTGGAATAGGCTTCAGCTTCCTCACAAAGCTTGATTGGACAAAGTAGACTAGTTACAGAAATGAATGAATGAATGAATGAATGAATGAATGAATGAATGAAACCCTAGAGGCCTCTTCGGCTTTCTCTCCGTGTTGCATTTGGTTGCATATTTTCCTGTTATCCCTTCATGATCCAGTTGAGACATGTTGACATCATTCATTCATTCATTCATTTGCGTCTCAGTCCCTTGCAGATGTTAACATCATAAATTAGTTCAAACTCAATTTAAATCTTTTCCTAAACCGAACCAAATGGTTTTGTCCTGAATATGACCTGGATAATTTCTGGTTTTACTAAAACTTTACATGAACAAAGGGGAAAGAAACTCAAAGAAACATTAGCACAAGGAGTATGTCAACACGCTGATGACAAAATCCTTGTGGGGATAAAAAAAAAAATTGTGCTGACTTTGAGGGAATCATTTTAAAAGTCATCACAAAGGGTTTAAAGAAGTGACAAAGATATATTTTTTCTGTTTTTCAACCATAAAACAAACAAAGAAAAAGGACAAGTCCTCCAACACTTAAATATGCCTCATAACTCCCTCCTAAACCGCTTGTAAAAGCTGCTGTAGAGAAGTGCACAATTCATAAAAACATGTTCATACTAAAGCATGTGTCATGACCGAAAGAACGAGATCTCGTATACAGGCGGCTGAAATGAGTTTCCTCCGCAGGGTGGCCGGGCTCACCCTTAGAGATAGGGTGAGGAGCTCGGTCATCCGGGAGGGGCTCAGAGTAGAGCCGCTGCTCCTTCGCATCGAGAGGAACCAGTTGAGGTGGCTCGGGCATCTGGTCAGGATGCCTCCTGGACGCCTCCCTGGTGAGGTGTTCCAGGCACGTCCCTCTGGGAGGAGACCCCGGGGAAGACCCAGGACACGCTGGAGGGATTACATCTCTCGGCTGGCCTGGGAACGCCTCGGGATCCCCCCCGCAGAGTTGGCAAATGTGGCTGGGGAGAGGGAAGTCTGGGCTTCCCTGCTTAGGCTGCTGCCCCCGCGACCCGACCCCGGATAAGCGGCAGAAGATGGATGGATGGATGGATGGAGGTTACAATTCTAATTATAATCCGTATCTACTGACATGCAAATGAGTCACATGGGAATATATGCTTGAACCTATGTGGGTCATTGATTGTGCACCATGCTGGAAAGGGGCACGATTTCCTGGAATAGGCTTTTCTTTACAAATAAGTATAAATAATTTTTAAAAAAAAATTTTTTTTCATAATTTTTCAAACTGAAGTAAATTATAACTGGTGACAGTGGCAGTCTACATGACCCTTGCAGGCTGTGCATTTAACCAAATGTTAAATGGGTTAAATATTGGCACATGCATGTTGATTCAATGTTTGAGAAGGTTCCTTGCTCTGTAAGCAGAATCACCAACACTCATGACAGACCTCACAGTGTTTGAGTGGGAGGCAACGTAGCAAAAGTGGCATAAAAGGGATGGTTAGAGACACAGTTGCTAAGGCTACCCTCTGTAATAAGCAGGTTGTTACAGTGCATCTGAGGTAAGATGGTTAAACGTCACACTTTTTCTCCTCAAACGCAACTACAGAAAGAAAAATATTTTGAAAAGACAATCAGAAAACAAGGGTTTTTTTTTGTTGGTACCATGTAATTATATCTGAGCCCAATTATGGTCAAAAAATGAATGAAAAATAAGTGTATATATTTGTTTCATATCAAACATCAGTTTTCATGCAGTTGTGTTGTATTTAATGGTACGTAATGACCAGTGATAAATGATACAAGATAATAAAAGTGGTCCTTGCTTCCTGTTGGTGGAGGCACCGACATACTCTGAGATTTCTGAAATAAAAAACAGTCATGAACCTTTCTCTGTACCTTTTGCTGCTTTTTTTTTTAACTTTTTTGTTTAGATTTACTTTGGATTCCATCCAGTCACCAGTCAATCCAGACTCTGAGTAGCTTTGCCAGTCAATAGGAAGATGGATCATGCAGGTGAAACGCAGTGAGATGCAAGCTGAAAATATTTGCTTAATGTTCACTGTTTGGGCCAGTAGAGCTCTCTCCCCTTGTCTCTTTATAATTATGTAAGATCTGCAAGCTGCCATTTGGTGGTATCGATTTGTGTTTCCAGTTCCACACAAGGCTCCGGCCCCTCAGGATGGTGTCTGTGGAGTGTTTGCCCACACCTTGTAGTAATTATTGGCTCGCCAACCCTGTTGTTCAGGATATGAATAAAGGCGTACACTACAGGTAAGCTATTATCATCCATGATGTCTCTTCTGAGGTTTTGTGTGTGAGCAAAGAAGCAGCAGAGAGAGTAAGGGAAAGAAAGTAAAGAGCATGGCAACCTTATGAATATTTTCAAAGGGTTATGTGAAACAGGGGGTTGGAGGAGGCAGAGTCGGAGACTTGAAGAAGTAATGCAGCATGTAATGCAGCCATATGTTGATGCCCACATTTGGGAGAGAGGGAAAACCTGAAGAGCATATATATTTAGATAGTAAAACACCAGGAAAACCCAGTGAATCACATGCCAACAAGGTACTTTTAGGTAAAAAGATTAAAGTGTTCATAGGGCCATGGTATTATCATCAATATTAGGTCATTTGGACATATTTTCATGTTTGTTTTTGGTATTTTTGCTTACAGTGGGTTTAAAGAAATGGCTCTTTTGAACCTGAAATGTTGTCTTTCAGGTATTTTTTGTTTTCTCAGGAGACTCACCAGCATTTCAGGGTAAAGCAATCAGCTCCCTGTGGGAGAAGGAAGTTCGATGAAACATGCTTTCTGTTCAGTGCAGAAGGCTGCAGAAACAGTAAGCAGTTTGTGAATTCATTTGGTGAATTCACAAAGAAAAACATATTGTGTTTCTTTTTTTTCTCAAAGCCATGTTGTGGTTAATTGGCCACGGTGCCAACAAAGAAGTAATGCTGTGCATTCAGTAATAGTTTTTTGGTTGATTTGGTGGATTAAGTGTGCAAAATGTTCTGTCTTTGTTAAAGGTGCAGTCACTGATTGGCTTCACTGAACAGGATACATGCACAACTGCACTTATAGATTACACGTCAATAACTCAGGCCTTTGTTAAGCTGCATGGCAGAACACTGGACATAGGTTCTGCAGGCTGTGGGCTGCATAGTGGTTAGCAGTGTGGCCTCACAGCAAGAAGGTTGCTGGTTCAAGCCTCAACTGGGGGAGAGGCTTGAATGGAGGCTTTTCTATGTGGAGTTTGTATGTTCTCCCCGTGTATGCGTGGGTTCTCTCTGAGTACTCTGGCTTCCTCTCACTGTCCAAACACATGCATGTTAGGTTAACTGTTTACTCTAAACTTTCCGTAGGAGTGAATGTGACTGAGAATGGTTGGTTGTCTCTCTGTGATGGACTGGCAACCTGTCCAGGTGTACCCTGCCTTTCAATTGCTGGGACAGACTCCAGCATCCCTGTGACCCTTAATTAGACAAAGCAGTTCAGAAAATGACTGACTGGCTTCTTTTGCAGTCTTCAGTAACTATAGGTTGGATTCAAATTCATTGGTGTTTGTTGATTCTGGGGGGATAATGGATACATTTGCTTTAAGTATATGGTACGCTTATGCACATGTTTTTGTTTTGGGTTTTTTTGTGTATAAATGTTATTAAAAGAGATGAACAGAGAAAGAAACAGATTGTTTGACTTGCCAACTGCCAGCACAGTTTTTTCTGTTTTAATATGACCCACGGTGTAATTGAGTTGCACAGTTTAGTGTATGTGTGACTCTGACAAGTGCGCACTAAATTGTACATTGTCAATTGTGTTCAGCCCTTTGATAACATCAAAGGAATTTGTAAAGGGTTGAATATGTTTTTTTTTCTTTTTTTTGCTACAATATTCTGTTCACAGTACAGAAAAAAAAACAAAAAAACGTTTAGCTGAAACAATCTGGTGATATAGTTGTTACATGGAGATATCAGAAAGCATGAAGTTTGAGAATTTTAAAACTGCTTGAATCCCCTACAGCAAGGGCTACCATCCTGCAGGTTTTAGTGTTTCCCTTGTACAACACATTTGATCCAAGTGAAAAGGTTCTCCAAGAACTTGTTGTCATCTTCTGCACCTGCCTGTTAATGAGCCATTGGTCAGGTGTGTTGTACCTGGAAAACAATAAAACCTGCAGGATGGCAGCCCTTCAGGACCAGAGTTGGTGACCCCTGCCCTACAGTATGACATAATTCAACAAATTACCTTGTCTCATTTCATTTAATAAGTGTATGGATAATGCATTCTTTGATAAATAAACATTAGTGGTAGCCCTGTTGGAAGATGTGTCAGTGTTTTCTGTCAGCTGAATAATCTTGCAGATCTTTGCAGTCAACCGGGCTTTCCTTTCAACTTTTCTCAGTGACATTTCAGACAGTGACAATTGGCAGCTGAAACTGCTTTGATATCTTTTCATAACCCTGCTTTGTAGGCATCAGTTATCTTTAATTTCAAATCCAGCAAAGAGGACAAACCCAGCAATGTCATGTTTGAAGAGTCGCAGAAGTGAACATCTTGAACTTGGCTTTGTCAACTCCTAATGAGAGATGACAATTCAACAACCAGCTTACTGCACGTATTAATGAGCCAGTTTCAGCTTAGAGTTTATTCTCCACAACAGGAACTCCACATTCCCACCTATTATTTATTATATACAGTTATAATCAAAACATTATTGTCTGCTTTCAGCATGTTTTTAATGCACTGATTCATTTATCTTGTATTAATAAACTTTAGACACAAAAAACTGTATTGAATAGTTAACAGTTCTGTCATTCAAGATAAAAACAGGAACAACACTTGACATGTTATTGGGTAATTTGTGAAATGTTAAGTTGCTTTTTCAGAATATTTCACAGTGTGTTTCCCATGTAATCCTTAACTCGCCTAAAAGAAAATAAATTCTATGTAAGTTGCCAGCAGTTAGCCACCAGGTTCAGATGCAACATGTGGATGCAGATTGATCTGCTAAGCCTGAAATAACAAAGTAAACAATTCCAACCTGAGCTACTACAACACATACACCACTAACAGAAAGTTTAGGTTAACTTTGAGCAGTGGAATAAGGGGTGAGAATAATAAAGCTTCTTATTCAGTCGGACACATGATTTATTTATTCAAATAATGTTGGAGACTCATTCATTTTCCAGTTGTTTGTATAGTATTAACTTCATTTACTCCTGCAGCTGCTAAAACAATAAGCATGTATTTTAACAGACTACCAGAAGCAAGTCATGAGTAAAACACGAGATAACAATAGGATGGTATGTCTGAGTGAGCCAAGCTCATGAAGCATGAGGCACCCTGCTTCACCAGAAAGAATCAATCTTTGTTAAAGTAATCTCAAAAGTTAACATATAATAAAAGAAAATATAAGTCATGAACAAATGATAATATATAAATTTTCTAACACTTTCACTCTCCTTTCGATTTTATTATTCATGGAGTAGCAATAGAAAGTATGTGTGTATCTATGAACGTGTATGTGTGTGTAGGTGTGTGTAGGTGCGTACGTTTATGTGTAGGCAGGTGTGTGTGTGTGTTGTTGTTTTTGTTTCTTTCTCTATTTTTCATATGCGCTGAAAAATTTTATTTGTGTTTTGATTTGACATTTTCAAGTTTTAAATGCACATGTACAACTTTTTGTTTGTTTAGGTATTTATGGACAAGATGTTTTTCTCCAACAATATAGTTAACCACCGAAAAAAAAAAAAAAAAGATGAAATACTAAATGTTCTAATTCGATAGAAATGTTTAATAAACAGTAATTTTCATCATAGTGTTGACATCATCAAACCAACTTAATACACAGCAGGTTACATTAATATATGTTGTTATACACACCCTTCTTATAAATTTTTGTGTCATTAAATATTTCTGCATAATGAGATTGCCGTTGCATGAATCTATTGAAATCCCCTGATATTTTATCAGTAATGCATCAACTTTTTTACATGTTCTGTAAATTTTACGTGATCCAGAACATTTTGTAAGTAATCTATTTTAATTCCAGCTATAATGATGTTAAATTTACTTAAAATATATTATGCAATGACCCAGGTCTAAAATAAATCAGAACATTCTTAGACTGCGCTGTTTATTTATTTATGTCTTTATTTACATATATTTTTTTATGTTCTTTGCCCTCTGTGCAACACTACATTGAGATACAATACACATGCACTGATCTATATCCTTCATTTTATATATGCAGCAGAAATCTGAAGCCGTATAGGTGTGTTCTCTGTCCAGTGTAATCACAGGAATAAGAATGAATTTAGAGACATTATATATGTCGTGTCAAAACTCAAACCAGTTAATTACAGTCTGTAAATTTCAGTATGTGTATGTATATATATATATATATATATATATATATATATAATATATATGTGTGTGTGTGTGTGTGTGTGTGTGTGTGTGTGTATACACCAAAAGTCACTCCAAACCAAACTGCTTCAGTTACAGTAGTTGTCTTTGCTTGCGACAGTTTAATAACCCAGTTTAAAACAAGTCTTGGAAAGTCAGATGATGTGAAAACTGGGTTAATGCAAAGGAGTTATGGTGGCATCTCGTCTTCTTGGGAGTTATCCCACATGTTTGGCAAACCATTCCTTTGGAAGTCTTTCATTTCTCTTGGCAGAAGCTCTCAGGCCCTGTCAGACTGAATGGGAAACTGATATTTTACTCACTTCAGCTCCAGACTTTGGTTTAGTGTCTCCAGGGTGACTCCTGTCCTGTGCTTTCATGGTGGCATCCTTCAGGTTGTTGTTCTGCTACATGCTTCAGCCAGAAACCCTAAGCACTTGGAAAAAAGAGCAAAAAAGAGAGAAAATAACTACCTACTCCAACTATTTTCAGAGTAAACATATTGCTCATTCTGAATGACACTGTGATCACTTTAGAAAAATAAAAGGAAATTTGTGTATGTTGGAAGTCATTTTGTTGTTCAAGTAATTGATTAGATATCTATTGATGCATTAAGTGTAAATCCTTGTTAAAAAGGATTTTATCGATTAGCTAAAGTCAACAGGATACATGCACCGGGGGTGGCCGGTTTATAGCCATTACAGAGGTGGGTTTGTGTCTGGACAACTCAGGTTTTTTTTTACTTTTACTTTCACTTTTTTGTTGAAATTTTCCTGATTTCTTTTGTGTTTTTATGTATCCATCTGGTTGCGTTATAATAACTCAAAGTGATAAAACCTGATAAACATGAAGAATTTAGATACAGTAATTCTGATGCGTATTGCTGTCTTAAGGGCCACACAGTTCAGCAGTGGGCAGCAGGAACTGTACAGGTACTACCTGAACGTATGAAATGAATTCAAAGAAAAATACATTATTTATTCTTCATTCAGTTCTTGAAACTGGCTGTCCGAGATGTAGGAAGGACTGAAAACTATAGATATCTGTACCTCATGAGTCTTTCAAATATACCCTTAGTTGTTTTGCCAGGATTTTCCAGGGCCATTTTCAGATGTCTTAACAGAAACAACTTTAAAGATGTTATATTAAAAGTATTTTTCCCTTTTATTTACTAAATGTCTGTTAATGGAAGGAGAGGGGGTTTGGGAGTTTTTGAGCAAAGAACTTGGCTATATATTGTAAAGCCTTGTCTCAAGTTTTGTTTTGGTTTTTCACATAAGCAGATCCATGAAATTACAACTAAAATAAGGAAAAAGCAAAGAAATATTTGCTGATGAGTCAAGTGTATTAAGGTGTATAGCCTTGTTAAAAATTATTTAATTGATCAGCTAAAGTGAAGAGTATACATGCACCAGCACATGTATGGATTACATGTTAATGGCCTGGTTGCACCCCACCAGGGAGCAGGTGTATAATTGTTTATTTATGTTACTATTTATTTTAGCGGTGATGTGCGCAAGAACTCCATCTGAGATACCTGCAATGATCTAAGAAATGAATAAATACATGTGTTGAGAGTTTTGTGTGAATGCAAACCACAAATGCAGATTGATCAAGCAGGCAGGTGCAGGAATGAGTTTTTATTCAAAGAAGTGAAAGTCAACATTGGAACAGCGGACGCATGATGGAAACAAGGCGGTAACATGACAATGAAAATATATGAAACCACGGAGTTAGCACAGGTAAACTATAAGGAGGCAGGTTGGTGCAAAACAAACCAGGTGTATGATGATCAAGAAGGAAGGAGAACAAAATTATACACAAAGGAAAAAAACTACAGATTATGTCGTGTCAAAACTCAAACATATTAATTACAGTCTGTAAATTTCAGTATGTATGTGATCACTTTAGAAAAATAAAAGGAAATTTGTCTATGTTGGAAGTCATTTTGTTGTTCAAGTAATTGATTAGATATCTATTGATGCATTAAGTGTAAATCCTTGTTAAAAAGGATTTTATCGATTAGCTAAAGTCAACAGGATACATGCACCGGGGGTGGCCGGTTTATAGCCATTACAGAGGTGGGTTTGTGTCTGGACAACTCAGGTTTCAATCACTGATGTGACAACAAGGTGAACCACTGTAGACCCTTCAGCAAGGGCCCTTAACCCTGTGCAACTGCTTTCCAGGCATAGAAAATGGCAGCCTAATGCTCATGGGCAAATGTAGAGTAAAATTTTCCTAACAAGATTAATAAAGTAATAATTATGAATATATTAAAATACACTTTTTCTGTACCTGTTTAACAGATGGTATTTTAATGCAGTTGCATTCATGACCACCAGGGTCAAAATAATCCTTTAACATAATTATTGGTCATTATTGCTTGCATTGAAAAAAAAAAAATCAACCCATTTGGCACAGTTGAAATGCTTGCATGTGTGTTCCTTTATGTACTGCTGTAATTTGCACATTGCCACACTAATGGTTCAAGACTGATTTGAAGCATTCCAATGATGGTTAACCAGACTGAGATCAGGACTCTATTGTTGATGCTTCTTAAACTAACCCCAAGTGGCATTGTGTTGATGTGGGATTATTATGTTTGGGGGAACTGCTGACTACATAAATGGTTACAGTGAGGTGTCATGTCATCTGCTTGAATTATAATCTCAAAGGTTTTCTAGCAGTATCTTGTATCAATGAAATAATCACACCAAACGTCAGTGAAGTAGACTGTTGAAATTCATCAGTAAATGTCAGGACAGCATGTCAGGAAAGCATTTCTCTAATCATTCAGTGGTTTACATAAACAGGAATGACAAGATCTGGTGTCTTCAAAGCATTATTAAGACTAAGTTTGAAAGGAGTTATTTTTTTGCAGGTCAGTTAGCATTTGGCTTCCCAAAGATTTTCAGCAGGAAGCAACTCGGGAAGATGCACAAGTTAGGGAAAACACTCTTTTTCATGTCAGCCAATAGGAGTCTGAGAGGGATTATGGCAAAAGGGCAAAGCTTAAATAACTGGCACAGTGTGAGGAGAAAAGCTTTATGGGGTGTCCGTCGGCTTTTGTACAATGCTTGACAAACAGGGCTGGTCTGAGTTTTTACACTTAGATCAGATATAGAGGAGAAATTGGCATAAGCAAAACACAAGCAAAAGGAAACAAACAAAAAAAGAACTTTTTTTTTCAGGTTTTTGGGTTTCCTGTTAATTAGTCATGTGACATCCATCCAGCAGTATCCACATGCTCGTCCTGCAACTGATCCATCTACAGTTTAACATGAGCAACATTGTTCATGTTGGGTTTTTTTTTTTCTTTTTCTTGGCTCTTTGATGAACTGGTGACCCATCCATGATGTACTCTGACAAGGTAAGAAGCAAGCAATGTTGTCAGATAGGGTTGAAATAGGAACTATGACACATCATTCTTCCATCATAGGAAAACAATAATACACATTGCAGTCACAACTGATCAGTTTAGTAAAAACTGTGTTGATTTGTATCATTTTGCATTAAAACGTTTCACTAAATAAAACAGAGTTAAGTCATAATATGAACAAAGCTAATAAAAAAGTGAATTAAAAAAGCCCTTGAATATTTCACTTTTCAGTCACATTTATTTTTCAATGGCCGAAGGTCAACATGGTTTTCATAATTGAGGTCATTACATTTTTCCTTAATCCATGACTTCTGACAAGGTGCGCCATAACATTTTGAGAGCACTCATCTTTTCTGTCTACTCAAAACTATTTTAATGATGTAGGTTGAATGGATTTACTCAAAGGGTACCATACAATTCGTCAGATTTATGAAAATGGTCAGAGAGGTTAAAAAGTAATTACGAAGTGACCATTCAGTAGCTATGGCAAGAGCAGAGGTGGTGAATTACTTTCCAGTATTAAATGCTTGTGGTTTTTCATGCCATGTCACATCTGGCTCCCTGTTCTATTTCTCATCCTGCTAATCTCTTTAAAATACTGTTAGCGTGTTCATTCAACACTATAACCAGTACGTCCTCTCAATGCCATCATTCACCAGTCATTGATTCCTATTGTCTGTAGTTAGCCAGACTGTAAAATGACCTTTGTGGGAGAAAGATGATTAAGGTAATCAAGAGTGAACTTCATGGGCTTTAATTATTTCCAGGGATTCAAGGTGATGCCTTTCAGGTGGCAAATAAAGCGCATGCGGCAGTCCTTTTTTTTTTTTTTACTTTTACTTTTGTTGAAATAAATTCCTGATAATTCTGCTTAGGAGTTACTCTATGCCAATACAACACCATAATAGCACCGTGATAGCTGCCTAAATATTAGTCATGTCCATGCTCCATGGTTGAGGTCAGGCAAACTGAGATCAATGTTGATTTTAATGTCCTCTTTCCATATTTTTGACTAATTTAGAAAAAAAAAAGTTATTTAGAAGCAGATCTCTTCGTCCACTGATGTACTGCCAAGTTCTGTATGTTGATTATTTTTTCAACGATAACAAGAAGAATGAAATGTTTGGAAATGACAGATGGTCCATGGTGTCTGGATGCACTGAGCTGCTTTGGGAAATTCTGGATTGGAAAAATGTTGGTTTAGCTCTGCAGTCACTGAACTACAGAAACTAAAGCTGATTTCTCAATATAAGTCTCCTGATGCTTCAATCTCACCGATTTTCACTTTCCTGCATAACATTTACCAGATCAGGCTTTTTCCTGTTTTAGTTGTGTGTGTATATGGCATTTGGCACAATTCCTCTTAAAATATTTCACAGTCGTGCAGTTTTTCTTACCGAGGCCTCAGTCACAGCCAGCAAACTGCAGCAGGTTAGAAAGGTCACATTTCTTAACAAATGCTAATGCACACGTTTGGGAAAAAAAAAGAGAGAGAGAGAAATGTGTTTTTGGTTGCGGTGCACTGGCTGCAGTCGAAATCTGACGTTAAAAAAACCCTTGAGAATATTGATTGGATAATACGCTTCTGTAAACCATCTGTCTGAACAATCTTCTGACCTTTCTGCGTCTCAGTCCTCTTTCCATCTGTTGTTTCTATGAAAACGGAATGCTGCTTTTTTTTCAGAAATGTGTTTAAACATGCACTTTTTTAATGATAAATCTTGCATTCGTTTCATGTCATCTTCAGCTCATTATGTCCTCTTATTTCTTATGAGACTACAGTCCACCTTGTGTGAGTTTGCCAGTGCTGCTCAAGCTACTGCTGTCAGGACTGCGCTGATAAAATTATGCACGACACTCTCAAACAAATTAAAAAGTTGGACAAGCTGTTGACAGTTTTTTCAGCAGTGCAACGCCCATGTTATGATGACTTACGTAAATCACTTTGCTCCTGTTACACTTGTACAAATAGGTTGGAAACAGGATGCCAATCATTTAAGATTGACATTTGAGTTCTACATTAGACTTTTGCATTTAAAAAAAAAAAAAAAAAAAAAAATCAGGTAGTTTTGGAAAAAAATTTTAAGCATATCATTTAAAAAAAAATCATCTTAAACTTGTCATTTACAGGGTTATACAGGGTGAAGTTACTACCTCTATACTGCAACAACTCTTGATTTAATGGAAATAAAAGTGTCACAATTTCAGTTGAATCTTCTGTGTTTTGGCTTTTGTAGTTTTGCTGTGGTTAACTCTGCCATGTTGCGTTTAATTGTGGAGTGTGGTGGCTTTTGTATAGCTGTGACACTTCAGGGCCACCATAGAAAAAAAACATATGATGTGACTGTTAACTAGGTAAGACTTAGCTACTAATGAAAAGTCATCCTAAACCATCATGTTCACATTCGGACCATGCAAGAGGTGCATGCATGGAACACATTGTGCATCATATCTATATGCCTGAGAAATGCTTCCTATTACAGCTCAGTGATTAGCTAGACTTTTCATTTTAATTATTTCTCTCTGATTATTTGTCATGTGGCAGGAAGGATGTGAATGGATGGCCCACTTGAACCCCTATGTGCCAAAGCAGAAACACATCAACCCAGAGGATTAGAGCAAGAGAGGATCGGCAGTCACATCCAGATGCTGCAAATCTGTTCCCTGCCTCACATGTGAATAGGTACGCCATTGTCTGGAGCACTGCTTGCATTGCATGAACACAGACACAGCAAAGTAGATAAACAAGCTGAAACTCAGGGTACACCAAGTTGAAATCTGCTATGATACAGGATTACAAGGTTTATGTCATGCTTAAAGCCTCATCCTCTGATTGCCAGTCAAGATTTTCAGAGTAGCACCACAAGTAATCCTTTAATGGTTGAGCTTTAATTGATAATTCCAGCAGGAATATGGGGCTTTGTTAATGTACAGAATACAGATGATCAGTCATCAGATAGTGAGCTGAGTGCTTGCATGGTTAGAATTAACTCTGCTATTTCACAAATACTCTGCAGCGTATGCTATTTGAAATGGTACGCAGTTACACGAGCTTATTGATGGCTTTCTTCTGTGCCACCATTCAATTCAATTCAATTCAACTTTATTTGTAAAGCGCCACTTCACAACAATGTTGTCACAGGGCACTTTACATACACGAATTAACATACACATAATTTTGAGCCAATTCATACATATCCCATAATAGAACCCAACTGATTTCATCGAGTCATGACTTCGATCCAATCCCCCATCCTGAGCATGCATGAGGCGACAGTGGGAAGGAAAAAACTCCCCTTTAACAGGAAGAAAACCTCCGGCAGAACCCGGCTCAGGGAGGGCAGCCATCTGCCTCGACTGGTTGGGGTGGAGAGGACAGGAAAGACAGAACAACATAACTGCACAATAACTGCAATGCAACTTGAAATACTCAAATCACTCTCACATCAAGATCTTCACTCTTTCATTGTGATGGTGGTTTGTAGTGCATCAGAGAATCAATGGAGACTCTGCTTACCTGAAGGGGAAACCTTAGCTGTCTGAAATCAGACATTATGACAAAGTATTGTTCATAACAACACATGGTAAATGGACACATGTTAATGAAGTGTTTAGTTGGAGCCCTGTGTAGTTCAAGCTTCTGCAGAAAGATATTGCAACTGTTCAAGATATTCCTCACAGTTAAACCCGGAAAAGGATGTTGTGTGGAATGACGGCTCTGTGCTGGTGTGAGTCTGGACTTTCTATGTAAAGTTTCCATCTCCCACTGTCCAAAGAAATGTTTGATGAGTTCATGTGTGATTCTAAATTTCTTCTAAGAACAAGTGTGAGCCTGAGCGCTTGTTAGTGTATGTGTTTGTCCTGCGATGGACTGTGTTCCTGCTCAGGGAGTTCCCTGCCACCTTGGCTCCGACCCCCCAATAAGCAGCTTTAGAAAATGAATGGATGACAGGATGGACAGGAGTTATTTTTATAACTTGTTACAGATTACACAAGTTCTCTTGACAAAGATATTATTCCAAAGATTAGAAACACGAAGTTCCTTCACTGTAGAATAAGAAAAAGCTTGCCTGAGTAAGACATCCAGACATACTGAACCATAATTCATAAATATACCCCCACAACCCCACCCTTCCTCTCTGTCAAAATCTACACAGCTTATTTCAAGAGGCTGCATCATCTTTGCTTTTGCTGAATTCTGATGCTTAACCATGACAGACATCATGACTTGCACATGAGTCTAAAAGGAACATGTAATGTCTAAATGTCTGTGTGTTCTAATAACCAGCTGACACATAATGGTGTGAAAAGATTGGTTGGGCTCTTTCTTACAATGTGGTCAAACTGTGTCAAACTGCTGTCTTGTGAAGCTTTTCTGAAGTCAGAAATTAAAGTTCTGTCTAATCATTTGAGGCAAAATGAAAGAACAAATCAGCCAAAACAATAATTTTACAGATTCTTTAAATATTAAAAACAAAACATTTTGATTGTGGTATTTGGGGTTTTTGGCTAAAAGTGCTAGAATGTCACAGTCCATGAAAAACAGGGTTTAACAAGGTCTTCTTCTTTTTTTTTTTTCTTTTTCTTCACTTCCACTTGATAGGTAATTATCAACTGGAAGCTGGGATAGGTAATGTTGGACAGCTAGCAAGATTTAAGAGTGACTCCTCCCCCTCTGATTTTTCTCCTTGCGTGAGCCAAAGCTTTTTTATTCACACCTTTTTCCACCACAAATTTTGTCTTTCTCGGGTGTTTAGAGGGAGGAGGCAAATAAACCGAGCCGGGTCGGGGAAATCCTTCCTGGATTATTTTCAGCCATGTTTGCCTTCTGAGTTTCTTCTTCACTACTTTTTATTTCCATCCTAACACGATATTTATAGGCAGGGTGTGTCTATCAGGTATGCGCTACTGGAGGAGAGAAGGCTGGGGAAGAAGCTTACGAAATACAAGAAATGAACAATTTTATTTTGGTCTGAATGTTTGGATTGGTCAGAGTTTTTACAAGTTTACAATAAACTGAGGGGTCTAACTATATATTATTTATTTATTTATTTATTTTTTATTTTTTTTTATATAATTACAAACTGCAGACTACTATCAGGACTATCTCTTCATCCAGAGTAAAAAAAAATGTCTCTGAGCAATATTACCTACCCCAGCTTTAAACAATGGTTTTCATTTCTTTATTTTTCTTTTTTCATGTTTCAGGTTTTATTTAAAAGGCCTATTCATTGATTTTACTTTTTCAAGTATTTATTTTTCTCATTAAAGTTTATTATAAAATTGCCATCTTTTCTTAGTGGGCCTCATCCATCAATAATTGAAATGCTCAGATGTGTTTATTGTGACAAACTTTTTAAGAAAATGGGATGTTCATAATCTTTTGTGAATGTTCTTGTCCTACAATCACTCAAGAATACTCATTCTAACATTTGCCAACACAATCAAAAATACAGTGATCAAATCAAACAAATTTTTTTCAGACTTTTTTTTAGCAATTTTGGTTATTTAAAGAATAGTTTTTCAAAATTAAAAAAACATAATATTGCACATTATGTCCTAATGTTATAATTTCCCTTTAATTAAAATAAGACTGTTTCTTTTTTATTTAATGAACACTTTGCAGTGATATATTGCCTTATAACCGCATCAGTGTATGCTCATTGCTCCACAGCATTTGCATTAAAGCACCATCTCCAGATCCATTCCATCAGTTGCAAGAATGTCCCTCCATAAATATCCAAGCCACCCATATTCTGATGGTGGTCTTTAATAATTAAAATTGACTGCAGCAGTAGGTTTTATTATGATGATTATCTTTTTTAGGAGATGGACGTTAAGTTAATGGTTAATGACACCACTGGCCTTCATTCACCTCGACGTTTTACTTAATCAGATGATCTTATTCTCTCCATCAGCAACCTGATCTTAAAAAGATGATTGGTGTGTTTGGACACGGCAGGTGGCAAATTCTTGGGACCAGACTGCAGGCTTGCTGCCTAAATTCAGCAGTAATTAGTTGGCTTCTTGTACATAAATCTGCTTTTATATTCAATACAAAAAGAAAATACTATGAGGACAACATGTAAAACACATTAAAACAGATATAAACAATGATAAAAACCCAAGTAAGAGAAAAAAAAAAAATGAAGTCAGTAGACATTTAAATAAAAAATAAAAACACGCAAGATATTTTGTTAGCTAAGTTTCGAATGCCAGGGAGAAGTAATGGGCTTTTAAGCTGGACTTAAACTACTCTAAGGAGCTTGAAGCCCTATCAGCATAGACTAGGAACTGCTACTGGGAAACCTCTATCTCCTCTAGTTTTCAGCCTGGTTTTAGGCACTGCCAACAGGAGCTGATCTGCAGACCTTTGGGCTCTTGATGGAGCACAGGGCAGCAGAAGCTCACTTAAATAAGGCAGGGCCATAAAATGCAAACAATTAATAAAATCTTAAATTGGACTTTAAAAGTCACTGGGAGCCAGTGAAGGGCGGCCATACATTGCTTGGTTTTTGTTAAAAGGCAGGCTGCAGCATTCTGCAAGTGCTGGAGGGAGCCCTGGTCCAACCCTATTTAAAGTGAGTTAGAGTAATCTAGTCGTGTTCTGATAAAACCATTAATTCCTCTTTCAAAATGAGCCCGGAGGAGATACGGCTTTATTTTTGAAAGATTTCTCAGCTGATAAAAGATTAACTTAATGATACAACTGATTTGTTTGTCAAACTTAAACATACCTTCTAAAATCACTCTAAGCTTCATTGCAGTGGGATGGGAGCAGGATGACAGAGGACCAATAACACTGTCATGTCTGTGCAGAGGGTTTGTTTGGCTAAAAACCACAATTTATGTTTTGTTTATTGATTTAAGTTTAGAAAATTAGCCTCTATCCATGAATGCACATCATGCTGACAGTCCTGTAGCGATTTCATTGTAGACGTGCTATCACTGGACGTTACAGGCAGATAAATTTGAATGTAATTTCCAAAACAGTGAAAAGAAACGTTATGCTTTTTAAACATAGAACACAGGGGAATCACGTATAGGGAGAAAAGCAAGACTGATCCCTGGGAAACCCCATAATTGAGGGTAGACACAGCAGACGAGCACTGGCCTAGACTAACAGAAAAGCTCCTGTTAGTCAAGTAAGTTTGAAACCATTGTGGTGCTGTGCCCTTAACACCTACACATGTCCAAGCGAGTTAAAGAGTGCCATGGTATACTGTGTCGACTGCTGCTGTTAAGTCTAAAAGCACAAGAACAGCAAATTTACCTGGATCAACAGCTAAAAACAAATCATTTAAGACTTTTAAAAGGGCGGTTTCCATACTGTGCCACACTTTAAAGCCAGACTGAAGTTTTTTCCAATTTCATTTAGTGAAATTAATTTTGTGATCTTATTTTTATTATTTATTTTCAGATTTTCATTCATGCTTTTGACTTTTTTTTTGTTTATTTTCTTTGTCTGCCTCACTTCTGTATCTTATTGAACTTTTTTTTGGCATTTTTGGGCATTTACCTATGCAAAGGAGGATTGGATGGCTCATCATTTCATTTTACCAAGACCCTGTTGTTTAACAATCTGAGAGGGAAGCTTCCAAACGATTTTGTGGTCCATGAACACACTCATGAATCTGATGGAGCGTTTTCATAAAATACTTATTGGAGTTATTCACAAGTTGAATTGAGTAAGATTCATAAGAAGATATTTGTGTGTTAGGTCCAATGTCTTTTGCAAGCCCCCAAAGTCATTTTACTTCTAGATGACCTTGAAAGTTATATTCTAATAGGTACATTTCTCAAGGCAATACAGCAATTAAAAATTGATGCACGCATTGAAGCTGTGATCAAAAACCGTATGATACATCTTTAATAATCTAAAATATGACTAACTTATCAGCAGATGGAAGAAAGAGGCATCCAGTTAGGAGAGTTTATAATTTATTGGCCAACGTTTTTAGTGCCCATTTATTACTGCCGCTAATTTCAGCTGACACATTAAAAGATATCACTGACAGATGATGGTTTTCCTTGATGTGATGAGTAATATATCGATTATATACTGATTCATCCCTCTTTCAGTATGTGTGGGCTTTCTCATCTCGACACTCCTTTGAGCTACAGTCAATATCCAATAACTAAGACAGTCATTCAGTCTCTTTCATGATTATATTGTGCAACTGAAGCAGCAGCTCAGAGATTGTTATTATGGTGTCGTGCGATTTGAATAATGCTAATTCATTCCACGTTTTTTTTTTGAGGGGGGTTGAGGATGGGGATCTGGGACTCAAGCGAAAATTGGCCTTGAATGGAAAGTACAGATTCATTCGTCAATCATGAGCCCTTTGGGCTACCGGAAGCCCCGGATAAGAAGTACAGTTCCAGATTAGTGTGGATCAAAGTGGAGATTAAATAGGATGGCAAACACACTGATACACCTAATTATCAAGTCTGTGAAATTTGATGAATTGCTTTGGATTTCAGAGACGTCGTCACTGATGTATTAGTGGAATTTCTCTCCATTGGCTCAATGGGTGAAACTGTTTCTGGGTTTGAGAAATATATGATTGCAAAGAGAACTGTAAAATTTGGGAACGGTAACAAAGGATATCAAAAATTAAACAGGGTCCCACGAGCGAGTGGGGAGTGAAGCATTTGCAGGCCTTCGCACTGACTTGCCTGTGTCTTATTTCTTGCACACCTCACTGTGTTGTTTAAAGCCACTAAGCCCTGCAGGATATCAGTGGTGATGTCTCATACTCTCCAAAAACAGCATGAATAATAAATGGCACATCTTAAAATAAAAACAAAAAAACCACATATTGTTAATGTATTCAGAATCTTTTTTTCTTTTTTACTTTAAAGGGGGGGCAGCTGTTGGCGTTACAATAGAACCCTCATACTCGACATCAGATTTGGCAAAAATTTTACAGAACATTTAACAGAAAAGAAAGGAGGGATGGATGGAATTTATGTTGCTGCAATGAAATTCTAAAATGCGCGAAATGAAAAATGTCAAATTTTACAAAGTCTCAGCAGTAAGTAGTTGTTGTATTTCTAACATAGCATGACATTGCTATCATCACATGCCTTGCTTCAGTAAAGCACACACATTTCCTTTGTGGTTTTGTCTGAACAACCGCTAACGAGTATTTTTTTATTACAGAGGACAGGACAGCACAACACCAAACAATGTAGCACAGCACGTCCATTAGTAATATGTATTTTCCACTAGTCAGTATCCCCTTGATGTTGCTGGAATCAGCTATTTTTCATCCCACTGTGTGTGAAGCTGCTGCGACACAGAAATGCCACAGCTTCCCTATGTGTATGTGTGTAAGTGTATGTGTGTATGTGTGTGGTAGTGTGTGTGACAGATGCTTTTATCCGAAACGGTTCACAAGAGAAGAGAATAGAGTTACAAGTGCCCCGAATGAGTTTGTGACAGGTTTTTTTTTTTTTTTTTTTTTTTATTTCGAAGGGTTTGGATGTCTTTGATTAAAAAGGCAGAGAGCTACTGAACCCAACTCCTGTCAGGAGTTGAAAATGTTCAAACGTTGTTAATTCATCACACATACTACCTTGTAAATTGTGTCAGATTTTTATTAAATGTTATGAAGATCTTAGAAGTGTGGAAAAGAAAAAATGCCTTTTAAAACCTAAAGCTTTAAATGGACAGTGGACAGACATCGCTCTTGAACATTTAAAGGTTCAGACACAGAAACAAACCCACCAGAGACACTTTTGGAATGACTGAAATTAAAGACGAAGGTTTAATTTGGGGTTTAACACTTTGAAAACAATGTTGTTGAACCTCTGACATGAGTTGTTGAAATAATGTATATTAAACAGGACCTTTTACACATGCTTTGCTCAGTCTTGTGGATCAACATGAGAGCCATCCAGCACGGTTACTTGTTAGGAAATAACTCGATAGTAATTGTCCCACTTGGCAGAAATATAGTAATCGTTACCCAAACCATCTGACCCTCTAAATGTAGACTTTGACTGTTATATTGTATTTGATAGTAGACAAGTGTTTATTTTAAAAAAATTCCGAGACATTGTTTTATTATGTTGGTAATTTCTCTGTTTTATTTTCGTATTTGTTTACTTTATTTCCAGTAAACATCATGTCAGTGGACACAAACCAGTGGATTTAACTGTTGATTTAATGTTATGAGACAGGACCGATTTGTTCCTTTTGACTGACCAAAAATCCAACATGACTGCATCCTTACTGATGTTATTCAAGCCAAGAAAACATCATCCTCTGTCTTCTCTCTTTCCATATCAGGAATAAAAGCTTTTTCAAAGGGGCAGAGAAAGGATAAAAGGTCATTTTTAATACTAAAGAAAAAAGGGAAAAGAAAACTAGTTTTAAAGCCTACACAGTGCTGCATCTGTAATTCATGTTAATGCCAAGCAATTGTCATTTTTATGGTGATGCTAAAAGCATACCCAGTGATATATATCGAAGCATTCCCTTAAGTAAGATTTTTTACTTGCCCTTGTTGCTGCAGGAGTAACGGGCCCCATGAGTCTTATGTGTGTGCGCTGGCCTTTCAGGGAACAAGGTCATGGTGTTTAGTGGCGCTCCAACACTTTTCAGTCCTTCTCCAAGGGCAAAGTGATCTTTACTGAGGTGTTTCAATAGCGTTCAAGAGTTGTGCTTACATCAATAACACAAATAAATATTCAGTGTGTTTGGATTGTTAGATTTATCTTAAACTCTTAGTTTTGTGCTTCAGCACGTTAAGTTTGAACTTTGATATTTTATGTTAAAGGGGGAAATCTGCTAACTTGATTTGGTTTGTCTCTATAGATGGATCTATGTGAGGTAAACAGAATCTTTTTGCAAAAAATGGCCAATATAAGCGAAGAGGGTCAGAGGTTAAAGTTTAAGTATACTCCCTACTCTAAAACTCCACTCATTACCAAATTAAAAAAAAAAAAAAATACCAGAAACTGCAGGTGTGGGATGCAAATGGGGGAATCGAGCAGAGAGTGGGCAGGTTGTGAATACACAGGTAGAAATTAATAAATGACAGACAGCAGATGGAAAGATAGAACACAAAAGATCTTCGAAGTGGGATGCTTTTCACCTGCAGAGTCCCAACATAATGGTGGGGGAACAAGGTGGTCCTGGACCATATCAGCTTGAGCCATTATGTGCACTGGCTGGCATATAGCTACAGCTCCAGCAGGCTCTGGCAAGTTGTGGCAGCTGGAAGTTGCCGCTGCTACGATGTGAGTTGCTGCCTGATTCCAGATGAAGATCAGCAGGTAAAAATAAAGTCCAGTGTTACTCTGACATCCATCAAAACCACAAATCTGTTCCAGTCCAACCATATTTTCTTTAAAGCTCTGTAAAATTCTAAACATGTGAAATTAGTCAGATAACAAGTTCATATCCATAAAGATGGAGGGGGCCTATCAGTTTTCTAAATGTTTCTCCTAACAACGGGAAGCACCTAATTTACATCATGAAAACAAACTGGCTTCATTCTATAGTGGGTGTTTAAGTCCTTTTTTACCCACATGATCCTGATTTTTAAAGAAATAAAAATACTAAGATTAACAACAATTGTTTTTCCACACAGTTAAGTATTACTATGTTGTTTGCAGTGAAAAACACACATTAGAGCTTAGAGAAAGTATTGTAACTCCCAGGCTTTCACTGCAATCACACTGGAGATGACGTTCTCTGTACTGATTCAAGGTTTTTAGGGTTATTAAACCTTCACCTTAAGTAACATTGTCCGTCTGAATGATGTAATTTCTTCTGAATTGATTTTATGCATTGAGCTGAAACTGAGCACAAAAAAAAACCTTTTATATCTCTGCATTCAGACAGCTGCTTCCAGCTGAGAAATCATCAACAACTGCCAACAAGCCCGCTCCACTGACATATCATGGGTGCACCCATCAACCCATAACTGAACCAACATCAATGTTTGACAAATAAGCACTTTTTCTTTATCCTTCCACGCTTTCCTCCTCTGGAAGAAGTTGAGTTTGAAGACAAAACTTTCACGACTCTCCTAATGTATCATATGTGTCATGAACTGTAAGCTGGTCTTTCTGACTTTAAGGTTTATCACTTATTTGCATCTGAGAAAGTCCTCAGGTAAAAGCCTCCTCTTTATTGTTGGTATGGAAACGTGTACGCCTACATTGGAAGTATTTCTCTTGCAGGATAAACATAAAGGTTTTTTTTTTTTGCCTATGAGAATGATTTCCACTCGCCAGTTTCAAAATCAACCTATTTTTTCATGTTTGTATCCACACCCAGTGGCTGATTTTAGCCAATGAGGGAGAACCAGACAGAGGGAATCGTTTTCTCCTATCAGCTGACCTGTAAAAATACTTTTAAACATGCATCTTATGATGCCCACTATGGAATCAAATTTGTTTCAGAATCTCCAAACAAAACTTTTTAAAACTCAAAGAAAAAACGACAATTAAAACCGAAACTTTCTAAAACTTAATTTTTGATTTTGAGATAATTTATTTTACTTATCAATCATCAAGAAAACTATTAGACTTTTATTTGGTTAAATTGGGTAGCTTTGTTCGTCGTTTCCTCTTCTTCTTTCTCTCTCCTGCTATTTTGGTTGCGCCTCGCAGGTTTTGATTCTCGGTTGTTTGGTTTCATTTCTGACACAAACCTTTCATGGGCAGGCTCTTTCAGCAACAGGAGTACTACTTTGCTGGAAAATACAGATGAACCAGTTTAGCATCTTGCATTTTATGAGACGGCATATGAATTTGAAGCTTTAAATGGTACAAATATACTGATAGTTTAATGAAGCACTGCTTCATTAAACAGTAGTTGTAGCACTACTACAACTACTGTGCTTTTAAACAACACACAGTGACAAATGCTTACCTTAAATTTTGAAGAAGTAAAATCACACTTCGAAGCCGCTGTCCTAAATGCTTGCTGAAGTCCACCGTCTACAGAGCCACATGCGGTCGGTAGCATACAAATACAAGGGTTTAAACAACATCCGGGCTACAGCTGTGTCACTCAAAAACTCACCAGCCAATCGGAATGTGCCCCTGAAAAGAACCCGCCCTTGAAAGGTTTGTGTCAGAAATGAAACCAAACAACCGAGAATCAAAACCAAAGACTGTGAAACACAACCAAAATAGAGAGAAAAGAGAAAGAGAAAGAGGAAACTACAAACAAAACTATTCAATTTAACCAAATAAAAGCCTAATAGTTTTCAGGATGACTGATTATTTTTGATTTTGAGTTCATTTATTTTACTCAAGTTTTAGAAAGTTTTGGTTTTAATTGTTGTTTTTTTCTTGAGTTTTAAAAAATTTTGCTTGGAGATTCTGAAACAAATCCGATTCCATACACCACCCCTCCAAGGCTTTGCGGCTAAAGAAAATAAGGCTAGGGGGGTCCAGTCATGGCTCCAGTGCAGCTAATAAGACCTGCTGATGTATTAACACCTTGCAGGTGGAGACATAAAAGCTTTGAATAAAAGCCCCATGGCAGGGTGGTCAAACTGTGACATGGCACAAATTTTAGAAGGGAGGATTCAAAACTCACCCCATAGAAATGTTTCAGATTCAATCTTTATTCTATAGAAAACTGCACCAGAAAAGTGAAAACGTGGCAGCTTTGCATGCTAATAGGGTTCATCCAGTCACTTGATGAGCGAAACAGGGGCCAAAAAGAGCATAGATAATAATTTAAAAAAAAAAGGGAATTATTTAATGATGTCTCCTCCAAATGGAAAGCAAGAGGGCGGTACTGTTTACTACCATATGCCAGACACACAGACAGGCAGGTCGACAGTTATGAAGACAGATGAATGATGCAACGCCTTCAGCACTGAGGGAAATGAGATCAGATGTTGACAGCTAGATGGACAGACCCCTGGTCTGGCATTCAAATGTTTTTCTCTCACATCTGCAATCACACTGTTTTTGAGTGTGGCCTCTCTCCAGATGCTCAGATTTGCTTGTCTGCAAATTCAGCCTCTCTTTTAGCTCCATTACAAGTTGTATAATATCACTGAGTTTAGCATAATATGTGCAGTGCAGCAGGCTGCCTAAGATAAACGCCTCACAAGCAATAATCTTTCTGAAGTCTGTGGTGTTCGGCCACCATGCTAAAAATCTGCAACGTATGGGGCCTATATCATAAATCATTATGGTCACTCAGCATTTATACTTAGGCTCTAAAGTGCTGAAACCTGAGAGAGATTATAATACACATGAACCTGTTCCCAGGATTGACAAGATTTCTCTGTGCGCCCCTCCCATCCTGTGCACTACATTCATTTCATCTGAAGACTGCATGAATCTCTCCACCGGGAAAATGATGCAGGCTTGTGTCTCCTGATGTACCCTACAGTGTTTTAAAATACAAATAGATAACCCTAAATAAACAAAATCGAGTCTGTCATGGGAGAGCGGTCCTATGCGACGATCAGCCTGAGGACGCATCACATCATCACGCAGGAGAGGCTCGCCAGTAGGTGGCAGTCGTGTCCCATTTGCAACACACACGGGAGGAAACTGTCTCCCCACTCGGACTAAATCCACTTTTTTTCTGTTGCTTGCTTGGTTTTTGTTTCCTCTTGCTCGCACACACACACACACACACACACACACACACACACACACACACACACACACATATGAGAACGATTTGCTCCCTGCAATATAAACTGACCAATACGTAAAGGGGGCAACAAGAAAGGAGTATAATTAATAACTGCCAGCGCAGAGTGAGGTGGATGCCTCGGCTCTCAGCAGGAGGGAAATTGTAGAATCTGTCAAAGTTCAGAGCAGCAGGAAGACTGAGAAGGAGGAGGAAGGATATTTCCTGCTTGCAGCGCCCCAGTTCTGCGGCTGACGGCTGAGTCGATCCACCAGCAGACACTGAAGAACTGTCTCAGCTGGAGAGAACCGCTTGTCAGTGGGAGGCAACCTACATAGTGCCCCCACCTGAACTTGTCAATTCATTGTGTGTCCGTGCTGTGTGCCGTAATTCCAGGTTTAAAAACGATGAGCGCACCGGGGCACTCCGGAGCGCACCGGCGGATGCAGCCTGCGCGCGCGTGTTGGAGCGGAGTCGTTTGTGGCCACGACTGAAGCAGATCAGCACTCCGCAGTCCAGAGAAGCGAATACAACTGGACTGTTAGCATCTTGTGGATAAAAACCGCTGGAAATGTGGGCGCAGAAGTCATGACTGCCTTTGGTGAACTGTAACTCTCCTCCAGACTGGCTGAGATCTGGGCTCGGCGCGGAAAACCTGTTAGAATTTAGCGTTGGGTGGACAGAGAGAGCTCTTTCCCACTTGAAGCCTGAATCACGTCAAGAGGGCTCTGAAGCTTTGTGGGAGATACCCGCGGGATTTCTGTCTTTCTTTCTCTTTTCTTTCTTTGCATCCAAGATTAAAGCGTGTTTCCTCCCAAATATGGATTGAGGAGCAACCTAAAAGAAAAGAAGAGATTACCTTCGCTGGCGCCAACTTTATCACTTCTCTGATGTGTAGGATAATTCATTCACAATACTGCGGGACTGCTTGCATCGATATCATCAAGAGGGAAAACAAAAAATAAGCATCTGGAAAGCCGCGCTGGGCTGTGCGGTGAAATAGAATCAGGTTTGGTGACTGAGAAATAACCAACAAAAAAAAAAAAAAAAAAAAAAAAAAAAAAAAAAAGGGGAACAAGTGAAAACTTGAATTTGGTGAAGGAGCAGGACGTTAAAAGCAACCCCACCTCTGCCACTTGGGTGTCTGGATTCTGGTCTCCCAGTCTAAATGATGAGCATTTCTGGATGTAGCTTATTAATCCTGGCTTTACATGCATGAGGTCCTCCGCGCGCTCCATGCTTTGGAAAGGTCACTTTCTTCTTTATTTTTCTTTTCTTTTCCCTTTTTAGATCGGAAAGAAAAATAACTGCGTTACTTTCTATTGACCTGAGTCATCATTTGGAGCAAACCTGGGACCACACTGAGCACCGCTTCGCATCGGGAGAGTAGTTTCAGCAACGGCACTTGTGGGTGTCTGTGTGTGTGATGTGCGCCCTGAAAGAAGAGGGAATATCCGTGGCATTATGGGCCATGATCACTGAGTGTTAACAGCATGCCATCTGGACTAATGTGTGGATTACATACCACGTCTTGCCTGAGTGGGAACACAATGAGTCTGGGAAGAAAGTGACACCACGGATCCTGCAAAATCGCTCGAGAGTTGCGGATTTTTTTCTCTCCCCCCTTTCTCCCTTTTTTTTCGATGGTGTTTTTGGGGAGGGAGCGGAAGAAGGACCATTCTCCACCTAAAGCAGAGACCCCCAGGACCTTGCTTCTACGTGAATAAGTAAGTTATTGATTATGATGCACTGAACTCACAGCTTGTGCCTTTTTCCCTTCCTCATCTCGCATAAGTACCTTTCATTCTTGTTCCAAACGTAGTGAGGATTTCTCTCTCTCTCTCTCTTTCTATCTTTCTCTCTCTCTGTCTTTTCATGACTGCAGTGTTGAAGGCATTTCCAAGCTTTTACCCTCACTAATACTTCAGCTTGCGAGTAAAAGATGACTAAACGTGCGCTGATTGAAAAGATAGGAACGGGGGTGCGCGCGCTGGCACTGGTCTGCTTGCTTTCATTGCGCGTCCTTGAGTTGAGTGTACGAGCAGAACGCACAGATGGAATGAATGCAAAATGTAAGAAGGTGAAACAGGAAGAGTGGCTCTTTTTTTTTTTTTTTTTTTTCCTGTGGAGCAACACAACAATCCCGTGAGGAGAAGTGAGACACAAAGCGGTTCTGTTCTGTGGAGAATGCGGGTGAAGGCACCTGCAGTCCAAAGGTACCAGTCCTTCCAGTTTCTACATGCATGCGCCCATCAGTGTGTGAGATCTGGCCGCGTTTAGCAGGAGTGTCTCTAAATGCGAGCCGCCGGCTGGGGAACGTGTAGCATTTTGCACTGGGAATGAAAATGCAAGCTTTGCCTCTTTGGCTGGCCTATCTGACTGTTATCGGGGTAAATAGCCAGACATCAGTCTGCCCCCCCCCCCCCCCCCCCCCCCCCCCCCCCCCCCCCACACACACACACACACACACACACACACACACACACCTCCCCCCCTCCTCTCCTTTTCCCCGCGTGACTTACACAGAAGGCGCTTGTTCACCATCTCCGTGGTAGCCTGGGAGGGAGCTGTCCTTCTTCGTGGTGCTGAAATGAAAATCTGCCGCGTGCACTTTGCTCCTGTGAGGAGAAATAGACGTTGCAGTTCATGGCTGGAAAATCTCATCGAAGCCAGAGTATTGCTGGGTCTGAACCTTTCCGCAGCATGCCACAAAGCAACAGATGACTCTTTCTCTTTGCGTGTTTGTAGGTGTGATAGGAGTCCAACATGAGTTCCATGTGTCCAACTGCAAGTGAATAATGCAAGGAAATGTACCTAATCTCACTTCTGTTTTTTAAAAAAAACATTATCATTCTCATATTTCCTGTTCTTAACTCCAAAACTGTTGAGCTTAGAGATAAAGGTGTGTGTTAGGTGTGTGATAAACTAGAGTAGGGGGCAAAGGCCTCAGCAGACTGATTCTTGTCTGACTCTTCAGACAAAGAATAAATCGCATGTCTCACCTGTAAAAGTGAAAAACATGGCGTGCATTATTCACCCACTGAAAGAAAAGCGCTCCATATGATGGAGTGACATCACCTTGGGGAGACAAATTAGACTGCTGATTTTATGTTTTTGCCCTGTCAGAGGCTTTAGCATGATGAATCCTCCCCACATATTCCCAAGATTGCAGTTATTTATTGGCAACTGGTGCAGGATGATTCATGGTAATAAGCACAGAGACTATTCCTCCTCCCCCCATTTAACACTCCTCAAACCCTTTCATAACGATGGATGTCTTCTTGGAGATGAATATGATTTTTTGGGATGTCACATGTAAAGCTAGTCCACATCACAGGGAAGTAAGTTTAAAAGTGAGACGTCATTAAGGCATCTTTGGATTGCAATTTGTTTCTTCACTGTACTAAACTGACAACAGCTGTATCCCTTGTGTGTCCCTATTAGTCCTTTTAAACAGTAGGAAATAGCCTGAGAGCAGGTGCAGCACAGGAACCAAGTGGGACTTCCTGCTGCTCACACAAAGCCACTTTCCAGCTGATAGTATTTCGACTATAGACATCTGTTTTATGTCCAATTTCTCCTGCCATTGTTGTCTGACTTATCTATTGAAAATCATTCTGAGCAGCCATGTCAGAAAATTAATGAACTTGTCAACTGGAAAAGGGCACTCCTGCAATGAGGTGCCAGGGTCTTGCAAAGCGACAGACTGTATACCAATGTTCCCTTTCTCCAATGCCTTTGTCATTTTTCCCCTCCTCAGTCTCTGACTCAGTTCAGATCAAGGCCAGCACTGTGTGGCTTATAATAAAATGTTCATTTCTCAAATCGGATTAATCTTTGTAAAGCCCAGCTTAGGACACCATTAGCATTCATTTCTTTCACTGCTGGGGACTTGTATCAATAATGGAGCTAGCCCAATATTCTTCATCTTTTCTGGGTATAAAATCTCTCCGGGGGTTTCACTCAGTGAAAAGGGGAATAGTTACAGTGATCTGTTATCTGCTTCCTTGGCTTTTGTAGTGGGGACCAGCAGCGTAATGACGGGGGTCTGAGGCGGTAGGCCAGATAGGAACTGAACGTCCTGAAGCTGGGGGTGAAAAAAGCCATACATAATGATGTAAAAAAGAAACCTATTATGTAAGAAATCTTATAAAAGGTTATACATATTAACACATAACCTGGAGCTAAACAATATATTGGCATTACTTATTTTACTTGATCCGGAATATTTAAACTTCTAGTATTGTTCATAAAATTTTCTACTGGAAAATATGGTTCTGTTTCAATTAGCAATGCTTCCTAAACATGCGAAAGCCCCATTAATACTTCTGCCATTTTAGAACAGTTGCAGTGATATATGGTTTCAGCACTGTGCTCTGGTCTTTAAAGGTGGAGTATGTAAGATTTTCAATATTTTCAAAATAAATTAACTAATAAAATAACTACAATCATAATTAGATAGTTTTTTGAACATGTAGGTTCCAGTCTGTCCATATTTGATGCGTTATTAAATTACAAGTTTAATTAATGACAAAGGACAAAAAGCACTTTTTTTTACTGGTAGGCAAACATTTAAGAAGAGTCTTTGTCATTAATTAAACTTGTAATTTAATAACATCAAATATGGACACACTGAAATCTCATTATGATTGTAGTTATTTTTTTTAGTTAATTTATTTTGAAAATATTGAAAATCTTACATACTCCACCTTTAAACATTGTCGTGTTCCCCTAAGGGATAGAGTTTAGTTCTTAGCCAATCAGAAATGAAAATGTTTTAAAGTGGATGGGTATGGAGATTTGACCAAAAGTAGCAATAATACAGTTCGCAGCTGCCGTTTAAACATGTTGATTAATCACATGAACTGTGAAGGTTGGCAAGAAAAGTCACCCCAAAGGAACTAATGTCTGAAATATACTATAGCAAGCCAGAAAATATGATAACGTCTTATATAGTTCTGCCAGTCTGCATCACTAACAGTTATTTTTAATGTGCTGAAAGAAAAAAAAAAAGAGATTGACACGTGTTTGAGGAGAGCAAAGTGCCTCAATGTGGCACTTTGTCACCGTTTTGTCACAGTAAATAATAGTTTCCTTATAAAGTCATGAGTAAGAAAGAAAAAAAGTGCCTGTTGTCTTCAGAGTGCGGTGTTACTGTGTGCAATCATCCGAGTATGAGGCCGTTAGATGCTTTTGTAATATAATCTGTTCTACCAACCATGCACAAGCAGGCCTCCTCGACGCTGCACACATACACAGACAGACATGGATGGTATCTGCAGTAGCCCTACTCATTAGTCATCCTTTCCAGCATGTCTGTCTGAATGTTCTGTATGGGGAAAGAACAGCTGAGCAGAGCAGGGGGACGACCGCAGCACATTCCACCAGTCGATGGATTAATCAATTGGTGTTCCAGCTTAGCCCATCCATCTCGGGGAATAATCTGAGAGACATCATAAAAGTGCCAGTCTATCTTTCCAGAGGCCAGGGAGAATTGCTTCTGTTTTCTGTCTCCACTGTGACTCTCATCGTTGGAATGGGAGCGGATTCGATGAAATATAGAGCAAAGCGCACACGCAGCGCAGACGCGTGTGCACATGCAACTCCAAACATTCTGTTGTGATTCAGATCTTAAAAAGCAGGGAGTCCAAATTCAAGTCCATCACTGTCTCTCCGTTTCCTGACTTCCTTCATCGAAATCAGCTAAGAGCACTGACCTGAATTCAGGATGCATCGTTACTCGCTTGCTTTACATCATCCACCTTGACTCACTGACGGCGTGTTTTCAACTCACATACCTTCAGCTTTTTTCTCCAGCGCCAGTCTCTCTCTCCTTGACCCCACTAGGATGTCACAAGCTACTAAAATGAGAGTGACAGCAGCCGAAGTTGGACTGATGTAATGGCTCTGTTAATAACAGCTTGCTTGGGTACAAGACAAATGCACATACACACACTCCACCTGCATTTCTCTCCCAGTGCCTCACTGTCACGCACAGACATGCATGCACATTGACAAAATGTGCACGGAGGAGTCATTGTTCCTGCCTTTTGGGCAACAGGGCCCTATCTGTTTAATATGATACTGGCACTGGCCACTATGCTAATTCATGCTGCTAATTTAAAAGGTTAAATGGGGTGAAAGAGGGGTGGAGGGCTATCTCTCACTGCCTCATTCTCTTTTCCCAGAAAATGCCTCATAGAGCTGTCGATATTCAAGGAGTTTTCAGAAAAAGAAAGTAAAGGATAATTTTTTTTTTTTTTTTTTCTGTGTGAACGGAGGACTTTCTCTCAAGCACTGCTTCTCAATCTTATGCTGTTGACACTGGATTTCGGTGGGAGCTGGGCGTGCTCGCCACTCTGAGCTCTAAACACTCAAAGTTAAAAAACATTTGAACTGGAGAGATGCCCTTCAAACAGGTTTTAGTGGTCGCATAGCAACAGAGCCATGGCGACTGCATCCCTAGGCAGCTTATGAGCCGCTGGCTAAAATAGAAGTTGTCGATGGACACTCGGCGTCAGTGACAAATGCCAATACTGTAGGCACTTGCAAAATTAAAGATCACATTTCCGTGGGAGTTATTTGTTCGTGTTGACAAGACAAATCCTGACATCTGTTTGAGAGGTCGAGGGAATTTTTAAAACATCCATAGCTGTGTACAGTAGAATGCACTGCTTACCTTTTAACTTGCGCTGTTATTTTTGTGATGAATTCAAAAATGCCCCGCGGCTGTAATGGATATTTGACCTGTAAGAACTGACGGGTTTCTCCTTTTGGAGAAAAAAAAACCCCACTCTTTTCAGACAATCTTTTGCCCCGTAACAAATTGCAAGCTTTATCTGCAGGGGGAGTTGCAAAGATTTTGTAGCTCTCTCTCTCGAACAAAGCAGGGAAAGTGTTTGACTAGGATGTGTTTAATTTTACAAGAGACCTTCCTCAGGTGCAAGAATCAAAAAGCCGGAAGAGGGTTTGTATGTATCACACACAAGGAAAGCTTCAGCTGCTATTTTACCACATTTCTCTGTGTTTTGACATATTATATTAATGTATTTCAGTGGCCTTCATGAGTGCTTTACCGCTGAGCTTCAGTAAGCTGCAATCACAGCATGAGGAGAGGAATGCTGTCTTCATGCTGTGACTACAGGAGGCTCCGCATTCAAAGGTAAAGCAAAATAATTACTAGCATTTTGAAATGAGATACTTACAAACTCTGAGCGTAACCTAGTAATGGCATGTTTGGCCTCCACCATTTATGTGGCTCAACGCTGACTATCAAATGTGCTTCTGAAAAGCGTACATGAAGTGCCTTGTTATTACACGTGTGAGGAGTCAGAAACAGAAGTGTATCATTTTCTAAAACAGGGTATTTTAGCTGTGTATATGCAAAGATCTGGACGTGCATGTGTGCCTCTTATAGATTGGTGCATTCTGCAGACCCAAGGGTGCAGAATGAATGTCAGCGATCTGGGCATGTGGGTTGAGCTCTGCAGTCTGCCTCACAGATTGGCTTTTTAACTTATAAGCTCGGCTGAACCGGCAATCAGACGGTAGTTTCGCAGCAGGACTCTGGTCATCAGTCAGAGCTACATGGTGTAGCGTCGTCACTCCCTAACCCGCACTTGCATGGTTACAGTTACCATTAAACTAAATGGACAAAGCAGCTTTGATTAATCTAAGACAAAAAAAAAAAAGAAAAAAAAAAGACTTTTTTAAACTTTTTGTTATTTTAAGACAAAACGTTAAGTGTTAAATATTAAACTCACACAATAACCAAAACATAAAAGAATGATCAAAGTCGAGCACAGGCTCTGTTCTGTGCTTCCATTCTCTTTTCCTCATGACTGTTTAGGGATGAATGTGGACTTGATTTTATCTCTGGGAGTATTCTGTGAGAGTATCTTTATGTATTTTTCTCACTACCCTCTCACGCTGTTAGTCTCTGACCTTATTGTGTCACTCATCCAGGCACCTGCATGTAAGCAAGGCGCCCTACTATGATAGTTTTGATCTGACAAGGATTGACTTACACTTGATTTAATCCAAGTTGTCTCTGTATAGTCTGCTGAGGTACCAGTCTGCTCCACTGCTCAGGTCAGGGTCTTGTGACAAGGGCTGTCAGTCTGCAGAAGCAGAGAAAAAGGCTGCCAAAAGAGAGAGAGAAAAAAAAACCCAACCCTGTATAAATTGAGATAGCTCACACATGTCTGGCTAATAGGTAATCTCCTACACAGACGACAAGAACTAATCCTAAACAGATGCCTCCTCATCAAATGAAACCCTTTCCAAACACACTGTTTGCCTGGAATGAACACTGGAAGAAAAGCTTTGTTTTCATACTGGTGGCAGTTTTTTCTCCGAAGCTCAAAATGCATGCCTCTTTAGTGCTGAAACCTCACTCCACTCCAAAAAAAGGCTACAGTTCAGGTCATGTCAATACGCATGAAAAAAGAATAGAGTACTTTTTCACATAACAGCATCTGGTACAAGCTTCAATCTTTCTCTCAGTGTAACATTTCCCATCGATGAAAATACTAAATTGAATTGATGAATTTAAAGTAGTCACAAAAGGTTTTAGCGAGGTAGCTAATCATGCTTGATGGAGTATATGTGTGTGTGTGAGTGTGTCTTTGTGCGAATGCATACAGTGGAATGAGTAGCCTCCTGCAGTCTGTGCCAGACTCCTCAGCATTTGGCTGCAGTTCGTCTGTCACTGAGGAGAAAAAAAGGCTCGGCATTCAAGGCCTTGTCATATTTCATTTCACTTTAGTGAGTAAATTAACATCATTTTAACCATTGGCAGATATGTCTTAATGGAAACTGAGTAGGTACATTATATCAGGTGCATGCAAAAACTATCCAAGTAAGCAGTGTAATGCCTCAGTAAATTAGAATTTAAATTCCAGTTGGACTTTCATTGCGTTTTAAAGGATTATTTAATGCTGACAAAGGAATGCTTCAGCTCAGTGGAACTCAGCAATGTGTAATAGCTGTGTTGGTTGATGGTACAAAACATAGTAATGTTACAATAAAGGCTTTAAAACTAATAAATACTCCCACTGATCCTTGAAATCGTATAGTGAGTGTGTATGCTTTGTAAAGTGACAACATGTAGGTTTTCCATTGAGGCCGCATGGTGGCATAGTGGTTAGCACTGCGGTGTCACAGCAAGAAGGTTGCTGGTTCAATCTTGGGTTGAACACACTTTCTGTGTGGAGTTTGCATGTTTGCACACCCATGTATGCATGGGTTCTCTCCAGCTTCCTCCCACCATCCAAACACATGCATGTTAAGTTGTGTGTGAGTGGTTGTTTGTCTCTGTGTGGCCCTGTGGTGGACTGGCAAGCTGTCCAGGGTGTACCCTGCCTTTCACCCAAAGACTGCTGGGATATGCTCTAGCTTCCCTGTGACCCTTAATCTGACTAAGCAGTTAAGATAATAAATTAATGTTTTGTATTAGAGGAAACTCTAATGCAAAAAAAAAAAAAAAAAAAAGATGAAAGTGCTGGCTCAGAAAAATGTCCATGCCTATCTTTTCCTTTGAAAATTTTAACAGGCTTGCATTTTGCATTATTCTAAACTGTCACAAATGTGATATTGCACTTCTGTTAAATGTTCAAAACTGCTTGGGGAAGTAGGCCAGGCTGGATGGTGGTGTTCAACCATGGATTGCAGTGCAAGAAAACCAAGTTTGAGTTCCATCTGATTCCATATTGTGCAACAACGTTTCACTTTTTGACTTCCATTTTACGTCGGGGTTATTTAGGGTGAGGCATTTTATTGAAACAATGCAAGGTTAGACGTAGATATTAACAGACAATATAGATGCTTTGGGTTAGAGATTAATACAAAAAAAAACATTATTAGGCCTAAGTGTTAACAAATGTGTTATCAAGTTTGCATTGCATGCTTCTTTATACCACAACATAAGCCAAAAGCCCTGTTGCAGATGTATCATCTTCCTCAACATGTCACTTTGCTGAGGGATCTAAATCCCATGGGTTCTCGGTTTTTGTGGGTCACTGTCCTGCTGATTTAAGACATGTCCCTGCACCAGCACACCCAATTCAAAATAAATGCATCCAGCAGCTTATTGTCAACTTCTGCACAATGACCCTTTAATGTGAGTCATGTGTGACGAAGCATGGAAACATCTTAAACCTGTTGGACAGCGTCCCTGGAGAACAAGTCTAGTTTGACATCCCTGGCTGTGGAAATGTTAAGTATTTGTTTTTAAAGAGTCTCCTGGGAAGAAAAAGCAGAAATTGAAATAGTTTCCTTTTATTTTGTAAACTCTGAGGCACATTTTTACACATGCACTAATAAAAAACAATTTGACAAAGGAAAATAAAATGTGTGAAATATTCAGAGGCAGGGAATCTGTTGAAGAGATGACGGATTATCTCCAGCACTGATTCACTCAACTTCATTTTTAATGATTTTGATCATTGCAGGTGGGAAGCTAGGTGTAGAACCCTAGTTTTTTGCTTTAGTGACTCCTCAATTACAGTGACTGCACAGAGGAGGGTCGCATCTGGCAGGGCATTGTGAGCCTCTGTGAATAGCTGTAGAAACTCATTCATTTTTTCTTCTTTTACCACTAACTCCTTCACTGAGTCGAATCAATCAAACTTCAAGTTGTTTATTTTTTCTTTCTTTTTATATATAGTAGGCCATTTGTTCACATTCCATAATTCTATACTCCATACTTTACTTATTGTAGATCATTTTACGCAACATTAAATTCAGATATGGTATTTCGAAATGTTGTTGTTTGAACATCATAGAGCTGCTGTGACCTTCTCGTCTGGTCTGTATGAGCAGAGGAGTCCTTGATATTCCTTGTCTGTGGCTGTGTGGTTTGATCCCTCTCCACTCTGGAGTCCGTCGCAGTGATATAGTGATTATGTATAGTAACAGGGGAACGTTCCAGGCTCTATGTTGACTGCTAATTGGGCTCCAGTGTAACGACTGTGTCATATTAATGACCCAGATCCAGCTCATTGTAATATTCATGAGGTGCGAGTATTGCCTTCTCTCTCTGGGGCTGCATGGAAGAGAAGTTTATGAGAGAGTGTGTGAAAAACAGAGTTTGTATGTTGATGCAGATGCAAGTGTGGGAGTTGGGAACAAAGGTTGATGGCCATGTACAGCCCCCTTTTTAATTTATCCTTTTGTGTTGGTGAAAAGCAATTGCATTTCTCACTGCCTTGTTTTTCCATTTAGGTTTTCCCCGTTTGCACTGCCACTGATATGAAAAAGCGAAGGTCGTTTTAAATCAGTATTTGATTTGCAGACAAGTGTTGTCGCTAATTGACTCTGTTTGTGTGACGTATGTTGAGAAAGAGACATAAAAAACATTCAAGCAGATATCATCCATTTCGGGAGAAAAAACAGGATGAGCTGGGGTTTTTTGCAGAGGATGACAAACCTGTTTGGGAGATGAATTGTTTTCTTTTAGGACATTATGAGCAGGTTAAAAGGTTCCCCTGTGCTGCATGAAACAGGTGGGACTCCTATGGTCACTGGCATGCAATCCTTCCTCCCCCCCCCCCCCCCCCCCCCCCCCCCCGCACTGATGCTGTATTCATTTGCATAATACTAATCAGAGCATAAAAGAGAGTCGGGTTATTTCTGTTTTCATTAGCCTCATCTCTGGATCTGTTTTTATTATATAAGGGTCCTATCATGTTCTAGCCATCATATCACATTTTTTATGCTCAAAGGCACAATTCTGCTGTGCCGTTTCCTACTTTGCAATGCTTAAATCGGAAGGTGGTGTTTTGTAGTTGGAAGAGGTCGTGTGAATGTGAGCTGTTCCTTACGGCTAAAACATTTAAAATCACTTTGGCAAGGAAGCAGAACAGGACCAAGTTCTTCCTATTGTTGTCTGGACAAGTTAAAGTACATGCCCAGGTGACTGATTAGACAGGACAAGGTCTTTTGAAGGGAAAGTAAGTATCACATCCTGATTGTGAAGTGCTTCCTCGACATCTTATCACTGTGGGACAAAAAGTTCACGCCGCATCCCCATTTCTACCCGACTTCCTCCTAATTTGTAATCCTGTTGTAGTTCCATGTTGGTGTTCGCTCTTGAATGATGAACCTTACTGGCAGACTGCATTTCCTTGTGTGGACTAAAATGATGCATGGAAACAAGGGGTGTTCCGCTGGCTTCTGTCTTCCAAAGACAAATCAGATTTTAATGAAGAATGAAAGTGGCTCAGCAGCGTCTCTGGCATTAGATCCAGCACAGTAACTTTTGTGCAGTGATGAGGCATTCATTATAAAGCCGGTTGAGAATGGCAGCTATCAATTTGTAAATGACTTGTATTCATCATATAAATTGTGCTGCAAGTGTTGGAAGCACACCCATAAATGTCAAAAATGCAAATGGTCTTCTGTTGATAGCTGTGCAAACAGGGTGGGTGTGGAGGAGCCTCTTTTAACCCCTAAAAGCTGGGATCTGCTCTCTTCTTTAACATGACAGCAGAGGATTTCATAGTTGTTAGGGAAACGAGATTTGCTGGCATATGGGAGAGATATCCTTTTCACAGTGCTGAAATAGGGGAACGTATCTGCATGAGACTGTTCTGCCATTTTTGTACTCATTTGTTCCAACATCAAAGGGTTGACTGCATTGTGATTACAGCCCCTGTGAAGTGGACCTTAATCCAAATTAATTGATGGAGCAAAGCTGGAATAAGCGAACAAGAGCGGTATTGTTTTGTATGCTACAATAGGAAAGTTCAGCATGATTTTTTTTTTTTTTTTTGTAGTGAACTGAATATTTTCATACAGTGCTTTCCATTGGCTTTCATCTTTTTTTAATATCAAAACACTTGAGGAATGTATGCACTTGTCTCCTTGCTGTGCCGTGGTAACCATGGTTCTTCATTTGAAGTAAAAAAAAAAAAAAGTAAAATAAAAAGCTTGGGACTGTTTTAAATGCTGTGTGCATCCTATGTACATATTGTGATGGAAATTGTAAATCTAAACTCACATAAAAGTGTCTGAAATTAAATTACATATATAAATACACTGCTCAAGAAACTAAAGGGAACACTAAAGTAAGACATTGTAGATCTGAATGAATGAAATATTTTTATGAAATATTTTTTTCTTTCCATAGCTGAATGTGCTGACAACAAAATCACACAAAAATGATCAATGAAAATTAAATGTATCAACCCATGGAGGTCTGGATTTGGAGTTACACTCAAAATGAAAGTGAAAAAACACACTACAGGCTGATCCAACTTTGATGTAATGTCCTTTAAACAAGTCAAAATGAGGCTCAGTAGTGTGTGTGGTCTCTGCATGCCTGTATGACCTCCCTACAATGCCTGGGCATGCTCCTGATGAGGCGGCGGATGTTCTCCTGAGGGATCTCCTCCCAGACATGGACTAAAGCATCCGCCAACTCCTGGACAGTCTGTGGTGCAACTTGGCGTTGGTGGATGGAGCGAGACATGATGTCCCAGATGTTCTCAACTGGATTCAGGTCTGGGGAACGGGTGGGCCAGTTCATAACATCAATGCCTTCGTGTTGCAGGAACTGCTGACACACTCCAGCCACATGAGGTCTAGCATTGTCTTGCATTAGGAGGAACCCAAGGCCAACCGCACCAGCATATGGTCCCACAAGGGGTCCGAGGATCTCATCTGGTACCAAATGGCAGTCAGGTTACCTCTGGCAAGCACAAGGAGGGCTGTGCAGCCCCCTAAAGAAATGCCACCTCACACCATTACTGACTCACTGCCAAACCGGTCATGCTGGACGACGTTGCAGGCAGCAGAACGTTCTCCACGGAGTTTGTCATGTCTGTCACATGTACTCAGTGTGAACCTGCTTTCATGTGAAGAGCACAGGGCGCCAGTGGAGAATTTGCCAATCTCGGTGTTCTCTGGCAAATGCCAAAAGTCCTGCACGGTGTTGGGCTGTAAGCACAACCCCCACCTGTGGACGTCGGGCCCTCATACCACCCTCATGGAGTCTTGGTTCTGACTGTTTGAGCAGACACATGCACATTTGTGGCCTACTGAGCTAATTTTGCAGTGCTCTGGCAGTGCTCCTCTTAGCAGGAGGTAGCAGTCCTGTTGCTGGGATGTTGCCCCCTCACAGCCTCCTCCACATCTCCTGGTGTACTGGCCTGTCTCCTGGTAGTGCCTCCATGCTCTGGACACTACGCTGACAGACACAGCAAACCCTCTTGCCAAGGCTCGCATTGATGTGCCATCCTGGATGAGCTGCACTACCTGAGCCACTTGTGTGAGTTGTAGAGTCCGTCTCATGCTACCACGAGAGTGAAAGCAACGCCAACATTCAAAAGTGACCAAAGCATCAGCCAGAAAGCATCGGAACTGAGAAGTGGTCTGTGGTCACCACCTGCAGAACCCCTCCTTTATTGGGTCTGTCTTGCCTATAATTTCCACCTGTTGTCTGTTCCATTTGCACCACAGGGTGTGGAATTGATTGTCAATCAGAGTTGCTTCCTAAGTGGACAGTTGCTATATCTGAATATGGCAAACATAGGAAGAAAAACACTAGAAAGAAACACTTCATACAATCTGTTCTCCCACATTTCACGTAAAAAATCATCATCAATTTGTAGCATCTAGAATATCCACCTCTTGTTTGAACTCAAGAGAAAAACAAAAAATAGGTTAAAATGATTTGTGGAACCAGTGAGTGTTTTTCCAAATTTGTCCAACCTGCAAAAGGGGTGCAAAGGACTGATGAAAACATCTGAACCATAGAAGAAGGGGTAATACCAATCAAAGCAGGCATAGTATAACGGTACATCAATTTCTCAGAGCATGCCGAGGAATGTAATTTCTGATACTTTATATAGCCTTCTTTACAGTTTCATAGCAAAATAAAGAAAACTGAGCAAAGTAAAACTGTGTGTAACCCCACATTCTCTGTTCTGATACAGGCTGGAAAATATTACACTCTGTAATGCAACCAGTTGTTATTTTTACAGTTTATATTAAGTGGATTTCCTTTCACTGAACCCACCAAAGAACCATCCTTTCAAAGGTTGATGCACAGATTATTCATATTATATGTGTTTGTAGGACTAAGGTTAATCATTCAGTTTGCACCTCTTAAAACAGTAAGTTGTGGAATGCCTGGTGTTTAGAAACATGGCCCAGTTATGGAAGCAGTGTCATGTTCATTTTAAGCATTGCTTAAGATGTTGTGGACCTTGTTGGTATTTCATGCATTTTGGCTCGACATTAGCCAAAAAATGAGTGAAATGTTTCCTGTGCAGCTGACTGCAACCCAATCCAAAGCAGATTTGATCTAGAGATCTCCTATTTTCCATGTCTCATAACTAGTTGTGAAAACAACATTCCTTCCATCCATCCATCCATGCAAGATTTCCCTACCCTGGCCTGTTCCTTAAGCTCCCATGTTGGAAGTCTGAGGTGTTTCAAGGCCAGGTGAGCAGCATGGTCCCTCAAGCATGTCCTGGATTTCCCCCCAGGGCCTCCTCCCAGTTGGACATGCCTGGAAACCATCCCAATGGGATTTGCAGGAGGCCTCATTTGGCTCCTCTTGATGTGGAGGATCAGTGGTTTTACTCCAAGGTTCTCTGGATGACTGAGTTTCTCGGGCGATCGCTAACGGAAAACCCAACCACAATGCAGATGTTTTTATTCGTAATGATGTTATTTTAGTCAAGACCCCCACCTTCTGACACTTGGTGAGGGTAGCTTGACTAGTAAATTACAAATCATACCACCAGTGTCTAGCAGCAGATTTGAGGTTAATACTAACACTGGGACTGACCACCTTACAGCCACAGCTCTAGTTTGTCACCTCAACAACAGAGGCAAAAGACTCATACTCACTTGAGACATGATAAAAGCTCTGTTGATTCTGGGAGTTGAAGCTGTTTCTGACAGAAGACTTTGTCAGACTTTGCCAACAGACCCACACAATATGTTTGGTTGTTTTAGGCCTGACCGGCATCCTTCCCCAACATCTGATTTAACTCACCACCAGGTGCTGATTAGTGAAAAGCTTTATCCCCTCTCTTCGCCCCAGTGTCCGAGACATGTTGCTGCTGGTTCCACGGCACGACTACAAGTCCATCATTCAAACTCCAGACAAGACATCCTATGGAGATGTCTTGTCCTATCTGTCCTATCTGTTATGGACAATCCCCGATGAGGATTAAAGTCCAATAATAATATCCAGTTCAGATCAGTGTCTCAAATATTTAAAGTTAGTTGGTTAATAAAGTTGGTTGTTTTATTTTATTTTTATTATTTAAAACTCTATCAGTCTTGTTTACATGTTCATTTGCATTCTGTGCTGTATTTTGCAGTGAGGTTGAGAAATCACCCCTGTTTTTACTTACATTACAGTCATGCATATATATATATATATATATATATATATATATATATATATATATATAATATGTATGTATGTGTATATATGCATATATATATATAATATGTATGTATGTATATATATATATATATATATATATATATATATATATATATATATATATATATATATATATATATATATATATATATATATATATATATATACATATATATATATATACATATAAATGCCACTATAGCTTAACATGTATTTTACTGACTAGTATGTTTTGTGGTTTATCCAAACTTTGAAAACCTTTGCACCTAAATAATCTGAATATATATTTATACTCGATTCTTTTACGTTCAACCTAAGAAAGATGGGGAGAAAATTATTTATTATTTATCTAAAATCTTATTTGACCCTTTGAAAAAGTAAAAAAAAAAAAAAAAAAAAAACTATTACTGTTTATCACTGCATTGCAACAATTATTGTAGTGCCAACGACGTCCATCAGGGGGCAGAATGCACGGCTCTGACTGTGTACAACATGGTATTGAGCAATGTTTTTTATCATAACGTGATATAAAATTTATGTGAACCTGTATGAAGGTTTAAAATAGAGAAAACAAATAAAATTATTCTGCAGAATTAAAACAACACTACACAGTGAATATAAGCCAGCAAAGACATGGAGAACATGCAGAGCATCCATGCCATTGTCAGATTTTGTGCATCTCGATTCACCTTTGTGAAGTCACATTAGCATATTTTTCTTTTGCCACTGAGTTATTGCATGAACAAAACATTCTCCAGGGGAGAGATGATCTCTTTTATCTGATTGCAAAGCATATCTCTCACTTTATTTAATTCCTCCCTCACCTTGAAAGTGGACAGGAAGACAAGAAAATGTTGTGTTTTCTACATTTCCCATGTTTGGATTGCTTTGGCTTTTGGTGTTTTATCCCTGATAAAAAAATTAAAACGGGTCTGCACGTTCTTTTAACAATCCAGGTATCTACTAACCTAATGACATTGCAGTCCTATTTACTTTTGCTGTGTCTTCAGCACTTATTAAGGTTAGAAAGACTAGGACATTCTCCCTGTCTTTCTGTCAAGTCGAGGGTTGTCTTCACAACGAGAATATCACTTCTTACAGATAACTAATATTTTGTTTATCATTTGTAGAAACCTAAGCCTTAACACCTCACATAATACTTCCTTATTAGGTTTCTGAATGGCCTTAACATAAGAGAATAAATAATACAGAAAGAGGAAAAAGAAAAGCCAGTGAGAGTGTGTTATAATGGAGGATTGCACTTTGACATACAGCAGGGGGAGGCTTCACCTAATCAGTGCAGCTGAGGTCCACTGTAATTTGCCATGTTTCAAGCTCAATGCCCAAAGGCTGCAACAAGATGTAGAGACTTCACAAAATGTGCTAGATCATGTATGCATGATAACATAAAAGAAAATACAGGCTTTTCTTTTTTCATGTGGGCAGAAAAAAGAGAGATTATAACCGGCTGGAGAATACAACAAATTAACATTAAAATGTGTACATGCATATTACATGATACTTTTTGCATTATATGTAAAATGTAAGCAAATATTCTATATAGAATAATTTAATATAGATAATCTTCTACAGAAATTATACTTTAGTATAAAACACCAGTCTAAGAGTGCTGCACATATGTTACATTTAGGATCAAATTCAAAGATAAGGCAAGTTTATACAACCCAGTTCAGCAACTGGATGATTAAAAGTGCTTACAGAGATATAAAACATTAAAAAACAAGAAGCATTAATAAATATTAAAACAAGAAAGCAAGGAAAAGGAACATTAGGTAAAACTATTCCAGCATGAAAGAAACATGCAGACATGGACCTAAAACTAATTTGGAAAAAAACAATAGAAATTACTGTAGTAGATCCCAGAAATGCAAACAAATGTAAAAGAGCAATTGTTTTTAATAGGAAGCTGTGTATTTTATAATCTTGTTATCAGTCTTTGTGATTTGTAGGTTTTAGTTGCTTATTAAGTCCTCAATGACCCTTTTATTTGACTTATTAGGACAATCAATTAAAAAAAAAGTGAACAAAACTGTATGTAAACGTGACTGTCAGTGGGAAGACAAAAGCTTTTGACTTCAGTCTGTTTTTCGACTGTAACAGAGTTAAAATCTTGTTTACAAAAGTGAGTTCACACATTGTTTTATTATAAATGATATTAAGGGAGCATCACACTTGGTAAATAGAGCATATGGAAGAGTGTTTAAAATACAAAATTCAGCTCAAGACTGTTAAAATATTGTGTTAAATTGTGAAGCACATTATCTATATTAGGGATCTTTTTCCTTTTTGGAATAATAATCATGATGTATGGGATCAGAACCGGTAAAATCCCAGTACAGTTAAGTTAGATAATATGATGTTCAGGAGATTAATAGCAAACAATTACTTTACTGGTTAAAATCCTAAACTGTAAATGTACTCCAGAGTAAATTTTTAACAAACACAGTATGAATACACAGTGAAACAGCATTTGTTTTGTTTAAGTCATAAATAAATATATATATATATATATATATATATATATATATAAAAACAACTTTTCGAGTAGAACTTTTTGCTGATTCACATGATTCTGGAAGGTTTTTCTGTTATTTTGTTGAGCCAAGCTTGCTTATCCTCAACCCAGTCTGTTCGGCTGTATCTTCCCTTCCCATCTCCATTACCCTGCTTCACATTTTCCTTTTAACTCATTTCAATGTGCTTTGTGCAAAGTAATTGGTTTAGAGAACTGTTTATCCTCATCCTCCACGTTTTCCAGCTCGTGATTTAGAATCTGCTAACCTGTAGGCCTTCAATCACATAGCCATTCCAGAGGCGCAACAATACCTTGGCTGATTTCAGCTTGACTGTTGCCTCGGTAATGGCAGAGCTAAAGGCTGCCGGCAGCTGAGGCTTTGCGCAAACAAGGCAAGCTTGAGGTGAGCGAAGCTCCTCCAAAAAGCAAGCACATCAGCACTATTGTTAGCACATAGCAGGCGATTAGCACTGATGGCTGTATGTAAGCTAGTGGGCTTGGTTGGTGTTCTGTGTCGGAAGCCAACCCAGCCCACCCCTGCTGCCTTCGCCAACATGTCAAAATTAGTCAGAATAGCTGCAGAACAGACTTCTTGTCCTGGTAGCTGTGCAGTCCATCTCCAATCATTGTGACATCACCACTCTGGTGATTGTTATCGCCATAATGAATTCTGCACTGTGCATTGCTAGAATCAGATGATTCAATAATTGTTCATTGCTCTGATTTCTGAAGGTGACAAGTTCACAGTCATCACAGTAAATGAATCCCAGCTTGAACCAAAAACCTTGTAGCTGTCGAAATATACAAAAACAAAGCGCACAAAGTGAAATTTGCACTGTATTGTCCACAGCATGCAGACACACCAATGTAAAGCTTGCTTGACTGCATGAAAATTGCTGCCACAGACAAGAACACTAAGGCAGCAAATTACATGCTGTCGGTGTCAGTCATTTGCAGCGTGCAACTATTTCCAAACCACACACTACGCACATGCATCCCCATCACCACACATTTCCCGAGCCTCTAACTGATTACAGTGAATGATTAATTAGCAGACAGATTGCTAAACGGTGGCGAACATGGTTTGATGTGCAGAGGTAAAGAGTAAACTCTCCCCGGAATTCAATAATGTCCTCTTTGCCCTGCTCCTCCTCTCACTCTTTCCTTCTCATCCTTCTCTCCCATCTATTTCTTCCTTCCTTTCTATATTAAGCTCTTCTGGGTTAATCATTCCTAGAGGACGACAGCACCACGGTGCAGCAGAAAGTGACACAAAGCTGTGTGGAGCTGGGTTTTTGTGCAGCCACTTCCAGTGATTACAGAGCCTTTAAGGAATAACCACATATCCATCTGCCATCCTGTCCGCAGCGCTATACATTTCTGAAGGGGTGATGAGTTCTGGCACCATGTCTTGGCTTTGTCTCATTCTTGCTGAACCAATCCACTTATTTCTCATTCATACTTTTATTTGCTTGTCCTTTCACTTTGGCTCCACCAGAGGGTTTTATAATCATTATCTTATTATATGGCATTCCTTCACCTCTCCTACCATCCTTGCACACTTTTTGTTCATGCATCCAGAGGGACGTGAATGTTCTAATACATTTGTATGCATATGTGGGATGTGTCCAGCTCTGATAGATGGCTTTGGCTCTTATACTCCCTCAGTAGCTCATGGTTTACAATACAATCTGCTTTGGATGTCTCAAAGGACAACATCCTCAAATAGAGAGAAATAAATAAAACACCCACACAAGTACTGTGCACACAATACACTGACATGCAATTCCCTGACTACAACTACAAAGTACTGTGCGCTGATACACACCCAAAATAATTGATTCAACATCAGAATAATCACTCTTGTGCAAGCGTGCATTATTCACCGGTGGTAAATAATTAAAATAAAAGAATAAAAGGGGGAGGGCACATTGACTTTGTTAAAAAGTACAAGTGAAATAAGCATTAAAGTCCTCTGATGTCCTCACATGGAAACAGTGGTTGCCAGGACTCGTTTAGTCTACCTCGTGTACAAATTAGTCTGCATGGTAACTCTCTTAATCAATGTGGTTGCAAACTGCGATGTGATGTGACTGCTAACATGGAGTCTCTCTGTCTCGCTTTCTCCTCTTCGCACACACACACACACACACACACACACACACTCCAGGGTCCCCAGCTAAAGTTAAATGTCTGCCAGCTGAGCTTGTCCCTCAGTTGGGCTTTTGTTCGCCTCCAGCTGAAGCCCTGTAATTTGTCCTGGAGTTATTTGTCAGGACTAAAGGTTCAAAGATGCTTAATTTGTCAGAAGTCCTGTGATAAAACCTAAATTGTGAATTAATTGTTTGCGTTTAATTTAGGATTTGTAGTCAGAAAGAGGGGATGCCATTAATTCCTAAAAGGACTTTTAGTTGCCTCCGTTAAAAAAATAATTTTTGTATCCTTATGTATCATATGTGGGCATGAAATATTGAGTAAAAAACAGAAAAGTGAAAATGAGGGAAAATATCTTTTTATTGTTAAATAAGCATCAGTCATAATTACACATATGAAATAATATGTTACTCCTAATATAGCTTATAAATAAAACAACATTTGATTCATATTCAATGTCATTCTTGCAAACTGGATAATTTATGGTTTGACTGTTGTGTTGGGTATATGTCAAAAATTAATTTATATGCATTATTATTTTTGCTCAGTGTTCAATACTTTAGTTTTGCACCCAAATGTGCTCATAGCAGTCAGATTAATTATAGTCTTTTGTGTATGTGCGCATCCAAGCGCGCCTGCTACAATTTAGTTAGATACAAATTGTGTTTTTTTTCAGCTGCACAGTTTTTGTAAAGATTTGTTTGCAACTTGTTCTGAGGAACGTCTTTGTTTCTTTTGTTTTTAATCAGTTACACTAGATGCATTGTGGAGTGTTGATTTGTATTGTTGTTCCCTCCTGTGTGATGATACCAAGCCAGAGTGGGTTCTCTCTGCGTACCACTGGGTCCAGCTCCAGTACAAAAAAACAAGCAAAAAAATCCACCTAAACTGGATGGAATAGGTTTGAAAAGAAATGACCTGCATCTAATTTAAAAGTGTCACATCCAACATCACTGATTACAACTGCAGTTTTTTATGCTATGATTATAGTTCTAGGTGAAATATTCAGTGCTGAAATTTATTTTAATTTCTGGGAGACAAAGTTGCTGCGCGGTCGAGTGTGGTGCTCAAGTCGCAGTCTGAGTGCTGCTTAAAGCGCTGAATGCTCAGGCCTCAGCTGTAATGGGTTATGTGTTCCAGTTCACCCTAACTTGGGAGCAAACCTAAAACAAAACAGTGTAACTCTCATGGTTTGATCCATGCTTTTCCAGTGCCAAATTAAATGCACAATTCCTCAAGAGTGCATCTGTACAACTCAGCGGCCACAATCCCAAAAATCTGCAGGGTGAACGGAAGGCATGTGGCAGGGGCAATGTACTTCTTCGGTTCACTTCCCCTCTCTACCCTCTCTCTCTCTCTCTCTCTCGCTCTCTCTCTCTCATTCTCTCGCTTTCGTTCTTCTGCAGCTCTCTGACTGACTCATTCCCAAAATAGATCCACAAACCAAGGAGCTGTTTCTTGGACAGAGCACCAGTAGTGTTGTGGGAGAACATTCCTGTACCTGTTTTATTATTTAATCCTAGTTATGTAAACCATCAGGAGACACTGCCGAACACATCATGATTCAACAAGGAAATCAGAGATGGTGTGTTTGTAAGAGATCACATATGAGGGGAATCCTTGCCCATTGAGTTAATTTCTTGTATACTGAAATTAGTTGTAGGTTACTGTTAGCCTCAGTCATTTGCTGTAAGTATGGATGTATAATGTAAGATTTAGTCTTGCATGCATATCATCATCATACTGCATTGAACGTTTTATCATATGATATGTGAAATTCCTAAACTTTTTCACAACAATGGAAATTCATAAGGTTGGACTTATGATTACTCCAGAAAATCACTAAAATAATTCAATGATTTTACCTTTTATTTATTTTCTTTTTATCTGTTGAGCTTCTGCTTCATTATAACACATACGCAGTCTTCAGCTGCTGTTTTGCTTCTCCTTGGACAGATTTGCTCATTTATTTTGGAACAACACAGTTGTTTTTGTTTTTCTGTTGTTTTTTTTTTTTTTTTTTTTTTTCCTGTAAAAGCTTAATATTTTATGTCAGATCAGGAATTACAACAGATATCAGCACTTAATGTCTTTCAGAAGAACAAAAGAGATGAGAAAGTGAGGGACATCTGACCTAAAAAAGTCATGTGAGAAATCTTTTCTGCAATTTATTCTGAGTGCATCTATAAGTCATCAACAACCAGAGGAATTGATAAACACTGTTATAAATGTCTAAACCTCCCAAAATGGATTTTTTCTTTCCCTTATATCTTTTATTATTAATGTTATTTTTATTCATGATAGAAACAATCTAACTTGAAGATTGGTTTCCCATCTTATTGTAACAAGTAACAAGTATATCATCGCCGGCATGTACAGGGGAGTACTGTGCACAGGAACATCTGTGCAGAATATGGACTGGAGACCCCTAAGTCCCAGTGGGAAACTTCCCCCAAGGTGGTGGAGAATGAGAGGGCTAAGATCCTCTGGGACTTCCAGATGCAGACAGATAAAATGGTGGTGGCCAAACAACTGGACATAGTGATCATGGATAAGCAGCAGAGGAAAGCCGTAGTGATCGACATATCCATCCCTAATGATGGAAATATCAGGAAAAAGGAGCACGAGGAACTGGAGAAGTACTAAGGCCTCAAGGAAGAACTGGAGAAGGCCTGGAGGATGAAAGCAACAGTAGTACCCATAGTGATTGGGGCACTGGGGGCCATGTCCCCCACACTGGAGAAGTGGCTCCAACAGATACCTGGTGGAGCCAGGTATCTGGGAAACAGCAGACGTCTCTGCCAGGACTAGGAACAGCTACGTCCTACGCAGGTAGAGAACCCGAGCTTGAGAGATGAACAGCCACCTGCCCGACCCTGGGGAGATGGAGGGGTGGGTGAGAGAGGAGTTTTTTAAAAATTTTTTTTATAATATTAGAAAAGACACAACCGGTTAAATCCGATCCAAACCTAATTTGAAGCTGGTTTTAATGCAATTTTAATCGGATTTCAGTGTGGGTTTTAGTGCACATGCTCTGTCAAATCCAGAGTGACAGCACTGGTGAGTGAAATCAACACATCCATTAGCAGAAGTATTTGGAGAACAACATACTGAAATAGCAGACAAACTGAATTTACTAGCAGTGTAGGTTAGAGACTTCGGTATCAGCGCGACTGTGAGGAAATGTTGCATATTCTGAGCTACCAGCATATATAGTACTGCTGTTTGCATCTGGAAGCCCATGCAGACAACATGGTGATGAGCTGACACACAAATGTGATACAACGTGAAAATAAATTTGAGAGCAGTCTGTCTTAAAGATCCCTTTTGAGAAAGTAATCTTAGTCCCTGCAGAGTATTTAAATTGCATCCTGCAGTCATACATCAGAGGAACTAATAGCATTATAGATGCTAACACAGTCATAAATATGTTTTATATCTTATTATTACTCATCATATTCTTATTTATATTCTTCATACAGATAATTTGCTTGAAATAGGTGGATGAAATAGGTGAAATATATATTGGAATAAGGTATTATGGATAGTCGGATAAACCCTGATAACAAGTCCATGAAAGTTACACACACAATGGACAGACAGCATGACAGCAGCCTTAGTCAAACCGCATCCAGAAAAACAGCCAACAATGACAGCTGTACACCATTTGTCCTCATAAACACAGTAAGTAAAACCAGAAATGTAAAGTTACACAGATAGCTTACCTGTGATGGCTGCACGGTTGCCACTGAAATCATTTCTATTTAATCCAGTTAAGGTGTATTCAGTCTGTATGTCTGCACTAATACTCAGCATCACCATTAATTAAACTTGAGGCTTTCATTGCTCATCCTGAGTGGTGTGTGGCTGCATGCTGAGTGGCAGAGGAAGATGGAAATGTGAAATCCTTAAAGATTTACTAAACGTTGCTGCTGTCATTCAGAAACAGAATTAGTATGAAGTGGTAAACAAGACCAAAACATATTAAATATCTTCGGCTCTCACGCAGTCTGGCTCGGTAAATTCACACACAGTTGCTGATTTCTATTCAGCATCTAACCAGAATAAAAACCTCACTTGAAAATTGCGCTCTTTCAAATGAACCTTCAATTCCCTGGAATAAAGTATGTGCCCAAAATGTTTATGTAGTTTAAATGTCAACATTTTTTAATGTTTTGTTATTTTGGGGAAATATCAGAAATTCTCTTCTTCCCTCAAGTATTTTTTTTCACACATGGACTGCAGTCCCTGAAATTGTGCGTCATGTTCCAGAGATGTGATGTGTGAGAAAGTAAATGTCAACAACTTTCACTTTGGATTTCATGGAGAGAGTTTTCATGTGAACTCACATGAAACGTCCAAATGATCAGTGGGTGAGACAATGTGTGGACGTAGCAGCTAATTTGTTGAAGCATTGTTGTGTGCAGGCAAGAGTTGTTGTTTTTCATGTCTTTTGGTGATCTATATCCCGTATTCCACTTGTTTTTTGCAACTGTGGGCAACAATTACATACATGTGGGAATGATACTTGTGTAAAATACACATTAAAGATCATTATCTGTTATTTCTGCTGCATTTTGGAAACAAAACACAACGATTACTACAGTGCTCCACAATACAACATGGAAAGTCTACCACAGTTCCTTTCTTGCATTTATTGCTGTGAAACTGCATCTCCAGCAGAAAGGCTCTTACTGTGAAGTGCATGTGTGAGCAGCAACTGCAGAAAAAAACAAATCAATCAAAAATCACAATATCTGCACATTATCTGGTGTGTCTGGTGCTCATCAGTGAAAATGGGTTAACTCTCACAGCTGTCAAAATGGAAAAAAAGGGGCCCTGACTTCGGAAAGCTGATAAAACCTCCAAGTTTTTAGTTTGGTGCTCTAAAATTCTGTAAAGTTGCATCAGTTCCTGTGTAAGTCCCTTGTCAGCCCACACTGTGCTGCAGAACATTGTAATTTTAATAACTACAAGGACTTGACTGAGAAAAGTGACTCATACGCTGATGTTTTTGGAGCTTTGATTGATACAGAAAATGTCTTCAGATGTTCCAGAAAACTTGAGTTGTTGTACAAAAAAGATTAATATAGGTATTAAGGATGAACAGTATTGGATTTTTGAACCAGTATCCAAAATATTGATATTTCACAACTAATTTGACTAATAAAACAAACACCGAATTTCCTGTTGGCCAGTTGGTAAATGCAGATATTAAAAACAACTAAATTAGGATGAACTAGTTACTTCTAGTGTAAAATAAGACGGATATTTCAACTTGCACTGAGTATATGTTACATTGAAACATTAAGATATGTACATTATGGGGATTCTCCACGCCGGGATCTAAACCTTTTTCCTCTGCAGTTATTGGCATGGAGATTGCCCTGATGGGGTTGGTGGGGTCCTGCACTGCAGCCCTGGCTGTGGTGTGAACCCCAGCCTGCCATAATCTGGACAGTTCCTGTGGTGATACCTTGTATAGTATCCAGACTGATCCCCAAGATATTGCGTCCTTACCTCAGCAGGAAGCCAGATGTTTATCCCTGAAGTTTGGGTATGATTATGATGATGCATGTGTGAAAAAGAGAGTATGATCAGTTTGTGTGTTACTGAACTTTAACCCTTTCAGGCATGAATTAATAAAAAAAATAAATAAATTAAAAAAAACAAAAAAAAAAAAACAATGCCTCATTTAAAAAAAACCCCCAAAAAACAGTATTTTACCTCTACAGACGTGTGCAGTGACTCTATTTTCTATTAGTGATATTTAGAATTTATCATGATTTATGATTAATTTTAATGTATTTTATAAAATATTTATATAATAATATATACACGTAGTTCTAATATGTAAATCATCTATTAAATATAGCTGTATCATTTTCTTTTCCTATTTATTGCAAAGGCAAACTTGCATAATTAGATGATGTTCAATTATATCATATATTTATTTATTCTCCAGTGAGTGGAAATGTATTGGATGACTCACTAACATCCCCTGAAGTAGTTTATTTACAAAAATGCCATCTTCTTTCATTAATATGCAAGAAAAAATTGTAAATAAGTGTCCACTATATGGCTGTGATGTATGAAAGGGTTAATGTTTCACACTTGAGTGTGTGAATTTTATATATATTCAAAGATTAGATTTTAATTTGAAAATCAGTTTGAACTGCTTTTGTGTGAAAAGTGCTTCATAAATAAAGTTGGATTTGATCCTAATTTACTTGAAGCTGACTTAACTTTTATCATTTATTTTATCAGGTAATTATATCAGTGGAATTGGCGATATCCATTGTTTCATCCTAAGGCTGATATCGGTCAATACTGATGTATTATACTAATAATATTGTGAATCTCTAATATTTAGCTTATATATCTTTTAATCTGTTAATGACTTTACTGGTGTAATACATACAGGAACATCCTTTTTTTCCAACCAAATGTTCTGCAAAATTCACAGGCAATATGAGTGTGCTGGGCCACCAGGGTCTTGCAGGAAAAATGGCCAATAAACTTGAAGGTCAAAAAAGCAAAGTGGGGTGGGTGATGGAAAGGTTGAGGGGTGTGTTTTTCAGATATCAAGGGAAGAATGGTGGATATCTAATCTTAACCTCATGCAATGACAGTGTGATCTGGATATGGAGCAGCTGCATTTATTAGTCATGACAAGGTGACCAATATGAAGAGGCCCATTGTTATAAAAATGGTTGAGTTCAATATGTAGTTTGATTTGGGAAATACATTTTTATGTGTTTACTTAGGCAACCTTGCCTTAATGTCATTAGAATGAGATGTGATGTGAATGCAGAACTCCAGTTTTATTTCAATTTGCATCATAGTGATAATTTCACCATAAACAAGATTTCTACTTTTGTATCACCAATATCCAACAGTTTTTTCAACAGAGTATTGTGTGTGCCGTTCAATGGTGTCACAACTACAAAACGTGGTGTGAGATCATAAAACCAATTTGTATTGACTACTGTAGGAAACAGATCGACTGCTGTTGACCATAGTTTAACCGGCACCCACACTGATCATTCAATCACACTGAAATAAACAGCCTGGCTAAGCGGCTATGCTAATCTGCTAAAGCTAAATTAAACTGAACTTTGCTGTGAGAAGACTGGATAAGCTATATGACTATCATGTTTCAGAAGCACTTCACAAACCACTTTAAAAGATCTAAATAATTTTGTTAAAAAACAACATAAATGTCCTCTATTTCCAAGGCTGATAATGTAGATGAATATGCTATGCTAGTTTCTTTGTTTTTGTAAACAGCCTACAGCTGCAGACCACTGAGGGGCAGCGCTTGTCGGTGTGGAGTAGCTTTGGCCGTTTCAGAGCAGCAACAGAACATTGAGACAATGGCAAGTGCCACTACAGGGTTGCAGTTGCCGTTGCAGCGAGAGTGGAAAAGTTGTTGGCCATTTTTTGATCTTAGCACTGCTGTAAAAATGTTGCCAAAGGCCAGGTCTGCATTTCATTCACTCACTTGGTAGACTTTATTCACCTCGGGTGGCAGAGTACTCTTCAACCTGACTATTTAAGAGTTTGTTTAGTTTCTTCCCAGCAGCATTTTGTTACATAAGCTACTGTGATTTTCAATGCAACCAACTAGCCGTAGCCAGCAATCGGAAATCTCAACACAATTCCGGAAGCCTCCTTCATTAAAATGTTGGTGCAGCAATATCCTGTATTTCATTTAATTCATTTCATTGTATGAAAAGCGTTACATAAATAAAAGTTTGATTTTATTAAATAATTGCTAGATAAATTCCATTTGTTTATAATGTTATGTGAAAAAAGTCAGTAGGCTATGGTGTGTTTTGGTGTGTGTCAATGACTGATGACAATATCTCTGAAGTTACTTGTTGTTTAATCTCAATCAGAAAATAAACATCATAAACATACTCATGTGAAAGCTGAATGCAGAGAAAAAGATTCCTGCAGGCTTTTAACACTGATGTGCAATTTGACCTTCTCATCTGACTCCTTTCATTCTGCTGCTCCTGTTTTGGTTGATGTCCTTGATATCCTCAAGTGCTCCTTTCTGAGTGCAAATTACTTTCATCATAGAGCATCTAGATTAATGATCTACAGTCCCACACCACCATGTGCACCCTAACCATCTTTCCCATCTGATAATGGTGATGATTGTTTTGTGGAGTTCCACTTCAACACAAAGACAGTCCTTGCATAAAAACTGAAATGCATAAATAAATTAATTGACGTCAAATAATCATATTTTTTCTTGTTTGATTAAATCAAAAGAATCCCTTTTTAGCTAATAAATGCCATTTTCAAACACCCCGCTGCTTTAGTATTAGTCATCTCTTTATTGATTCTTTATAGATGCAGAGATGAAAAAAGTGCTGGAATTGCTTTACAAATTTCCCACTGTATGTCAGAATTTACAACATGCTTAAAGTGAAAAGATAAAATGCAGGCAAACCAAAGTGACATTTCATGCATTGTATGCAAAAGCCATGCCGTCTGAACTGGCAGGTCTCCCAGAAACTGAAATCGGAGGGAATCAGCTGCATTCTCGCACTTCCTCCCTCCTCTCGATGTGTCGCTTGCTCTCTGACATACGCGCTACCTCGTCTACAGAGGCAGAGAAAGGCTTAGTGATCAAGTTTTTTTTTTTTATTTCAAATTCTCAGGTTTTCGGATGGATTATTAAAGTGATTTGTTGTCTCTTGTTGCATGTTGTATAAATCAGAAACCAAGTCGGAAAAAAAAAAAACACAAGGGGAGGTCACACACAGCAACAAAAATTTTAAAAAATTAACATGCAGGACTTGTTTTATTTGAGTATCATACTATCAGAATTTCTTTGGAAGATGTTGGATTTATCTCCAGATTATGTTTTATGAAAAATAATCCTGTAATAAATAAACATGAGCATGGGTGTCATACACCGGGAGCTGCCCTGACTGAATGGGAGAATATTGAGTGATGGCCTATGCTGAGGTTCTGCCTCGATAATTAAAGTCCATTGCTTTTACATTGCACTTTTTTTTATTTGTAATGTAATTTAGTTTGGCAGGGGGGGACAAAAAAATAAAGTGCACTTTAGAGTGTAATTGATGCTGGTTTCTCTTTAGTCCTGCATCCTCAGCGTTCTTCCTCCCCAACCAATGAAGTTAACTAGGTGGGGGGAGGGAAGTCAGAGCGATGTGGAGGGGAAGGAGAAAGGTAATGGAAGAGACAGAAAAGGCATAGAAAGGAAGTAAGGACGTTACTGTAAGTGAGTGTGTGTGTGTGTGTGTGTGTGTGTCTGTCTGTCTTGGAACATTGGGGGGGACTAAATTTAATTTCTTCCAAATCCATTATTAGCTTGTAGCTTTGCAGTGCAGTGAAAACGGACTCCATTTTCTTGTTACTGTTGTGAGAGGGATTAGCAGAGCCTGGGCTTGTTTCTATTTGAGGTATAATGAAGAGTGTGTCTCTTTGCACGCCCCACTCCACTCGTTCAGCTGGTCCCTTATTACTCCCCCCATTCTCTCACACTTGTTCTCTCTCCGCAGATATAAAAGCATGTGGGTCATCACTGTTCACACTGTTTATTCCAGCTTATAAAGTTAGACAAAAAGGAGGATATGTTGCCTCTTGGTAGGCGGAAAAAAGCCACGTGGAAATGGCAAACTCCTGGGGTCCCACATTCTCGCCAGGTGAAATTTGATACATGGAAGCTCCGCTGCTGAGGAGCACTTTACTGCAGCAACAATGTCATCTTAATTATGCACTTGCACAAAACCTGCACTGCCACAAAGCCCAGAACCCTCCCTGGATGGAAGATTGGGGAAGGGGTTGCCTTAGATTGGTCTGAAAGTATGAGCTCCCTTGCAGACTTCTCTGCCACACTCTTATTTTTAGCATCTTGACTTTTTGCAGCTATGGGGAACCTCCCAAATGACCTGAATGTAAGAATGCATTTGACACCTTTGTTCATTAAGAGAAACGTGGAACAGAGGCAGCCATCCATTGGCTCCCATGATAACACCAGAATGCCTGGAACAGGCCACAAAGAGGCGGCTTTGCAAAGCTTATGCAGCCCCAGTTCTCTAGCTACCAATATTTCACTCCGGTCCTGGTGGAGAAAAGGTGTCAGCCAAGACATTCACACCTTAAGTTCATCCAAACAACATCGAAACGATGAAAGACAAACACTAGCGGGGATGGGGGAGGACAAGTGGCTCTTTTAATGACTCCTCAGAAACGTAATGGGAACGCTGTTAATGAGGAGGGTTGGGATAAAATGCAATACTTCCCACTTAGAGACAGACAAGCCCAGGAGGAACCTAAAGAACCTCCCAGCTCAGCTTGCTTGGTACATTTACCGCTGAGCAAAGCCAAGCAGAGCTCTGTGGACCACAGGAGTGTGGGATGAATAGAGTTTGACTGTGAGGCAGGCAAAGATGGTATTGAGAATGAGCAGCTTGTCTTTTTTTCTCGCTCCTCTTTCCCCTTCTCCCTGAGAGACAGTGGCAGCTCTCTGGTGAAGATCAGAAAGGTGGGAGATGGAAAGTGAGAGGGAGTGGGAGAAAGACAGAGAAGAGAGAGACAGTAGCCCCAGGAGGGTACATCTCCAGTCAGTAATTCCAGTGGGGCTCTCCCTACTGCTCTTCAGTTTCCATCACCAGATGAAAAATAAATAACCTCTTCAGACGACCTCCCTTTCCTATGAGAGAGTAAGAGCGCTTTCTCAGCAGTGTTCACTTTCCAAGTAGTTATCTCTGTCTTCCCTCTTTAAGTCAATCTTTTGTTCCACATTGCCAGATGTGCATTCTGTCCACACTGTACGCTGCTGAAGATGACCACAGGAGGCTTGAGTTGCCTGATGAATGTTTGCATAGTCTTAAAAATATAACTAAGGACACTTTAACATCAGCCTTTTTTTATTTGGATCCAAGTCTGTTTGCTCGGAAAGTCCGCTTCGTTTTGGGAAACATGAATGTGCCAAACAAATTCTGATTTGGATCGAAGAAGCCGACTCGGCCTGCTTAAAAATGCAGATCTCGGTCCATATCAAGCAGACCAAATACAGGAAGCAGACTGAAAAAAAAAGTTACTTCCTGTATTTGGCAAAGTCTTTTCAGTGTGGATAAATACATAGCGATGGCGTTAAGGGTCATCTGTCTTGTTTGTTGTTCGTACTTCACCGATTGTTGCAGTGTATTTCTGCAGTATATAGACAAAATAAAACACTCATATCCAGCAATAATTTTGCCTCCATGTTTAGCTCGCAAGTGGAGGAAACAGAGTTTTCTTCTTCACTTGGGTCTTATTCTCTCCATTGCTACATACTAGTGCAGCGCCACCTTTGGTGGGAATGCAGAAATATTCTAATGCTTTGGCTTGTTTGACCAAAATGCAGCGTGAAGGTAATCTCAGTCCAACACAACTGAGCTGAGTCCCCAGTTGGACAGAGTCTCGCGGACTATCCTCATGTTAGTGTACCCTAAGTTTACATGGAGGGTACCATAGCTTGTTTGACCCTGAAATGAATTCCTCTGTATTCACTTAGAACCAGCAAGGTTAAGTTTATAAATAATTACTTCACAGAAATTCCTAAAGTAGACATGCAGTTTTTAGCATATACAGTAATTAAGTGTTTAACTGAGTGTTTAATTTACCTGCTGAAGCCTGAGAAACATTTCATTTGCTTGGAAAGTTTGTTTGGGGTATTATAAATGTACAAACAAATTCTGATTCAGATAAAAGAAGTGGGCTCTGTCCACCTGCAAATGCAGGTCTCGGTCTATTTCATGTAAACTAAATGCATGAAGTGGACAACAAAATAAAGGGCATTGTGGGTTCAGTGTACAGCATCGCAAATAAACACAAACAAAGCATACACGTGTGTGGGCTGACTGGCAGCTTTGGATGGGAGAAATAACTTAAAGTCAGACATGGAAGAGACCTGGAAAAGTTCTGATAGAATAAACCAGACCACAACGATCCGATGCTGCTCCATGTTTAGCAGTTTTTCTTTTGTTTGGTTTTTTTGTGTTTGTTTTCTTGGATTGAGCTTCTGCATTTTCTGTTTGCTTTTTTGTGCATGTGTGCGTGTGCATGGGGTATAAAATGATGAAAATAACAACATTTGTAATGTAATATAGAGGAGACTCCAGGAAGAATAGCTACTGATGTTTCAGTCACTAATGGGGATGATAATAAATGAAATGAAATGTACAAGAAACCAAAGTTTTTCTGCATTAACCAATAACCATTGGTTGTGTCATACTCAGTACTTCTTGCCTCTGGTGGAGAGTGACACGCTGATTTGTTTTAGAAGTGCAGCATGAACGAATCCCCAGTCAGACCGAGTCTAAGATTGCTCCAATGCATCCTTCCTGCTTGTATAATTATAAGAGAATACATCAGCTATCAATAGGTTCACTAACAATACACAATAATGTACATAATGTACATTCTCAGTAAGGGACATAAAAAGAGGCAAACACAATAGATGGAGGTGATCTGTGTGTCCATCAGACATCACAACTTCTTTGTTGTTTCTTTCACTGACTGCATGTTTGCTTTTCTGTGCAACACTGTGTTTGGGTATGCATCTGCACGCTCGCTGAAAACATACTGAACGAAATACAAGAACAAGCAGAAGGCTTTCCATCCATTTGTGAGAAAAAGTTAACTTGATTTTAATTTATGTTAAAACTATGAAAGACGTAATTCCTCTTTACAAAACTGTGCCATACTGTGTTGTATCGTATCTGTTGTCCTAACCAAAAAAAGTATACTTAGTATTCTAAGTATAATAGAATAACAGTTTAGGAATGATCAACATGTTATTTTGTCCTCATTTTCTCAGATGAAATGTATTAATTTTCGGGAACACTTCACAGTGACCTATTGGCTGCAATGCTTTAGCTGTATGTTTTCAGATCTCCTTCAAGTCAGTGTTACTAGGCTGTGTCAAGGTACATACTGCTTATCTCTTTTGCAATTGGTCCCTGTGCAGGCAACCTTGCAGAGCACAGCAGCAGCTGCTGGGCGATGAAGCTGCCGATGAGTCTGGTGTAAGATTGTTCTGGAAAGCACTGAGAGGCTGCTGGCTTTTTCAAGAGAGACTCATGGGCGATTGTACCTGACAAGTGCTGCCTGCTATTTGATGCATAAATCTCAGTAGTGGAAGTGAAGTCTCCGGTGGGTGTGTGCGTGTGAGTGATTTTGATTGTCCAATTTCTACTTGTCATTTGAAGTACATGATTATATATTTTACATTATAATTTCTTCATAATTGTTTTGCAGTGGTTGCTAATTTGAGAGAGCCAGTGTCATGCTCCTGTGATTCACTTAACATTCTGAGTCATAAGCAAAGTACTGCAACTAAACTCTGAAGCAACGCAGATTAAAATATATTCTAATGGAGATGTTCACTTCCTCTGCTCTTCCTCTCTCAACCCCCGCTGTTTCTGCTTAACATAATAGCATTAATCATTATAATCTGGCCTTTGCATTCTATCCCATTTCTGATAGCATGTCAGCATTTCATTCCTTAACTCATACATCAACTTCAGCTCCTGATACCTGTAATGAACGCCCTGCTTAGTGCTGATATCGTACTGTAAATCCTCTTAGCATCTCCTGCGTTGAGCCCAAAAGGGAATGGTGAAGTTAGACTCTCTTGTATAGGTAGTAGCTGTAGCCTGATAAGTTTTTTGTGGGATTTTTGCACATCATGCTCAAATGTGTCCTCGTGGGTTTTCAGTGAGTTGAGGAAAAATCGTTTCAGTATATGGATAGTCATGCATGCTTTCTGACGATGTTAAACTGAAATGGGAACAGTTTTCCTGTGAAAGACGCTGCAGGGTGAGGTGTTAGATCATTCTAAAGAAAACTGTAGTATTTATTAAAAATATAATGAACAAGCACAATAATGAAATGGCATTCCATTGTAAAATGTTTGGAGATTTCTTGTTTGTACAGACTTAGACCGAGTGATAGAAAAGGAAAGGTCATGCAGTCACTCAAGTCCAAACTATCTGATCAGCTGGGAATTACTAAATGCCAAACTATTGTTGTGAAGTTTTTTTCATTTGGCTTTCATTTTTGTCTGTAGTTGGAGGAATACTTGCAGGAGTGTTACATGTAATATTCCTTTAGAAAATTAAAGTAATATTAATTCTGGTTTGACTGTTGGAGTTTTCATGTTTTTGGCTTCCTTTCTTTATCCGTTCCTATTTGTTTGTTTTTCCTGTTTATTTTTGGCCCTGTGATGATCTGTCAAGTTGTCCAGGGTTCCCCTGACCCTCATGGCAGATTAGATTGGCTCTAACCAGACTACTTGCACTACTCACAAACTGGTGAATGAAAGGATGAATGTTACACCTGCACTTAACTTTGTTACTTTAAGGTCCACCACATGAAAGAAAGGTGAGAAAAGTCTGGTTTTTTTTAATACAACACATCTATTTGGGCATTTAATAAACAGCAACATAAATATATTTTAAAGGGGATATTTAGTATTACAAAGTGATATCTAAAATGATCAGGGTAATCTTATTTTTATCATAAAGTGATGCTAAAATGTCCAGAAACTTTATCTAATATGTCATGTTGGGCTTTATAGGATTTAGACATAAGACAAACATTTATTTTTCTTGAGAGTTTTATTATAACTAGCATATAAAACAAAACAAAATTAAAGTTATTTAACTAATACATTGTGATTCATTAACCACAGGCCACAAAAAGCCTCCGTCACTGACATGCATCTAAACTGCTTAACGTCTTTGTATCTAAAATTATTTGTTTGAATAAGTAATGAATAAATCTGCTTGGTGAATTTCAACTTCGGGTTATATTTTAGCATTTCTTGTAAACAAGCTCATTTATGCCCGTTGAATATTCAAAACAAACATGTAACAATCTGTCATATTGTTATCAAGATATTTAATCTGGTAAAATCTAGTCAGTACAAAGGATATTAACAATGTTTATGCTGATAAAGCAAACTGTAATGAATCATCTTACAGTGCAAACACGTAGAGGTCCAGATTGTGTTTTTACCTTCAGAAGACAGTAAAAACAATGTTTCTCCACCACTGTCTCTGAAATCTGCTTTCTGTCCTCTCCATTTTGGTGTTTTAAGACGAGCTTCACAAAGCTGCTGAGCTGTTATATCAGATGCCTCAATATATTAGAAGTTGTGTTTTCATGGTTGACAGTGTTTTGCTGCTGGCGCAAAGTTTACAGTGGACAGCAGTGGACTTCATTCATCATCAGTGTCTTTCTGTTTTTAAGGGTTCTTAAAAGGAAAAAAAATCTGTAGCAGATCATGTTGTGTTTATAAGCCGAAGAACTATTTGTTTCTGTGGTCTCACAATCTTACAGTAGTGAATTCCATTGTCTCATTATGTGCAAGTTGCTTCTAATAAGCATGTGTTAAACCTGCAAATCCTTTAGAAATGGTAAAAGACTACAGAGCCACGCGTACACAATAATCACATTAAAAAAAACAATAAAAATAATTTTTAAAAAAATATACGCTACAATAAACAAGATGATGTATTAGTTTTAAAAGGAAAGACACTTTGGACTGGAACAGATCTTTTTCTCAGACTAAACCTCAAGACTCGTCAGTGCTTATGAAAGTACCTGTTAGCAGGTAATGGCTTCTCAGGCACGTCTTCCCATCCAGCACTGTTCATCATTTCAGAGACTGACTTCAACACAGACTGCTCATGTCCTCATTTGAACTGCTGCGAAGGTTTTGTTTAAAGCAAGGTGGAAACTTTTCAATTTAAACTGCACCATGCGACCAGTCCAGGGGTGTACCCTGCCTCTTGCCCGAAGGCTGCTGGGATAGGCTCCAGCTTCCCTACGACCCTTACTTGGATTAAGCGGTTAGGATAATGAATGAATGAATGAACTTCTTCAGTAATGGCAAATAGCTGTTTTGCAACAGAGAAATGGCAAAACAAAAAAAAAGGGAAAAAACAACATTTAAATGAAATCAGCTACAGTCTATATGCAGCTTACAACAACTGTTGCAGTCACTTAAGTGTGAATTTTGTTGTGATACTTGTTTATATTTAATATATTGTCATGTATTTACTATCTGCTTCAGTCATGATCATTTTCACACACCTACATCTCAGCTGAATAAATTAAATCTGCATCTCACACCGCTAAGGCTTGGCTGGCTAGTTATGTTGTAGAACACATTTCATACGCAAGAAAATTTAGGTGCTTTATATAAAACATTAAAAGCTTTACAGATAGTGCAAAGAAAGTATTAAACAGTAGCAAAATGCTTGAACAAATAGCAAAAAACACATTAAAATCTAAATAAATTTGTAAATTAAATTAAGATGATTAAAAGCTCAGTAAAAAGTTGATTTGCAGATTTTATGCATAGGAGCAAGAAAAGAAATGGTTCACTTTAAAGTTAAAGTGCCAAAATTCTGTGAAAGTTTAATCTCTAGCAGTTTGTTCCACTTGTTTGCAGCATAACAGCTAAATAACTGCTTCTCCATGTTTAGTCTGAACTCTGAGTCTACATCGTAGAGCTCTGCTTGGTTATTATCTGAACATATCACAGATGCATTCTGGTCCTAAACCATTCTGGGATTTGTAAACAATCAGCAGGGTTTTAAAATCGATCCTGTGACTGACTGGAAACCAGTGGAAAGCTTGAAAATGTGATGTTTTTAGATCACTTAAGTCCAAGTTAGAGCTCCAGCAGCAGCATCTAGATGAGCTGTAGATGTTTAATGTGCTTTTTAGGAACTCCTGTTAAAAGACTGTTACAGTAATCCAGTCTACTGGAGATGAATGCATGTTCTCCTGGTATTTCTGGGAAACTAAACTTTTGATTCTGTTGATGTGTCTGAGTATTCAATTCAATTCAATTCAACTTTATTTATATAGCATCAAATCACGGCAATGCCATCTCAAGACGCTTTACAGACAGAGGGGAAAACATAATGAAGGCCAATTCATAACAGCCTATATAAGGAAACCAACAGATTGAGTTGAGTCCAACTCAATCTCCCATCCTGAGCAAGCACACTGGCAACAGTGGGAAGGAAAAAACTCCCTTTTAACAGGAAGGAAACCTCTGGCAGAACCCGGCTCAGGACAGGCAGCCATCTGCCTCTGCTGTGTGGGGGGAAGAGGACAGAAAGACAACAGACAACAGGAACCGCTACTCCCGGCCAGGGAGACCTGCTGAGACAGGAGACATACATGTTAATGATGCAACACTGTTATGGGGGGGGGGTAAAAGAAAGAGATAAAGAGAAAAAGAAAGAAGCTCAGTGTATCAGGAAATGTCCCTCAGCAGTCTAAATCTATAGCAGCATAACTAAGGGATGCTAACCATCCCTAGCTATAGGACTTATCAAAAAGATAAGTCTTCAGCCTGGTCTTAAAGGTGGGGAGGGTGTCTGCTTCCCTAACACTAACTGGGAGCTTATTCCATAAGAGAGGGGCCTGATAACCAAAGGCTCTGCCTCCTGCTCGGCTCTTTGAGACTCTAGGAACCACAAGTAAGCCTGCAGTCTGCGAACGAAGTACTCTACTTGGTATATAAGGAACAATGAGGTCTTTGATATATAGTGGTGCCTGGTTGTGGAGGGCTTTATATGTAAGGAGAAGGATTTTAAATTCTATTCTAGATTGAACAGGCAGCCAATGAGGAGAGGCTAAAACTGGAGAAATATGATCTCTCCTGCTGGTTCTGGTCAGGACTCTGGCTGCAGAATTCTGGATCAGCTGAAGGCTTTTCAGGGCATATTTAGGACAGCCCAGTAATAGAGAGTTACAGTAATCTAGTCTCGAAGTAACAAAAGCGTGAACCAGTTTTTCTGCATCACTCCGAGACAGAATGTCCCTAATTTTGGCTATATTACGTAAATGAAAGAAGGCTGTTTTAGTAACCTGCTTAATATGTGGGCCAAAGGACAGGTCAGGGTCAAATATTACTCCAAGGTTTCTCACTGTAGCACTGGAAGCTAAAGTAATGCCATCCAGGTTCATTACAAAACCGGAAAATTTAGCTCTGAGTTTTTCAGATCCAACGAGAATTACTTCAGTCTTATCTGAGTTTAAGAGGAGAAAATTTCTAGACATCCAAGTCTTTATGTCTATGAGACAATTTTGTAGCCTATTGGGCTGATTTGTTTCATCTGGTTTAAAGGATAAGTATAGTTGAGTATCATCTGCATAACAATGAAAGTTTATTCCATGCTGTCTAATAATTTTGCCTAAAGGGAGCATATATAGCGTGAAGAGTATTGGTCCAAGTACAGAACCTTGAGGAACTCCATGACTTACTGTAGTTTGGGAGGAGGACTTGTCATTTACATGAACAAACTGAAGTCTATCAGATAAATATGATTTAAACCAGCTTAACGCTGTACCTGTAATTCCAATCACCTGTTCTAGTCTTTGTAACAGAATGTTATGATCGACTGTATCAAATGCAGCACTAAGATCAAGCAAGATAAGTACGGACACAAGTCCTTTGTCTGAGGCCATAAGAAGGTCATTAGTAACTTTCACCAATGCTGTCTCAGTACTATGATGAGCTCTAAATCCTGACTGAAACTCCTCGCATAAATTATTTCTGCTCAGGTGGGCATGTAGCTGAGCTGAAACTATTTTCTCCAGAATTTTGGACATAAACGGGAGGTTAGATATAGGTCTATAATTTGCTATCACCTCTGGATCCAGAGATTGCTTTTTAAGTAAAGGCTTGATTACAGCAGTTTTAAATGATTGTGGTACATATCCTGTCACTAAAGACATATTGATAAGATTTAGTAGTGATGTATTAATTAAAGGGAAAATGTCCTTAAAGAGGCTCGTTGGGAGAGGGTCTAAGATACAGGTGGATGGTTTAGATGAAGCTATTATTTTAGTTAATTCAGAGGGTTGGACAGGACAGAAACTATTTAGACACAAGTCAGATCCTGGTTCTAAGGATGCTTCGGAGACCACAACAGGCTCAACATTATAGGTAGAAGGAAGAGTATTGTGAATTTGATCTCTAATAGTGTCAATTTTATTCCTGAAAAAATACATGAAATCATCACAGCTAAGTGAGAAAGGAATACATGGCTCCACAGCGCTCCGGCTCCTAGTAAGCCTAGCTACAGTGCTGAAAAGAAACCAAGGGTTGTTTTTGTTTTCCTCTATCAATGATGAATAATAAGCTGTTCTTGCCGTACGTAAGGCTTTTTTGTATACGATTAAACTTTCTTTCCAGGTTAAGTGAGACTCCTCTAGTCCTGATGAACGCCATCTGTTTTCCAAACGCCTTGATGCCTGTTTTAGAGCTCGAAGCTGGGAATTAAACCAGGGAGCCTACATAATCTTACCTAATTTCTTCTTCTTTAGGGGAGCAACATTATCCAAGGTTGTACGCATTGTTGTACTGAGTATGTAAAAAGCTTCTCTGTGACAGTCAGATCTGAGTCTTTTTACACGCCTAGGTTTACGAACTTGGTCAATGGCTTTAAGAGCCTACATCACCAGGTGTTTACCAACGCTGACCCTCTGCTCTTTGCTACCAAACAGAATAATCGTTTTTTTTCTTCATTTCATTGTCGAGAATTATCTCCTATTGCTCCAAACACTGACACAGTGTGTCCATTGGACTGCAGTCGTCTGGTGACAAAGATGCACAAAGTTGTGTATCATCTGCATAACTGGGATAATTCATGTTAAGTTCTCTATTCATTCTCTTTTTTTTCAAGAAACAAAATCTGGTTTTTTTTTTGTTGACATCAGGTTCAGTTGTTTTTTTTTTTTTGTCTTTGTATTAGAACTTAAAAAAAATAGATTTAGGACACAATTTGAAGAGGGTGATAATATACAAGTTGAACAGAAGAGGTCCAAGGGCGGACCCTTGGGGGACAACACAAGTCATTGCAACTTGCTTCCACTCATAAAAAATATTTTGAAAAGATTTACACTTTTTATATAAAAATATATATTTCTTCACTGTCACCAGCAAATACAAGAAATCACTTTGAGTTTTGTGTGTGGATGTATACCTGAGGAAATATAGTTTTCAGTGCAATGACTCAGAGAAGGTGTGTAGAGGCTATATATGCCCAATTGACATCGAGACATGCAGACATGCTTGTCAGTTTTTATTCTGGGAAATGGATCATAAAGCCTTAATTCCCAGCTGCTGTGGTGAGTTTGAAAAGACATGCAAAGTAAAAAGAGTAAAATATAATTACTCTGATGCTATTTTCTGATAGGCTTAATGTGAATGCATCCAGCAGTCACTTCCTGTTCCAAATGGAGCACCGTATGAAGCCTGCTATTTAATTCCGGAGGAAATTCCAAATGAGTACAATCTGAAAGAAGAACAGAGGAGGAAATTAATCAAATTTGTCAGTTTTCCACTTTAACTACTGCACTCTTCTGCTTCTGGAAAACGACATACCCAGTGAGTCACCGCGGTGTCCGTCACACCAGGAAATTAAATGAATAATGACAACAAAAAAAGAGAAAAACCTCCTGAGAATTTCTCACTTTTCTGCCCGTTTTTCCATTTCATGTTGCATATTTCCCACTCATTTACCCAAAGATTTTTCTTTACCTCTTTCACTTCTTTTCTCAATTTTACTAATCTGCAAGGTTTTCATGTTTCAGCTTACACTTTTTTTCCTTTCTCTGCCCATTATAATGTACCTAGAACCTTTCATTGTCTTGCTTATAAGACCAATCACATCAGATTTTTTTGAGTAAATTATCAGGTGGGGTTTGGGGCATTAATGTGCATAGTGGTTATAGATGAAGCATGCCGTGCAGCCCATATCACTCATGTCATTGCAACATGCATGTGTTTCTGCTCAGCTTTCCTTGAGCTTTTGATATCTTTATTCCAACTATTTTAGGAAAAACCTCATATTGACAACTTTCTCCCCTTCTCAGAACTAACCCTTGTGTCGGTTTCTTTCATCCTCCATACCTTTGCCTCTGAGCTCTTTTAAAAGTTTTTTGAGTATTTGCCTCCCTCTTAATACTTTCCTCTTTTGTCACCCTTGTAGTCCTTCATCTTCACGAAGGAGCATCTTCACAGAGATGTCTTTCCTCTGATAACTGGCTACACCTGAACATATCTTTCACCATTCACTTGTTTGATGGGGCCCACATCATTTACAAGCTGTTTTCTGTTCTGAAAAGCGAAGAGAATGTGGTCACTAACTTGTTTCAGCAGGTAGATTATTGGGTGTACCATATATTGTCAAAAATATACAATCAATCAAGGTGCTTGAGGGAAACTAAAAACAAAATGCATCCTCCGTTCAGCCCCATGTGTAATCTCTACAAATATATATTGCTCAATAGCCCAAACTGTTTGCGCTTCATCCTCTCAGAATGCCCTTCCCCCTCCCTCCAGCTTGAAATCTCTTTGGACTCCAAATGCTAATTCATTCAGACACTTAATCAGAAATATTAATTCCATATCTACCCTGATTGCACTAATTCCACTCAGCAGGATTATATATATATATATATATATATATATATATATATAAATAAAACAAACAAGTATATATATATATATATGTATATATATATATATATATATATATATATATATATATATATATATATATATATATATATATATATATATATATATATATATATACTTGTTTTATTTATTTTTTTGTTTTTTCACATAAGTTTATTTGTACACTATGATACAAACCAGAGTATCTGAAAGTTGTTTATTTTAAAAAGAAAAATCGTGTTGACAGCAAATGTGTAAGGATAGTTAGCTGGTTGGACTCAAAGCTTCAGTCTGCTGCAGTCTGATCTCTATTCTGTTTTGCTTCAACCCTAAAGCCATTTCAGTTTCTCTGGTTCTTGAAAACAGGCATGTTCGTATCATTTTTAAAAGCAGTGTGCAGCTTTGCTTTTACAATAAGCAGACATCATCTATCAGCAGATTTGCAATTACAAAAGAAAAAACAAAGAATCTGGCTTTCGTTACAGCCTGTTATGGCACAATACATCATTAGACTGCATTTGAAGCAAGTTTGATTGTCTGTAATGGTGTTAATAGACTGTAAGAACACACACACATGCACCCACATGGATGTGCAGCACACTGATACATAGAACAGAAAGCCCTGTAAGCCTGCATATTGTCTACTGATAAATGGTGTATAAAACTGAGAAATGTGTTAATTAATATCATCATACAGTACACATTTAGCTGCATTTTAATTTCATTAAGACCCATATCATGTAATTAAAAGAATCGCAAAATTGCCGCCTTTGTTACAGATAATTGTATTTAATCCTAATGCCTACTTAAAAGTCTGCTAATTTCTTTTATCTCAACATCATCACCATCATATCTTTTTCTTGGAAAACATGATTTGGAGTCTCTGCTCACATATTATATCATATTACATTACATTATATAAAAAACCTTTCTTGATATGCAGAAACAAGTAACATAAGGTGAAAATATATGTATTAATGTTTAATGGCAATATCTATCTATCTATCTATCTATCTATCTATCTATCTCTTGGTCCTTATAATTCCTCAGAGATTTGGTGAGAGCCTTCCACTGGACACACATGGATTTGCCATTAGATAATGACAAATTGCAGGCACAGCTGAGCTGATTTCAGCACTTACTGCTCCTTTGGGAGCCTGTACTCACCACACTGCAAACCACATTGCTCAAGCTCGCCAAAGATCTTAATTGAACGAGTGGCTGTGCACCCGATTGATTCAGCCTGACATGCATTTCTGGTCAGTTCCAGAGGGTGATGTAGTGTGACCTGTAGGTCAAAATATGCTGAGATTTGGAGCAGAAGATACTGACATTAGTCTTGATTTGTTGGACCACTACTCTTTGAGAGTGAAGCTTTATCTCTCTGAGTTCATTGGAGAAAATAGAAGAAGAAAAATGGTTGATGAGGTCTATGACAGACCCCTAAAGCCACTCTAAAACTTAATCCAACTGATTGTTATTGGAAATGTGATGAGAAAGAAAATGATTTCCAGCAGTTTCTGCAAAATAAAAATAGTGAGCTGTGATTATATGTTTTCTGTCTGCCATAAAGACTTTATGCATGTTACTCTTTTCTACTCTAGTCTACTTGTTTGGTTTGACTGATTAAAAAGAAACAGCACCCTTTATTTATTTATTTATTTTCAAACCACCACTGATGCATTGGGTCTCTCTGACAGACCATTATCTGCACATTCAGGGTTTAAATATGACTCTTTTCTTAATCAGAGAGAACATACATCTTTTAGACACTTTCTACAACACAGACTCAAGACGCTCAATCATGATGTATTGTTTAGTTATAGGAGGAGGAAATTCAGAGGTTGTTTTACTTGTGTATGTGTGTTTGCAAGGAGCTAGATTGAGGGGGGGTTACAGTATTGATGTTGTTGATATTAACAACAATGATTACAGTAACAGGGTCCATATCCATCATCTCTATTATCTACTTTGCAGTGAAAATTTGTCATTCTTAGGAAAGTTAAAGTCAAACAGCTGTGCATTGTTCTTCTTGCTCTGCATGTTGTTTTACAGTAGCAACTCATTTAATCACTTCTACGACCAGGTCATTTTTTTTATCAGCGATTATATTGCTTTTACTGGTCTGCTTTGGAAGGTTGTTGGTCATTGAGAGCTGCAGACTTTAGACTTGGACCAAAGTCACTCTTAACTAACAAATCTGATTAGATCAGATTTCAAAACATATTAAATTTAATGTAAAGACCAAGCGGAACAAAAATGAGCACACTAATGAGCGCTGCCTGTCTCACTGAAGCATGATATTCTTTTTCACGCTTCACCGCTGCCAGTCATGACCAGAAAGTCTTGTTTTCTATCCAGCTTATCACTGTAAACTCTAAATATTTTAATTTCTCACATTTGCTGATCAAAGATAATTGCAGCCCCTCAAAATAAGACTTCAAAGTTTAAACTTTATTTGCGGTGAAACTGTCTCATCGTATTGATTTATATGGTGTTTGTATTTGTTAAGCAAGCGGTCAAACATGAAATCTCTGGAGATATTGATATGAACCGCACTTAAATGACAAGTGGTGATATAAAACTGTGAGGAGGTAATTCTAGTCTCCTTATGCCAACACGCGTCCCTGTTGTTCAGAAACTATTCAAAACATAGCCGTGAGTCACACTCTTGTGCAGAGTGACATTTCCCCTCATTTGGATGAACATGTGCACTACTGTGTGTTTTGTGTCAATCCCACCTACACCATCCTGCTGCTATAAATACTCAGTGGAGCACAAATTCTATGCCTGAAAATAGTCCCCAAGTAAAGTAGTTTTTCTGTTTCTGTATGGGAAGCGTGTTCCCAACCGTAGAGCTTTGCACAGTTTGTGACTTAAGGTTTCCAAATGTAAATCTGTGCTATTTTATTCCGTTCTCTGTTTTATTTCCTCAGCGTGCACATTTGAAGTAGACACTTTTATGTTTGCAATGTTTTGTGCACATTCCTTTAGGGTCATTTTAATATACTGCATGAGTATGTGGCAACAATATTTCTTGGTAATGCTGCACAAATGAGATCCTAAAACAAAGGTTAGGGTAATGTTAAGCTGACATAATTATATTCTATAGTGGATATAGTGGATCAAACACTTATTCGTGGTCACAGTTCCTGCACCGCACTAATGGATGGCATGCAAGATGGAAAGTCTTATCTCCATTTGCTTTTGTCCTCCATAATTTATTCAGCAGGGTCTGTCTTCTGCAAACATGTGTGTTTGTGGTTGTGTGTTAGTGAGGCTTTATAATTCTGGCTGCCGCCTTTTCCCCCGGAGAGCCAGCCTTTCCGAAAACACAGCAGCAAACTGTGAAGTCCGTCTTCTTAGATGGGGTTTCTCAAAGGCGTTATAATTTCAGCATCAGCAGAGGAAGTAGTCAAAGGGAAAACTAACAAGATGACTCAATAATTATTTAGAAACAGTAAAGAGAATTTTAAATTAACTGTATTTTATCCTGGGGGTTAAAGTAATGCATTTTTGGTAGTTGTCTGTATCGTGATGGTTCCAAAACAGTTCATCTTGCAGGGGGGGTGTTTTATGTAACCAATGCAAAACTATCAACAAATGTTTATGTTTTGACTCTTGTATTTGCAGGAGCAGCGTGATGGATTGGAAGTTAACATGAGGATCACCAGAACTCGCAGGAACGGAAGTTAAATTGGCAGGTAAGGCCCGGAACTGGGACAGGATGCAGATTCTTGACTGCTTTATTTCCCATTTCATCTGGTGTCAATATAAAGTTCCAAACTACAACTTGCCAAATTGCATTCTGCAGTTTGGCACCAAACAAACACCAAACAAATTGTGCAACTATTTAAGTGTGATTACACTTTGAAAAATTCTTTGAAACTTGACCACATCTGCAAAAACATAAATAATGAGTGGAAACAGATCTACCTAGCAAAGTCCTAAAGATTTGGAAGAAGGGATAGTTCAAAGATGACAAATGACTGCACTCAATCTCTTCTTTATTTGTTTTTTACTTTTACTTTTATTTCAGTATATTCTAGCTGTTACATGACTAAAGAACTGAATAGTATACTCTCTAAGACAGAGGTGTCCAGCTCCAGTCCTGGAGGGCCAGAATCCTGCAGGTTTTCTATGCATCCCTGCTCAGACACACCTGATTCAAATTAATTAGTAGTAGAGCTTAATCAGTTGTGCACGTCATTGGCTGTTTGATCCATTTAGTGGAAGCTAGATGTGTTGGAACAGGAATACATGGGAAACCTGCAGGACAGCGGCCCTCGAGGACCGACTTTGGACACCCCTGCTCTAAGATATGTTATTTGCAGCAGTACACTGGTGTTAAGCCTGGTTGGTGCCCTTTATCAAGATAAGAAAAGTTATTTTTAAAAATGTGAATTACATTTCTGAGGACAGTGTAAAGACTATGTGTCTTTAAGGGAAAGTCTTATGAACAATATCTGTTACTTACAAAGATGTCTACTGTTTACTTTTTTACAGGTTTAATCCACAAAGCTTTAAGAATTTATAGATTCATTTAGATAACTCTTGAATTTTTAAGATCTGTTAAATAGAGAAATAATTATCAGTTTGTAAAAAAAAAAAAAAGAAAACATGTTGGTTCTGCAGGAAACATTTATTTTGTTTGGCAGCTTTATGATCAGACAGAGCAATTCTGACTCCTGCATGAGTAGTAAACATTCGCCGCTGTGATTAACTGGTAGAAATGGTTTCCTGGGTTGACACTCTTTGATTCTTCTCGCTGTAAATAAAACCAATGCAAAAATGATGAAATATTAGTCTTCAACTTGCATACCTAAGTCCACTGCAGTGTTTATTTTAGTTGAATAACCTAAGGAAATTAGAAAAAAATAAATGTTGCCTTTGTATTGTCTGCAGCTGCAGTTACACAACAAATCTGTGATTTTCTAGGGTTTTCTATTGAATGGTGTTCAGTGCATGACCCATAGAGGTGTATAAAGTAGAAATAGAATGTACACTGTAAGAAAAGTAAATAAACTTTACAGTGAAGTTTTGTAAAATCACAACATTGAAAATATGTAAAACAGATTATAGTAAAAAGGTGTTCTTGTTACAGAAACCTGTTGTAAAATGCTGGACGTAAAACAACTGTTAATTTCAAAGTAAAAATATGCAAAAATAACAATATTTATTATTAAGATGTACAACTTGATGTTTTTTAAACAAAAGGAAAATGTAATCCAAAAAGCAGTAGAAGACTATGATAATTACAACATTATAGATTAAGCTTTTTCTAACCAATCACTAAAGCAGGTGAATTTAATCAGCTCAGCTCCACTGCAGGTAGATAAGCCTGCAAAAACATCTCTTCTAAATGCACTGGTAGATCCAATAGCATGGCAGGACTTCTACTTTATTTTTACTTCTACTTCTGCTTTATACACTTGTGATAATCCACAATTCTTGTAAATATTTCCAGGGAAGAATTATGCTTATGCCAGGTAGCCTAGTAGCATGGTAGCCTGGTAGCCTGATAGCCTGGTAGCCTGATAGCCTGATAGCCTGATAGCCTGATAGCCTGGTAGCCTGGTTGTCCAATAACCTGGTAGCATGATAGCCTGGTAGCCTGGTTCTCCAAAAGCCTGGTAGCCTGGTTGTCCAATAGCCTGGTAGCCTGATAACCTGATAGCCTGATAGCCTGGTAGCCTGGTTGTCCAATAGCCTGGTAGCCTGGTTGTCCAATAGCCTGGTAGCCTGATAGCCTGATAGCCTGATAGCCTGATAACCTGATAGCCTGATAGCCTGGTAGCCTGGTAGCCTGGTAGCCTGGTTGTCCAATAGCCTGGTAGCCTGGTTGTCCAATAGCCTGGTAGCCTGATAGCCTGATAGCCTGGTAGCCTGGTAGCCTGGTAGCCTGATAGCCTGATAGCCTGGTAGCCTGGTAGCCTGATAGCCTGGTAGCCTGGTAGCCTGGTTGTCCAATAGCCTGGTAGCCCGATAGCCTGATAGCCTGGTTGTCCAATAGCCTGGTAGCCCGATAGCCTGGTAGTCTGGTAGCCTGGTAGCCTGGTTGTCTGGTAGCCTTGTAGTCACATAGTCAGCATTGTTTCAGGGTTTTCCACTTTCTGCAGAGGATTGGCTTCAGCTCTTCTTCTCTCTCATATTTCTTAATTTCTTTCATTTTGTTACTTTTTGCTATCAAGGAAGATGGTTATATTTTTGGTAAAAAAGTTTTCATCTTCACCTCCATCTTGGTCATGTGACCCCCTTACATCACATCAGATGACATGTAAAAGAAGAAAAAAAAGTGTTTACACATTTGCAATATACTTCTATGTCGACTTGTCTGGAAAAACCACCTCATGAGAGCATAAACCTGTTTTTAGCAATTATGGAGTTTAAATGAAGGTGTTTCCATGTTTCATTGCAATATTGGGTGTACACACTTCTAGTGTTGATGGAAATGCAGGTTCAGAAATTATTTTTCATTTGTTTTTGTCAATAAAACTGAAAAGTGCTGCAAAATCAAAAGACAGAGGTGAAAAATAATCTTGTCCATGTTTTAGTAGCTGTTTATTTATTTATTTGTTTTTTTCTGTCTGTCTGTTTCAGCTAATAAAACTGTCTGTATTGTGTTTGCAATTTGTCGTTACAGTCTTTGCATCCAAAGTTGCTGCCACAGGAAATGACTCCTTGGTTTTCTTACAGCTGATCTTGCAGCAAATCAGACTCTTTTGAAACTGTTGGTTCCCTTGTGATGTTTTTAAAAAAGCCACAACTAAAAGTGTTTTCAGTCATCTAACTTTTTAACTCATTACACTAATAGTTGCTTTTCTGTTTTAGTGGATTTCAGTGGAATTTGTAACATTTAATTTCCAGATGCAGCATAGAGATTAGATTATGCAGCAGTAGCACTTTTCAATTTTAGTAATTTATTTTAAGAGGATATAGAAGCAGAATAAAACAAAAATATTTTGTCACAAACATGTTCCTGGATGTGTTTCCACAAGTATTTATAATGTATTAAAAAAGGATTGTAATTATATCAGCACTCAATTCTCTCAATTTAAAACCCACTGGTGTAATTTATTAACAAAACAGCTTGAATTATAAAAAAAAACCAAAAACATTTTTTAAATTTTAAAAAGAGCAGTAACATTTTGTTTCACTGCATTTGACTGAAAATGACAGTTACGTATGTGTGTAGTCTGAAAGTTGGTGAGAGCAAAGGAGAAGTTAAAAATGTTTATTTAAAACCGTGATCAGATGCTTAACTACAGTTTTTTTTTCCTCTAAAAATTAGTGGACGGAGGTATTTCACACACACAAACCCACACACACACATATTGCAGAGCTTGAGGCCAACGCCAGCTTTGATTATTTGATAATAAGCAAATAATTGTCTCCCGGTAGTCATATGAAACAACTATATGCATAAATGGTAAACATATGGAATCTTCTTTTTTCTTGTGAGGAAATATTTACTTTAGCTTACTGTGTCTGAATTGTCAGAGGTCTTTTCACTTTGATCATCATCATTAAAAGATGCTTTGAAGACATTTTGACATTTAGAGCTACGCATGCCACACTTTTCCTTTGCTTTAATCGCCATGTTTCCCACAGCTGATCCTCAAACAGAACTGACCTTCAGTCCAACTTGCATAAAACCGGATTTATTAACACATCAGTCAAGAAGACTTTTAACATTTTGCCCTTCAACCTGTCAACACAGTAAAGATCCTCAAAATCTTAGACTTCATCGATGTCATTTTAACTTAGCAGCTACTGTGATAATTCTGTTCTTTTTCTATGTTTGCTAGATAAGTGCAAAGCACAAGAAGGTATACCCGCACAAGCGATAATCTAAAAACAAATAACATAATTTATTGCATATATGATGTTGTTTTAAAATCCCATCTTTTGTCCTTTATTTGTGGATCAGTGAACTCCATGTCCTACTTTTACATCATTTGTTCTATTAAAGCACACAGTCTTTCACAAGGAGTCCATACTGCCTGGCTGTCAGAGTTCTCAGCATCCGATTGACCTCTGCAAGGCTCAGTCAGGTTCAAAGTGATGCATGCTGACCTTGACCTCAACCACACTTCGGATTGACAGCAGTATTACACGCAGACTCCTTCCACTGACATTGTTTCAGAGTAGTTAGCAGCTATTTTCTGCCCACAGTCTCTCTAAAATGTTCACAGTGAAGATTGATTTTATCAGTAGCTCTTGTCACCCACTAGCCTTCGCCGCCAACACACCGCTCACTGCGGAACAAGGCAAGTGCAATGAATACAGTTTGGGAAAATTTGCACACAACATCAATACGCTTGTGCACACCTACAACACTGCTGCTGAAAGTTGTTGTTTTTTTGTTTTTTTTGTATTATTCATTTGGTTTTTATCAGTGGAATCAAAACATTGTCTGGAAATGACAAAACAAAATTAGAAAATTAGCTCTGTTTTACCCAGAAACCGTAAACATCCCTGATGCTTAATTTCTTCATTTAAAGTGTAAAAACTATTTGGAAATGTAGGTAGTTTGCTATTTTTTGTCTTCTTAAAACAGTGTGGACATTTATTATCTATTCTTCTATACCAGGAACTTAAAATAATGTAATTGTTGGACATTTCGACAAAAGACGACCAAGTGAAGTTACTGTTCCTTCCTTTGGCAAGGTTCCCAAGCTCTGGGTCATCTAACAATTGAGAAGGAAGTAGGCTATTTTATGCTGGCGTACATACATGGGCAAGTAACACTTTCTTCCCCCTAACATGAGTAATGTCCTAAAGAAATGATACACTGTTCTTGTAATACTTTGGTGACACATCGCTCTCTGATAGCTATCATATTGACTCAGTAAAACGTCATCGTCATAATGCTTTCAAAAAACAGAGAAAGATGTGTCACTGTAAACAGTGAGACACGGTGTATTTGCATAAGGAAGCACGTGTGGAGATGGCACACGTCTTCCAAAAGCACCAGCTGAACTGACGCTTGCTGTGGTCATAACACAAGATAGGAACAACACAAATTAGCTTTTTTTGCATGCAGGAAACAGCAACATATAAGGGTGCCATTGCTTAGAGATGTACAAATATGAGTTGTAAAACCATTTTCTTTAAATTGAAAAATTGAAGAATAAGTATTGTGATATTTAAATGAACTTTTTGTGAATATAAAAATCACCAACAAGTGGTGTAACAGATATGAGTTCTCCATTATTTAAAAGTAACACATATCATTTTCCGTTCAACACTTCTTCCTCTGTGGATCGTCTCATTAAATTCTTATTGTGTTTGTTACGGTAGCTTGTGGCTGGTGTATACATTCAGCCCCACCTTCTACTCACTTGCACTTGAAGCATGCCCTTACTTGCTTCACTGGTTTTCAATGGCCATAACTGACAAAGGAAAAAGCTTTCAAGGCAAAAGGTCTGACAAGTCTGGTGGAAGAACGAACATAGTATCCGTGCACGGATGAAGTGAATAGTTCAAGTTAGGAAAATGCTTGCAAAATATAACTCAGTTTGTTGGGGTTTTTTTCCATTCACAGTAGATTTAAACTGTTGTGTTTTTTGAATCACAATGAAGATTTGCTTTTTTTTGCTTGATTTGGAATCTCAACTTGTGCAAAACTTCTGGGAATGGTGTGATCTGGTAAAGTGCACACAATGCCAGCATGCACAGAGACTATTATGAACATCTTGTCTAAACACAGAGTTGTGTCTTCATTGCTAAATGAATAAATATATTTTTCAGTATTGTATTTTAAGCATCATGAGACTTAAATACTGTACTTATAGAAGAAGCTTCTTTTCTTTTTATTTTAAAACTCTCATAAACATAAAACATCTCTACTGCCTTATTCTTGAATTGGTCCTTGCTTTTCCTTCTTTTTCTATTGTTTGATTTTCAATATTACAATTTAGAAGTATGTTATTTTGTACTGTCAATGTGAAAATAGTTCATAGTGTCATTAGATTTATAATACAATTCCTAAGGCATGCATTTTTCTCTTAAATCTGTTATGGAATACCAATCAATATGTACAATATTTAGGACGAAGAAGAAAGGATGGCTATGATGCACTTTAAATTGTGAATGGTAAGACTAAGTGAGACAGAATCTTTGCTTGTGGCAACTTTTACAGCAGCTCATTAGATGAGTTGTCTGAATGCATTTTTTTGTGTTTTCCATTCACTGCATTAACTGTTTCTAATTAGGACTGAATGTTCACGTTAACAAGATGACATACTCATTTCTGCTGTGTAACACTAAACTGGGAATAGGTAAATTGACAGGGTGATGCAAATAACACAAACTGGAATAAACAGCATGGATCATTGAATATTGGAGATGAGCGTACGAACTGGATTTATGTGATGGTAAGACCAGTAAGTCAGGTAGTGGGACAAAAGCAACATACATGTGTTTTTTTTTTGTTGTCTTTTTTTGTTTTTTTTAAGTGGGGATGACAGTCTGCATACTCGATTTTTGTTAAGTGTTGTAACTAAATGTTTTTTGCTAGTTGGTGTAAAATGTTTAACCAGCTGATCTGTGAGAGGATGCTGCTGACATTGATATGTGTCAAATGCATCAAATTCATTCCACCATCTTGTTATAGACAAGACAGACAAGCTGTGAGGGGAAGCATGTCAGACTGTGGGCAGAGAAGCAGCTGTCAGTTTGTGTCACTTGGCTAGTTACCACCAATTCAAAGTACACAGCTTGTCTGTTTCACTTGGGTTTAAAAAAAAGGAGAAGTGAACAGCAAAAACATACTGTAAAGGAAATACTGTATACTGGAACTATCCTCAGTATCTACTAATGTACTTTTATTTTGCGGCGTCTCACCATTAGTGCTTTCATATCTCTTTTCTCAGTGAAGTGCCCCATAACAACAGACAAATCAGCACCAGCTTGTTTCCTACTTTTACTCTGAGCTCTCTCCAGCCAGTAAAAGTCAGTCCAATGTTAACTCTTTTCTTATCTGCCGTGCTGTCCCTTTTCTCCTGCTCTCTCTCTCTCCCTCTGCTTTCTTTCCATTCTCTAATGATGTCCTCTTGTGTGTATTTGATGAATCAACTATGGTGCATGTTTAGAGCAGCCAGTGGGTTAGGGCACACTTGCTGGCATGTGACATGATGTCAGAAAATTAACTGCTGCTTTGTATTAAAAGTTGAGGTGCAGTTTCTGAGCCTCGAGATGGTGCTGGACAATGCCAGCTCCAAGAATGTAGAAGGAAAATGGCACAGTGTCATCAAAATGCATGTGCTGCTTTAGTGCTACCTTAAGCTGTAAAAAAACAGGTTACAGTAGGAAACAGTATATCATGTCATGGGCTATGTGGACTACCAATGTAGCTAGTTATTAACTCCCAAAGACAGGTAAAGTGATCAGTCCTCGTGGGGATTCTGTATATGGAATGATATGCCCACTAGGTCTGAAAACTGGAAATCACCCTTGTCTGGGTGGCAGGGGGTCCAGCACCACAGCCAGACCTCAGTCTGTCCTGATCTGGTGAGGATCCCTGTTGCCTGTGGGCTGGTTCCTGGTGTGAATGGTTCAGTAAGATAATGTTTCCTTACCGCAGCCTCATGCATGTTTATTTCCTTATTGATAGTCAGTTAAAAGGGTTAGGAAGGAGGAGTTTGTGAATGTATGTTTTGTGTATGTGTGAGTACGCGTGTGAGACAGAGAGTTTATGCTCAGGTTGGTGTTTTTGTGTAGAGTGCAATGGGGTGGTCTTTGTATGAAAAGTGCTTTATCAATAAAATTTGATTTGATTCTTGTGAGATAAATAATCTTACTCGCACTGCTGGTTTTGTAATGGACTTGCAGCAGCTGGGATAGACTCCAGCTCCCATGTTACCCTGCATTGGGTTGGATGGATGGATGAATAGTTGGATGGATGGATAGATGGAAAGATGTATAGATGGATAGATAGATAGATCAATGGATGGAAAGATGGATAAAAGATGGATTGATGGATGGATGGAAAGATGGATGGATGGATGGATGGATGGATGGATAGATGGATAGATGGATGGAGAGATCGAAAGATTGATAGATGAATGGATGGAAAGATGGAAAGATGGATAGATGAATGGATGGAAAGATGGATAGATGAAATATGGATAGATGGATGGATGGAAAGATGGATAAATGGATGGATAGATGGAAAGATGGATAGATGGATGGATGATGGATAGATGGATGGATGGATGTATGGAAAGATGGATAGATGATGGATAGATGGATGGATGGATAGATGGAAAGATGGATAGATGAATGGATGGAAAGATGGATAGATGAAAGATGGATAGATAAATGAATGGAAAGATGGATAGATGGAAAGATGGATAGATGGATGGGTGGATGTATGGAAAGATGGATAGATGGATGGATGATGGATAGATGGATGGATGGATGGATGGAAAGATGGATAGATGATGGATAGATGGATGGATGGATAGATGGAAAGATGGATAGATGAATGGATGGATAGATGGAAAGATGGATAGATGAATGGATGGAAAGATGGAAAGATGGATAGATGAATGTATGGAAAGATGGATAGATGGATGTATGGATAGATGGATGTATGGAAAGATGGATAGATGGATGGATGATGGATTGATGGATGGATGGATGGATCTGTGGGATAGTCCACAGAACTGCTCAGCACAGTTAGCAGTTCAGTGATGGAAATAGGTTTAGTCTGTTTGATATCCTACTATTTGGCTCTGAGTCATATACAGAATCTCCAAGTGTTCTTTCAGTGTCCATGAGTTTGTAAATTTATTACCTTAAATGCATTTAGTGACTGCAGCTATGAAGAGTAGGGGAGACCAAAATTTTGGGATTGCTCTGTTGCATCTTGCAGAAACTTGATTGGACTGGGATTTGGGGTTCTTGGAAACTGAGACAACAGCTTTTTCATCATGCTCTTATTTAGCCTCCATGCTTTGTTCTGCTTTGCAGAAAATAGTCTTTTTTTATCTTAACAGTATTTTTTTCACGGGATTAAAACAAACTCAAGAATTAATATTGATCTTTTAATCATTGTTACAGTTTTATTCCAAAGTTTCTGGTCTTTTTACTTTTGGATTCATATGCTGAGAGTATCTCTTATTTAAAAGATTATACAAGTGGGATTTTTTTCATCTTCAGAATACTGACACCATTGTTATAGCTGATACATAGCAGCCTGCAAGGGCTCAAGGGCAAAATACTGTGCCCTTCCTTTAACCCATCAAAAACACAAGATAACATCAGCACTGACAAAAAGGCTGTGCAAAATATAACTACATGGCAAAAATGGAACCATGTGATTGGTGCAACACAGAGGCTTTAATAGATAGTTTAATCTTTCTCTCTCTCTTTTTTTTAGGAGTTTTCTTTAAGCTTTAAGTCTGCAAAGATGGTAAAGGAGGGTCTGTGATGCATGTGGTGGGTATCCCTGGAATCCTAAAAGGATTCTTGTCATTACTTGAAGCTGTAGCAAGATAGCTGGCATTATCAAGACATGACCTGATTTGATTTATATCTCATTAATCTCCCTCTCCCTCTTTCTGTCTGTCTGCGCTGTACATGCTGACCTTCCTCTGTCACAAACGTCTCACACTTAACATTCTTTTACCATCCTTTTCCATCCATCAAATGCAGCGGGAGAGCCAAAGCTTCAGTCAGTCGCTCAAGCATTAACTTATGAAGATAGACTCCAGCTACACTTATCTTCTCCACCTTTCTAATTAAGCCATGTTTTGTCTTTGTGATTGCTCATGACAGGGAAGGAAATGTTTGTTGACCATTTTGAAAGACAAACCAAAAAAAAAAAAGTCATTCAATCTTTTATGTCAAGCAGTGTCGTCATAAGACCTAATTTTAGAGTCTTGAGCCCCATTTGAATTTCCTGTAGTCCTGCTAAATAATTCAGTTGTTTCTGTCTGATTTATAATGCAAAAATACGATTCAGACCCCAGAATTAGAGTGTTCATGAACAAGGTCTGAGACTGTGAGCCAGCGGAAACTGCTGTGCAGCACAATGTGCACACTAAGATGATTTAGGGTATATATAGCCACGAATAGTTGTGCTCCACACGTGAGTTTAAGGTATTCCATCAGGGTCGGTGCTTTACATGCTTAAGTCATAGATCTTGCACAACATAATTAGTTTAATTATAGATGTAAATAGGCAGAACTTGTATAAATAACTATCTTTCTTGTGCACCCAGTTCTAGGAGATCTGCAGGGGATATGTTGAGAGTAGAAATGTCAAAACATTTCTCAGCATGAAATGTAGCCCAGCTGGTTTTTAGAAAATGCTATTTTAATTTTTAAAAAAATGATATTTACATTTGAATTTTTTGGGAATGTAACAATCACGTGCACAATCAACCACACATTCACAAAGCAAAGCTCGTCAGGAAGTGATGCCGTTATGTAACAAAGACTTTTAAGTAACGAAGCAGCTGTTGTATTCATGCAAACATATCGATTTCTTGTGTCATTTAAAAGATGGGTCTGTGATCCCCATGCCTCTCCCTCTGGTTAACGTGAAGTGGTTTGATGGCAGGTCCTCAGGGACAGTTTGTGGAAAAACAATGAAGAGCTGGTTGGCTGATGTAACTGTACCCTGACCACATTACCCTAAGGAATAATGTGGTGAGTGTCTGTTTCTAATAGCCACATTTGTAAGTGCCTTTGTTGCAGTGAAGCACTCCTAGCCTAAAGGTATTACAGAGGCCTTTTTTTTCTTTTTTTTTTTTTTTAAATTAGCTATTTGTGGATTTCATATTAAATGCTGCCATTACTTTCAGCTATTATGTGGCACATTTAAAAAAAAAAAAAAATCATTCTGTTTTCTATTAAAATATGTTGCTGTCTGTTTATGATTAAATGAAAGATGTACTGGCTTTGGGGCTATCTGATTTTAGCAAGTGTTCTTTTTCTTCTTCTTTTGTCATGGTACAAATCATTTAAAAAATCGTTTCACTTCTGGGATTTTCTTTTTCAGCTTTTTCAGTTAGTCCATTCATGATAAAGGACTGCATTCTGTCCCAGACAAAGCTACAAACCCACATTTATCCAGAAACAGTTTGTTGGGGGACAAATTTGTGCAAAAAATGTTACTAAAAGCATCAAGTTCTTGCAATATTAAATCTGAAACTACATGAGTTATTAATAATTGCAATTTTTTTTTTTTTTTTTTATCAATGTCAAATTAATTGATTTCATTTATTTGTGAAGATCACCTTTAAGTTGGTTTTTAACCAGAGATGACTTGATATGTTTAATTTCAAGCAAGTGCGAACATCACAGTATGGATGCAATTTGCATGCAGTTGACAGATCGGGGAGAATGCATGAAAACATTGTATATAAGTCCAAATAATTTTACAAATACATCAGTGGCATTAAGATTAGTTCCAACTCAGTATTGTTTTAAAGAAGGTAATATTCAGCATTGCAGGGACACCTCACCCGGCATGACTGAAAAAAAAAAGCACTGAAAACGAAGTGTTGTTGCTTCAGCATGACCAAACAGCATCAGAAGACACAAAGACAATTATAAAGACTTAAAATAATGATATAAAACAAAACTGAAACTGAGTCTTCTGGCTTAATAATTAATACAACCCACATTATTTCCAGTCTTTTCACATTTGGTTTACTTTTAAATCAATCATATATTATCTTATTTAGGATTTGGCAAATAAAAACTTAGTACTGGCAGATTATAGTGGGCCAGCAGGTCTCTGCTTCTATAATTTAGGCTTAATCACACACATTATGTGGTGATATAACCTGTTGATTCTTGCAGCAACATGAGAGTAGCATTAATGTCAAAGCATGCATATTGCATGTGTGTGGAGTCTCTTTTAGGTTTCAGCACATAGCAAAGCTTTTGTTTTTATTTTTTATGCCATCACTTTAGAATTTCTTCATTTTATTCCAGTTAAAAAAAGGGTGAAAAAACTTAAGATAATATGGAATCAATTTATTCTTCTATTTACAAAATGTTTTTGTCTTTTTTTTTGGTTTAGGTTTTTATGTTGTTGTTTTTTTTTTCTTTTTCTTTTGCTGTCATTCCAGATGATAAGCAGATTTATTTTTTGATGCTCAGCTCTACAGGGGACTGCTTGAATTCGGCTGGTTTGAGTGGTTCGAGACTCGGCTGGGGGGAGGTGCATTGTTCTGCAAGTCCTCTCTGTGTCACACTCACTCTTAGGGACACTGTAAATATTCCCTATAGTGAGTGTGAGCAACGGACTGGCGCCCTATCCAGGGTGTTCCCTGCCTCCCAGCAGCTGGGATAGCTTCCAGCTTCTCGTGACCCTTAATTGGGCTAAGCGGTTAAGAAAATGAATGGAAGAAAGGAAATCAGAATTGTACATTTTCCTCTTCATTTGTCTGGTTTCCTGTTAATCTGGAGACCAGACCTGAGACCTAAAAAAATGGGTCATTCTTTAGGTCTCATGTCTAAATGAAGACACTTAGCAGTTTATGATCTTTTTCAAAAGTCTTTTTCTTAGTCTTCTCATGATCTCACTTCAGTCGTTTCTTGTCATCTAATTCCATCACTGGAGCATGTAAATCCAGTTTTGCAGCTTTTATTGTCTGTGTGCTGACATGTTATTTAGTTTTATGAAACATCTTGGCATTTTCAATGAATATCCTTTGGATTGTGTTCTGCTGATTCATTGTTTACTCTTTTGAAAGGATTGGTTTATTGAGCATGGGCATGAGTAAATAGTGGAATAATTTACAGAGATTTGGGGGACAGTCATTCAAAAAGCTGAAGTGCAACATGGTTTTTTAGTAGGTCGTGTCATTATTAAGTTACACTTTGAGAAAGCATTGTTCTCAAATGAATAATAACTGTGTTATACTAATATTCTTGGAAACTGCCATCTTAATACTTTCCTAATAACGGATAAAAAAATAGCATACAAACAAGACATATAATTGCAGAAAGAATTGTAAAAATCGTCACTTGCTTTGTGCAAATTTTTTAATTCCAACAAATGAAAAGGAGCCGTATTTGAGTGGTGACTGTCAGACTGGTGTGTGATCTCTATGACATCTGTCTGATATATGTCTATATACATACATGAAAACACATTCTTGCTCCACCCGCAGGCTTTGGCGGCTCTGAATTTAGTAATTGAATAATTAATAGAGTCAGTAATCAAGCAATTAATCAGTAGTTACAGTAATTGCTTGCTCATTCTAAAGTGAAGAGCTTTCTGTTCCAGATTAGGCTGTGTCTTAAACACAGAAAAAACTGCAATCCAACAACCACATAGGTGAAGACATAATTGATAGTGGTGGTAATATGAAGCAGGCATATCTTAGCTTCTTATTTACAGCAATTCTTATTCATTTCATTATTTTTTATTTATTTCATTCATTTATTTATTTATTACACCCCTTATAACCTTGCTATTGATTAGCCCCACCCCCCACAGTAACTGACAAAGATATAATTTAGCACAGACTTAGTACATGCCAGGACATACACAAATGCAGGATATCGACAGAAAGTCGGCTATTTTGAAAAGAGTGTCAATTTTTTAAGGTCATTTTTGCCCTTTTCTTTGCCTTGCTTTAGTAAAAGCTCCTCAAATTTGGTCAGAGCACTGAACAAATGAGGGGTTAAAAGCAATTTGAAAACCTTTCAAAGGTAATGTTTTGCTATCAAATTTCATATTTACTCATTTTGATTTACAGCACCCAATCTGGATCACACTGAACAAGTTTCAATCCAGTTCCACCCTGACCACATCTGCATGTCTAGATTTGTTCAATGCAATAATCCTGCTCACAGGGACCAGGAAGCCACTCATTGCAGAGCCTAAATGGCCTGAAACACATTAGTGCAATGGCGTGGCTGTAAGTGAGGACGAGAGCACCATGGCATTCTCGGTTGCCAGGAGACGCAGTTGTGACAGAGGTAGAAGCGGCATCGATGGTACAAGGGTTTTAAATGCTGCTTGTAGCCTGTAAAACAATATATATCTCACATTAGATCAGCATCACTGAAAATATCCTTGACTTGTCTCTAACTCTCTGATTTGGATTGTAAATAGTTCTCTGTGCCATCACATTTATGGTGAATGTGCTCCAATTTCCTCACACTCTAAAAACATTCAGGTCAGGTAGATTAGAGACTCTATAAATGTTAGTCTTTATTTGTGTGAGCTGTGTGACTCACTTCCTACCTGCACACTATTTCCTTTTCTTTGACAGTCGTAACAAAAACAGTTTCATGAAAAAATAAAGAAATATAGAAACTTTGTGAACACATGTATTTAGATTAGAAATAAATTTGATTAAAGCATTGTAGCTTATAAATAATATTTGCTGCTAAACATTGCACTAAAATAATTAAGACAATATGTATTTGTTTGGATGGTTAAGAAACATTCCACCTGCAGACATTAACTTGGTGAAAGACACTTCAAACATAATCTGTCCACACTGTAATCATAATCACGGTTTCAGATTAGTTAGGTTTTGTGTTATTTGTTTTCTTTCCCACTTGGTTCACTTGGCAGAGGTAAATCCACTCCGACTTTGACACTGGAAACCATTAACCAGAGCACATTTTCCAGATGGCACCCTGCTTATCTGTTTCCTAGTACGAGAGGAATCTCCAGAAGGATGTTTTTATTTAATCAATAGACTGATCAGATATTATAACAGATATACAGAGTGGGGGTTGGTAATACTGTTCCCTGAGAGTGTGCAATCCTGCAAGTTGTAGGTGCTTCACTTTTTCAAAACACCTGATTCAAATGAATCAGTCACAGATAAGCTTTTTAAGCTGTTGGATCCATTTAATCTGTATCAGCTGTGCTAGAGGAGGGAATTAGTACCAATTGCAAGGCATGATATTTATAATACCAACAAACCATGTATTGTTTTCAGCTTTTTGTGATCATTGGTGAGAGGAACTGAACATGTACCAAACAGATGTCAATTTTCTGTAAAACTGGACCACTGTCACATTTGTGCCGGGGAATTAAATGAAATAATATTTTTTTATAGTAATCAATTGTCATCAATGCCAATTAACTAATCTGCTATTACTAGAAGAGATAACTGGACTTTTTCAGACACAAGATAAAGTTTCTTTGAAAATTGGAAAAACTATGAATTAAAAAGAAATAAAAAAAAAAAAAAACTCTGCTCATACCTTTTATAGCTGGCATCTCCTGGTGTACATATTTTGTAGAAAATCAATCTCCTGCCTCTGTGTGGTTACAAAAAAATGATCTATTTCTGTTGCGAAAGTAATTCAAGTTTAAATGTTGTAGCTTGGGGTTCACTAAAAACAAAAGTAAGAAAAATTGTAGTTATTTGAAATGTTGTGTTCCAGCATACCCTATAAGCAAATAAGGGTGAGTTAGAGAATCTAATAGGTAGCTTTATTTAAGAGAATAAATTTTCCCACATGGGGCCTAAGAGTCTAATAGGTGCAAAATACCATTTCTAATGTAATTCTTAATTCCATGAGGAGACAGTGGGGAGAAGGCAATGCTAGCGTAATGAGCTCCCAGTGCTTCATCATAGTAAAACAATTTACTGCTGCATTTTGATCCCACTTGCACTGAGCTACAACTCCTTGACAAAGAGACAGATAATAAACAGAGTAATCAATGAGGCCACAAAAGAATGAGCTGTTTATTCACACCTAACAAAAGAGAACATGACCAATTTCAGAAATGTAATGTAGTGTTTTAAAAGGCAGCCAAGCAACCTCCTTATTATGAATATAAAATTATTTTCTCAGTGCATGATATTTTTGTACACAATTTATCTTGATTCTATGTTCGATTTTTTTTTTTGTTTGTTTGTTTGTTTGATTTGTAGCAAAGTGATCCATCAAGAGTTGGACAATTTTGACTGTAGCTTGACGTTAAAGTACATTTGGGGAAGTTTGAGTTATATTCAGATATTTCCAGATATCTCAACTCAATTGAAGAACTGGTGGGTGGCAAGTTTCCTCATTATTTATGGCCTCCTAGTCTGAACATAAATCATACAACACAGCAGTTCTTGTTGCTTTTCTCCTTTTCTTTCCTCCTCTTGCAGATATCCAACGAAGAAGTCAGTAGCTGCACTGTGGTTTCATTTTCTATGACCAGGACCGAGTCTGCAGTGTCCACTGATTAAAAAATAGTTCTAAGGCAATCCTAGTTTTGAGTGTAAAAGGGAGATGTGTAGAAACCTAGTGATAACAACAAAGAGAATACCATCAAATCTACCACTTATGAGATTTCATTTATGTTTGATTTTGTTTGTTTGTTTTTTTAATGAAAATAACTGATTTTTATCATATCAGGTATGTGTTTTACTCAATAACTGCATCTAACAGACCTCTACTCTGTTTGTGTTTATTCACAGGGGGCCAAAATCCTCTTTCAAAAGAGTGGAATACCAGTCAATGAATTATGAATGTTCAACAAGATGACCTCCTCTCAGCAGCAGCAGATGATGCGAGGTCCTAGGTGGAACCGGGCCTTGTCCGACCCTTTATTTGTGCTGCTCCTGGCCCTCCAGCTATTGGTGGTGGCGGGACTGGTGCGTGCCCAGACGTGTCCCTCTGTGTGCTCCTGTAGTAATCAGTTCAGCAAAGTCATCTGCACCCGCAGAGGCTTACGAGATGTTCCTGATGGCATCTCGACCAACACACGCTACCTGAATCTGCAAGAAAATTTCATTCAGGTCATTAAGGTGGACAGCTTCAAGCACCTAAGACATTTGGAGATTCTGCAGTTGAGCAAAAACCACATACGCAAAATTGAGCTTGGGGCCTTCAATGGACTGGCCAGCCTCAATACCTTGGAGCTTTTTGATAACCGTCTCACCACCATCCCAAATGGGGCATTTGAATACCTGTCCAAACTGAAGGAGCTTTGGCTAAGGAATAACCCAATCGAGAGCATTCCTTCCTATGCTTTTAACAGAGTTCCTTCATTACGAAGGTTGGACCTTGGGGAGCTCAAGCGGCTCTCCTACATATCAGAGGGGGCCTTTGAAGGGCTGAGCAATCTGCGCTACTTAAATTTGGGAATGTGCAATCTGAAAGAGATTCCTAATCTTATTCCCTTGGTAAAGCTGGATGAACTAGAAATGTCTGGAAACCAGCTATCTGTTATCCGGCCTGGTTCATTTAAAGGGCTTATCCACCTGCAAAAGCTTTGGATGATGCATGCTCAGATACAGACGATAGAAAGGAACTCTTTTGATGACTTGCAGTCACTTGTGGAGCTTAATCTAGCCCACAATAACCTCACCCTTTTGCCCCATGATCTCTTCACTCCTTTACACCACCTGGAGAGGGTGCACTTGCACCATAACCCATGGAATTGCAACTGTGATATCCTCTGGCTAAGCTGGTGGCTTAAGGAGATGGTGCCTGCGAACACCAGCTGCTGTGCCCGCTGCAGCTCTCCATCTCAACATAAGGGACGATACATTGGCGAGCTGGACCAGAATTACTTTCACTGTTATGCTCCTGTTATTGTGGAGCCTCCTGCAGATCTAAATGTGACAGAGGGAAGTGCTGCAGAGTTGAAATGCAGAGCCAGCTCTTTGACCTCAGTAAGCTGGATTACACCCAATGGTTCCATCATGACACACGGTGCATACAAGGTCAGAATCTCTGTGCTGAATGACGGTACACTGAACTTCACCAACGTTACCATGCAGGACACTGGCACATATACTTGTATGGTCACTAATTCTGCAGGTAACACAACAGCATCTGCCACACTCAATGTGTCCTCTACAGAGAACAGCAGTTTCAGCTATTTCACCACAGTGACAGTGGAGACAATAGAAACACCACATAATGAAGGATTCACCACTACCGTTCAGCAGAAGGTGGGTCCGACACCCTCTGCTGGATCATGGGAGACTCTTTTACCCACTTCTACAACAACCACGACGGTCCGAACCCCTCTTTCCACCCGCGTCACTGAGAAGACCTACACAATCCCTGTTACAGAGGGAGATCTGAACGGCTTGGATGAAGTAATGAAGACAACCAAGATCATCATTGGCTGCTTTGTCGCGATCACACTCATGGCAGCTGTCATGCTGATAATCTTCTACAAAATGCGCAAACAGCACCACCAGCAGAACCATCATGCACCCACGCGCACCATTGAGATCATTAATGTGGACGAAGACTGCGTGACGGGAGGTCCCGGCATGGAGGGCCACCTGACTTTGCCACCTCTTGAGCACGAGCACCTCAACCACTATAACACCTACAAGACTGCTTACAACCATGCCTCCACTATCAATTCCATACACAGCTCAGCGCACGAACCTTTGCTAATCCGGGCCAGCTCGAAAGACAATGTACAAGAGACCCAAATCTAATACTTTTGTGAGACATTACAAAACTGATGGAATTACATAGTGGCATTACTGACAGGACAGTACTGACAACTAGTTGTTAAGACTGTAGCTCAAACATGGAAGAACAGACTTGTGTTTGGCAAATCGTGGGCTGGTGATGTTCATTAAATGACTTTGGAAATTAGAGTATGTCTACTGTTTCAAAAAGTGTCTTTACAGAACAGAAGTTATTTATTTAAGAAAAATATTGTGGTTGAATCAAGAAAAAATTGAATTCTGCAACTGTGTTTTTATCACTGAATTCATGTCTTGTTCCACTTTTTTTAAAATTTCTTTTTCTTCCTGCCACTTTACACGATTGGTTTACTAATATGTTTTCAAGCCTTTGGAAGACATCTGTTGAAGACAAAGCAAACAATCATTCCTTTTCAGTTCATTTTATATAAGTGTAGATTTTGGATCAGAAAAACAACCTAATTTTCTTTCACGTGTCAGTCAAGCCTCGCGCACATTAGGGATTTTTTGCCAGCTGTGGATGAAGTGATGGAATCTTTTGTGACCATCTCAAAGGGAGATGAATACATCTCTTGCATATCATTTTGCCTTGTGTGACAAAAGAAAAAGTGTTGGTAGAAAAAATTAAACCATAATGCTTTGTTTAATAATTGTCACATACATTAGATGCTCTTGGATTTCTCATTGATAGGCTACAAGACAGGAATACATCCTTTCCACTACTACTGAAGCAGAGACCATTACAGCTTTTTTATGTCTTTTGGTCTGTATGTCTTTCTGTTATTAATATTCATGCTGAATAGAATTTTCTCCTCAGTCTCAAATGCATCTTGACTCAAGTCCTCCCAGCTTCTGAGAGACATCCACTTATTGTTATAGAAAATATAAAATCGATTCCACTGAGATCCTGAAAGTCAAAGCAGCATTAATGAGTACATCAAAAATAGCAAAGTAATTGAACAGGATGGGAGTATTGTCTGTCTTGAAATGACTGATTGTAAATTCAGGAAGAGGTGCATTTCCAAAGTATCCTGACCTCACATTTACTCTGTCATATACTGATGCATATGAAGACGGCTTGTTAGAAACCAACATTTCCATGCCAAAACCCAAATGACCTGTATACCTTTCTGCAGAATTGCTGTCAAAATCAGTCTTGTAGGACTGAAAAAAAGGTGATTAGGTCCATTATACAGCTGTCTGAACACATTGCCTGTCATCTGTGTACCACATTTCCACATGGAGCATCCCCATGTGGATGCCAGATGAATACCCTGCCCCTGCCAATCGTAGAACTTGGCCCTGAGTGGAAGGCTTGCGCTACCAAGAGGCTTCAGAGTCATACTGAACGTGTGATATTCGGCATCAACCAGATGTTTGAGCGGCACCTGACTCTCTCTTGTTCCCTTAGCGGCAACACAATTTTTATTTTAATTGATCTGCCCATGGGCTTTGGATGGACACAGCTCTGCAGGCGACCACATCATGATGGTCTCCACTGTGAAAGATGGTACCATAAACACAGTGGATGGACATTTGGCAGATGGTCCTTGGTTTAATTTTAGAAGTTTTGGCTCAAATACATTTAAAAGGACCAGCCAACATTTCCCCTTTTTTATGGATCTTAAATACATTTAAACAACAGCTTCTGTGCATTGAAGGGTTACAATTCTGCTAACCTGAAAACTATTCAATGTGGTCTCAGATTTTATACATGGTTAGATATGCAGGACTGTCAGATTCCCACACCAATGTTATTATGAGAATTGTCAAGAAATCAACAATTTTGTTTTTTTAATCAAACGACCCCAAACATTTAAATCAGCTGCTCTGTGATCCGTCTGTGAGCTCATCTCGTTTCAGGCATGTATTTCACTAAAACTTAGCGAAAAGGACTGCTTTTATTTTGACACTTTTTAATTTGTCCATGTTTCACAACATGAGTGACTTTGTGCTCTTGTACTTATCAAAATAATACAAAATAAAATAATCAGGAGAAAAGACTGAAATGCAAAAGTATATCTTTAACAAAGGTTGACTTTGCATTATTCGGTATGAAGGGTTTCCTAAATTGGATGTTAAGACATACAAACCTTTTATTATACAAAATGACAGATATTTAACCCAAATCAGGTCAAAGGTCATCAAATTTTTTGCATATGATACAGAATAAAATGCCAGGCCATTTTTTTTTTCTCAAACTGACATCAACACTGAATGACATTACTGAACACAGCAATAATTCAAATGCAATTTAGCACAAAATCTGGATTACCTGTGCCATGTCAAACAACATTCAAACAGAATGCATTTATGAAAAATCTTGTAGTAAAAACTATAGAATTATTTCCCTTCACACAAAAGGTTCAGAAAAACCCAGACAAAAATGGCAAAACTCCAGTGCTTTTTTGACATTTCTGAAACTGAAAAAATCTATTAAATCATAATTTAAAAAAAAAAACAAACAAAAAAAAAAAAAAACTTGAAGATCAAGAATAAATAATTAATGATGCTGTTTTGAGATGCAAACGGATGGTTATTTTCTACACAGTACAGAGATCCACTGAGCAGAATGCTTTCGATAATGAAAACAGTTGTAATTTCTGACTTAAACATGACTAAGTGAGTCAGTCTGAATGTGCAGCGAGCAATGTCTACATGAGGACTTCTGCTTGGAATGGGGTTCTTTGGTAATAAAAGCCAAAACAGAATAAAATAATAAATAACCTCAAATCATTTTTTTTTTTTTTTTTTTGCTTGTTTCCTGGATACTTCACTCCACAGTGGCACTTTCGTGAAGTCGGCACATTTGTAAATCAGAAATTGGACTGGATGTGCATCACCATTATGTGATTAAGTTGTGGTAGGTTGTGGATCACGGTTCTACTTGGTTTATGATTGAAGCTGTAACCATTTCCTTTTGACGTTTAGTTGAGGGTAAATTGTCAGAAAATTTTAATAGTATATTTGTTACATTTTAGTCAAGCTGTCACATGTATGTAAGATACCTTAATTCTTTGGTCCGTATTCCTCCCCCATACCATTTCTCTTTTTTTTTCTTTGTTGGTTTTTTTTTTTGTTTTTCTGAGAGGGAATGCTGTTCTAGTGGTAGATTTCTATAAAATACATTTTGAGAATAAAATAAAAACAAAAAAGAAAACTTTTTAAACTTTGATTTTACATGTGCCAACAACCTGTTCTAAAAGTGAAAATAGAGAAACATGCTGTAAAAGAGTAAGAGATTGATTTTCATGTAAGCATTCTTTCATGACCTTTAAAAAGATATGGGGATTGATAATAGAAACCAGTTTGTAGTTCATACACAAAATATGGTTAAAATAAACTATTGTTGTTTTTCTGTATTGTCTGATTCTTGCTTTCAACCTGTGCAACAGTTTCCACATGGCAGTAGAAGAAAAACCAAGCTGTCAGGAAGATTTTAAATTTCTTTAGTTCTTTTTCTATATCTGCTCCGATGCGTGGCTTTTCTAACAGTTATCTTATATTTGTTTAAATCATCAAGGTAATGTTTGTTTATTTAGCACATTTAAAGCAATGAGCCCAAAGTGTTGCACAGATCTGCAGACTCAAATGGAAATATATTATAAAAACTGATAAAATGCAAAAAAAATACAAAAATTGATAACATATATAGAGATGAAAAGAATTTAAAAACACACAGACACACACTTCCCTTTAAAGGCAGTGCAAATAGGCGCAACTTTAAAAGAGACTTTATCGAGAGGCATTTGCAAATGATGGAGTGGAACGTTTCACAGCCTTGAACCTTGAACAAAAAAGCTCCATCACCTTTCGTTTTAGGTCAGAGTCTTGGTTCATTTAAAAACAAGTGATTTTTAGGAATGTGTTTATCTGGCTGGGGTGTGTTTAGTTAAAACCTCTGAAGGTGTAAAACCATGCAAGCACTTAACAGTATAGATAAGCCAGTACAGGGTGTGATATGGTCCAGTCACCTGGAACCTGATAGACTTCCAGACTATCTGTAGCAGAAAACAGGGGATTGGTCCAAAGGAAGGATATAGAAAATTACAGTTAATTCAGAAGAAATAAACAAAAAGAACATGTTGTAACAGCCTTACAAGGATGTATGGCTTCACCCTAGCAAAGATGTGCAACTGAGACAAGCTCGTCCTGACAAAAGAAGAGATCAGTTTTTCAAATTTAAAAGCAACATCAAAGAAGACTAAAAAATATTCTTAAAGCAAGTGTGAGTGAACGAATGCAGGAAGTCCACAGCGCTGTCAGCCGCTAAATTAAAAGGATGGCCAAAGTAAAATGATCTATGTTTTGTTATCATTAAAATTTAAAACATTGATGCCCATCCAGGTTTTAATAGCAGGCTGTATTCTAATAAATAGTTCTATGTATATTTTTTACAACTTTTTTTTCAATGTTTTTTTTTTTTTTTAATGTTCAAACATCCATCTGTGTTGAAGACTTTTCCAGCTCCCATCAGCCAAGAGGCCCAGTGCACACTGGACTCATCCCCCTAATCCATCTTTGTTCCAAAGCAGAGCAGAATGGTTAAAGCAACTGCTTGTTCACATCCAGTTAAAATCACAATTTGACCTAACATGGCTGTTGGAGGAGGCCAAAGTTTCCACAAAGATCCCAACATGCAAACTTCACACAGAGATGCCACAGCTAAGTTTTTAACCAGCACTCTTCCTGCTGAGATGCAGTAATGCTGAGCGCCACACCACTTTGAAGCCCAATTCAAAGCAGGAAGAAAAATGTTGAGGTCTGAGCATCTCTACATCTTCTTTTCCTATTCTTTCTTCATGTGCCTTCTTCAAACCAGTATTGTAGCAAACAGAATGATGGTCTGGCTGCCATGTTGTGACAGACAAATCTGCTTTGCAAGGAGATCTTCATGGATATAAAGGAAATAAAGCTTTGTGAATTCTTGGAGCCCATTGAAGCTTTAACACTTATTATTTATTATTATTACTTATTTTTCCTGTTATACTGAACCTGACAAGAGGAAATACACCAAGGGGGTGAGTGAGGAGAGGAGAGAGACAAAGACTGAAGAGAAGGAAAGTGAAACAAAGATCTAACAAACAGAAAGCCTCAGAAACAAAGAAGCTGCTACAGCTGTGAAGCAATTTAACGGGAAACATCTGCAGCCCCTGCAAGAAAACAAAGCAGACAATCGTCAGGAGCACCTTTAGGAGAATAGAAGTTCAGCATCAGGATGTGATATCAGAAGTCACTGCTGGTTGAAAGAGTACTGACATGCTGTAGATTATTAAAATCATTTTTATGTCAAAATGTGAGAAGGCTTTTGTAGATAGCCAGCTCTGTGGTGGTACCACACTTTGGTCTTATTAAGTCATCAGCTTTGATGACTTATTCCTTTTGAAACATATGTAAAGATAAAGCAGACATACATGTAGTTACTAAAATAAACTGTGTATGACATGTTTTGAGGCAACATTACTATTTAAATATTACAGTCAATCAATAAATCAGCTTGTCTTAACTGCAGATCTCATTTTTGCAGATTAAGTAGTTTCGAAGGCGCATCATAAACACTGAAGCTAATTGAATTTTGCTGTTTTCACAGTATGCATGTTTGATTAGATGCATCCAGCAAAGTAAAACTTGTTCCACAGGCAAATCAGTCAGACCAAGAATAAATATTAAAGGTCATTGAGCTGTGGGAACACAAACAGGTTTACATGTTTCTATTCATTTACACAAAATGCTAACTGTGTCAGGACATTACACCGTGGCTCAAATTATTATTCATGTTTTTGTTTTGTTTTTTTCCCTCTAGTTTATGTAAATAACATTATCAAGATTGCATGAGCAAGGGGGTTAAAAAAGCCAGGGACACTGCCATCCTGAAACAGTATCCACATGCTGAGTCTTTACCACCCCATATGTCATCACGAGACCCCAGATGACAAACCTCATCAACCTCATTAACCTCATCTTACCTTAAACCCTAATTAAATCACCAAACTTCTCACACTGTCATGGGGCGGTCCTTACTCATGAGACTGCCAGGGATAAAAACAGCCTTTTTGCCAGTCATACAAACTAGTGTTCCAGAGTATTTACACCAAACAGCTTAATGAAAACATTAAGTAGGATGTGAAGCAGTAAGAGTGAAGATAGATGCTTATAGAGGACCCCGCCTTTGATACTGTAACACTACAACAACTTTCCTCCGTTGAACATGAACTTATAAGTGCATTGATGGTTTCTTTCTGGATCTTATTTGTGTATACCAGAACTGAACCCCAAAGTTGCTGTTAGGGTGCATGTTACCCCCCAGCCATCATAGATCTTACTGAGTTTTCATAGATAACTTCTAATCTGTGGGTTTTTAGCATCTTCTCTCTAAATATGGTACATTTCCTTGAAGGAAGCTGCCCTTGCTCTGACTTTATCTGAACAAACCAGTTTGCTTTCTGAATTAAACAGCAAGATCATCTTGCTGAAGTTTTCGTGAAATTTTATAATTCGCTCCAGAAAGCATTCCTCATCTTTATGGTTTTATTTTGTAGAAACATCATTTTGTTTGTATCCCCGTCTTGTGTGGAAACGGAGACTTTTTAAAAATGTAGGAAAATCTCTTCAATACTTTCCTTTAATTAAGTTCACCTGGGAAACTAATTACCAAACCAGCGTGAGATTTTCATCAGCAAATCTAAACAGACAAGACAAAATGAAAGCAAAAATCTAAAATCCAGATGTAATATGAACTGAATTCATACATGCAGAATAGTTTAAAACAGTGTTCAGCATGCGGGTGTTTTACACTGGATGCTCACTGAGATGTATCTGCACTTATTCACACTTTCACTCTGCAACAGATGTTGTTCTCAGTAATTAAGAAATTACGAAGGGAATAAATGTATGTCTGTCAACTTTTTGATGCTCTTCTCTTTAGTTGTAACTCTGTCACTTATTTGTGACAGATTTGTTTACAGCCCAGGTGAAGTGTGCAGGCTTTTTCCTAATAAACTGCCAAATACTGCAAACTTTCCTCCTGAAGTGTAACAGGTTTGTTTCTGTAACAACTAGTGGTAGTAGTAGTTTTTCATATTTATTCTGCTCATGATGCTCTGTAAAATTCATGAGTATGTAAGGTTGTTATACTGCTTGGTATCCAAGTATGATTTTTATAGTCTTCTCTGACATATTTGAAAGGAGGTATACAATGGCAGTTAGGCAGTTTACTCTCATTTAGTATTTATGGGAACTTACAAAAAGACCTACATAATGATGTCCAGTTTTTTAAGTAACTGAGCTCAGTTTTCCTATCAGAAAATGTGATTCTTCAAACGAAAGAGCTCTGACTGTCTACTCATGGTAAAATACTCAGTAGTGTCAAAAGTATTCACATTCATTACTCAGGTAGAAGTATAGATATCCAGGTTTTAAAAGACTTCTGGAGAAGTGCTAACTCAATTTTTTAAATTAAGTAAAATTGTGAAAGTACTGATTTAAAAAATACTCAAAGGATAAAAGTAAAAGTAATGCAAGTGTGAAAAATACCATTAAAAAGTAATGCTTAAACTGTGGCACAGAAACATTCAGTACACTCCCCAATATGACATTTTTCTAAAAGTTATGACCATAATGTTATATCAGAATGGTAATACTGAAAAAGCTGGGAAACACTTTAAACCACATAGATTCTGATGAAAAATTAACACATTTGACTGCAATGCAAATATTTCAAAGAACCATATGTGATCATTAAAAGTGTTTAATGGCTGGGATGATATGACTGTAAACATTGTAATGTTGCAAAGAGTCCAACTTAAAAAGGCATGTTATCAGCAACCTTTATTAGAATTTAATTCAATATCAGTTTAGCTGCAGGAATCAGTGAGGGCAACAGATATGTATTAGGAGACAAACAAATCATGAGAAAAGAAATAAAACAAAACAATGAATTAATAAATTCTAAATTAAATTTATATAAAAGTTGTTCATATATATATATATATATATATATATATATATGTGAACAACTTTTATTTATATTTTTTAAATGTAAGGAGTAAAAAGGATAGATAATTGCGCAAAAATGTAAGGAGTAAAAGTAAAACGCTGTCTACTTAGTAAGGTTAGTAAGGATTAGTAAGGACTTAGTAAGGATTTTTACTTTGTTACTTGACACCTCTAAAAATACCGAATATACTTAACACAACCCAACTTTTAAAAATGAACTAAGCTTGGTATCCCAATAAGTGACAATGCTCTACAAATTCAACCTGAATGGTTATTACTGGTCAGAAAAGAGCTGTGAATCTGATGGCAGACCCAACTCCCAGGTGTCTGTGTTGTGTTCCAAAACGGAAACTGGTCACTCATTTGTTTTGTTTTTTTGGCTAAATTATCAATAATGATATTGATGCCATTCCTCAGAGAATCTCAGAATTTTGTTTATGTGTCTTAACAAAATCACATATTAAAGTTCAGACACATATAAGGACAGAGAAAAACAGAAATTTGCTCAGATCCGAAAAGAAGTGAAGAGATGAGTTTTACCGTTTGTTTTTAATTATTTTGCTTGTTTGGAGCATGATTCAATTAGTATCAAGTTAAATAAACATGTAACTAAATTGTTCCAAAGCACTTTAGATAAAGTGAAGAAATTTAGATGAGGGGAGGTTGTATCACAATATTTTCCACAAAAAGCAACATTTTATTCATTTAAAGTGATTTTATCAGATGACAAAATCAAACAATAGACACAGTCAATAATACTGTAAAATCAACCTCTATTAATGTATGGAAAAATATGTTTAATTTCAAAACAGTAACAAAAAAATAGAAAATATCGATAGCCAAAACTCAACAGACCTAAAGTTATCTGTCATTTTTTTATAGCTTAACAGCTCCGACTTTCTAATTTAAGAGTCGCCAACATGTTACAGCACTTTTAAATTTTTAAAATGTTTATATCAACACTCATCATTATTGGGTTTCAGTAACTGACAGTAAACCAGCGAGGGATCAACCAGTGGTACCATCAGTCTGGCCACAAAGCAGCGATGATCTCCACCTGCTCTGACCGCATCTTGAAGCTGGATGCAGTGTGAGGACTGAGCTTTTTTTGTGTTCTTCTGGACAAAGAAGGGATGCAGAGAGAGTAAATGCTATGTGCTTTCACATAATTCATCAAAAGTCTCCAATAATACTGGAAAAGGTTGATAGGCATATAGAGTCACTTTATCTTTAAATAGAGTCTCTAGTTAGGTCATAAAATGGATTAAATATTGTTAGAGCCACACCTGGCGCTGCTCTGACCACTACTAGTCCTGCAAGGCGTCTCTGCAGCAGCTATTCAGATTACAGATTATCAACACCCACAGTCAGTCATCTCCAGCTACTTAAATCCCTGCTTCACACTCGCACACTGTCAGACCTTTTATCTTTAATGCTGGACCTGCTCTTCCCTTTCATCCCCTTCTCCATTCTGACTCTGCAGACGTGATCAGGGGCTTCCTTTATAAAACTGTATGTAGCAATGATGACTACAGGTGGTGTGCGTACGGAAAACAGGAAATGCGGCGCGAAAAAAACTTCACGAATTATAGAGCAGTGCACACCCACGTCCCGCACCTGTTTTGATCTATAAATCAGGATCACTACTATATGTTTTTGTGCACGTGAGAGAACATCTTGTCATGCCCACATGTTGGCTCTAAAAGGTCAGGTGAACGCCCCTGATAAATATTAATAATCTCATTTCCAGGACAGTTCAGCAGGAACAAAAAGAGGGATTTTTTTTTTTTGGGATTATGAGGTAGAAACAATAAGAGATAAAGTTTTGTAAACTGTAAAAATATTTCATTTGGTGGACACAGGATGGACATCACCACTGCCAGAAAGGCAGAGGAGCGTTAGCAGGGGACAGATGCTGTCAACGTCTCTCATCAGATGACTGGACTTATCCAGAAAGTAAAAAATAAAGTGGTCAGACAGTGAAAAGTAGGGAGAGAGCACCTTTGTCCACAGGAGGAGTATGTTTGCCAGGGAGGAAGGGGGTAATGCTGCTCACAAGGAAAATGAACAAGTTGCCACACAGATACCCTGGAACCAAATACGCCAGAGACCCCGGGTGATGCTGCAGCTGGTTTATTCCTTTTGTTTCACATTATAAAATAAACGCACACAAATGAGACATGTCTGACTCCAGTTTATTTACTGGTAAAATGCTGGTGTTCCTGTGTGTCCCTGCTTGGTTTGCAGTGCTGCAGATGTGCTTGGAGAAGAGGAGGCCAGTGATTCCACCTATGGCCTAGCTGCAGTGTCCTCGCGGAGGAACCAATAATTGCCATCAAGGAGGAGGTGCAGGATATGAGGAGAAATAACTACCACCCTGACAGAAATGACACTAAAAGATAAACTAGTGAATAAATCCAAATTCTCCACCTCTTGTGTTGCATCACTTTTAGACGCTGCAGTTTGGTTCCAACATGAGGGGAGGGTTGGAGATCAGGGATAAGAGTGCTTGTTGCAGCTGAACATGACACGTTACCATTTCGTACCATGTCAAGTAGCGCCTCCACTGTCTTGGACACATTTGCAGCTGTACAACAGGTTTGCTCCTGCGCATCGAGGCACTTCCGCCTGCAATTCATCTGCCCAATGGCCGCTACACCACTGTGTTTCTGGCTGTGGCGCACACAGTTCTGTTACTCTGCACTATGGGTTGGGAAAAGGAGTGAGCAGCCCCGACCTGTCAATCACTTCCCTTTGGAAGGTGCCGAGCTCAACTCCAGGCTTCCGTGAACCATGTTCATCAGCAGGGACAGATAAGCCACTGTGCGCATTTATGCATTTGGGTGCATTTTATATCTCATGTTCTGTATCTGTAGGTGGGGGAAACACTCTGATCAGCCAAATGATGGGCGACCACATTTTTTTAGTTGCAATTATTCATTTAGAACTTTATTAGTATGGCAGCTTCTGTACGACTCATTAACTGTGTGATCTGGTTTGGATAACACGTAAAACTGCTTCATTTCAGAACAGATTTTAGTGGTTTTACTGGTGCAGGAACAAAATCAAATATGCATTTTCTTTCTTTTTGTGGAAATGCTGTTAATGTACAACATTCTGTGTGAAAGTTCATATTTCATTTTGAACAAATGTCTCAAATTTCACACAATTTCTTTGGTTTATTTTCTGCCTTTGGTGTCGCTGTTCTTCAGATTTTGTGCGTATGCCAGGGTGAGAGTTGGCGTGGAGGTAGGGACATTTTACCACCAAGTCGTGTTTCAATAAATCCCAAAACTTGACTTTAACTGGCGCGCGCCGGGTTTTGTGCGTGCGACAGCTTTAGAAATGAGGCCTCTTGACTGCCAGGAACTGCTTTGGCTTTCCTCATGAGAATCCTGCTGTAGCCCTCTGTATTGAAAAATGAATAAAGAAATAAACCTGATCTGATTCCTTCAGGTCCTTCATTACAAATATAGCAATAAAAATACAAAGTCCTTTCCTTCAAAAAGGGCCTTTTTGTTGCCTTAAAAAAACACTGAATCATAAACAACAGTCAGTCAAATTGGTCATACGTGATACCTGGTCTCTTGTGAAAATTAATCTTGCTTTATTTTTGTTTTTAATATTATCTGTAAAGTTGATTAATTAATACATTACATCATACATATACCACTCCAATTAAGGCTCACATGTAAGCAGGAGCCTAACCTCATCAAGTGAGAGGCAGGGTACACTGTGGACAAGTCACCAGTCCATCACAGGGCAGATTAGCTAAAAAACTGTTTTTTGATTATCTCTAGGTATTATTAACCAAGTCTGCACATAGACACGAAAAGGCTATCATAGAGGAAGATAGTCTACTATATCTCATTCATACTTTTTTTAAAATAAACCATTTAATCTCTGCGATTTTGCAACCCTGCAGCCGGCAGGACATCGGTGCTATGAAGCTAACCTTAAATGCAATCAGTACTGTAAACAATTAGAATAGCTTCTTTGGCTGGTATTGAAATGCACAGCTGCTTGTCATCTGCATAATAATGGAAAACAATTTTAACATTCCAATGAAGGTACAAACACACCTTATGTCACTAATGAGGTCATTAAAAGTTTGCAGGTAACATTTATACTCTGTCACATACAGTGCTGGGAGGATCTTTGGGGATTATGTCTAAAGCTCATTCCCTGTGGGAGGGCAATGAGGTGAAACATAAGTACAGAGAATGGGAACTTAACATGTTTGTCAGGACCTAAGAGACATTAATATAATAATTATTTGAAGCTACAGTGCAATATTTGAATTAATAAAAAAAAAGAAAAAAATACTCTCAAAACACCTAACATAACGTCTGCTGAAATTTTATGGTGCTCATGGGAAGCAAGCTAAATTCACAAATATTTAATTCAGAGTCCAAAATAACATCCATTGTTGTTCCACAATGCAACACTTGGTTTTTGAGGCATATTTCACAATTGTATGGCTTGGCATAGATTAATTTATGTAAAAGACCAAAAGCTTCCTGTTTTCCACTGCTAAGGCTACGCTGTTGGGTAAGGCTCTTAAGGTCTGTAGAAGAAATTGTAGATGCCGTGATTATATTCTACATTTCCACAAAGTCAATAGGACCAAGGAGGTAGCAAGGACGCGGTATCACCACGTATCAGTGATTTCCTCACCTCCCTTTAATGTCCTATTTCTCAAGGGGAAAAGAAAAAGCAAAGTTTTGCCCAAACTCGATAAAATTTGATTCTTTTTTATGAACTAAAATGTCCTGTGTTTACTGTTAGTTAGCATGGTCCCACCCATTTGGTTCTGTTCAGTCGGGTAAAAGAATATTTCCATGTCGTAAGATCAGAATAATCATGAAAGATGTTATAATGAAGTGCCTGAAACCAGATTTTTGGTAGTTCCGTACATGAGTGATGGTGTATGGTGGCACAAATCAAACTTATACTAATCCAGTCAACGTGTTGACACTAACGGATCAGACTATTATGAACCTACCAACAGAAATTTTCAGCTTCCATGCAGAAGTTGTTTGACAAAGGGGGAGAAATTAACTAAAAAGAATGTTATAAGTTAGTTTGAGGAGGAATTGACTGTTTCCCTGATCATGTAAATTGAAAACAATTTTAAAAATGTGGTAAATAAATGCAAAAGTGAGGTCTGATGATTGTTGCGTTGTTTATAAAACTTTTATCTGTGAAGAGAATTTTGTCCTTGTTTTTGTTTTGTTTTGTTTTTCTTTTTTTCACCTGGCAACACAAGACCTTTGGAATATTTGCATGTCGGAGTGTGTATGTAACAAGCTCCGTCATCAGCCTACACTTTCCGTCAGTGATTTGTCTTAAATTTATAGACACTTAAGGAACTTTCGCGGATGTTTTTTTGGTATGCGCACCAGGTCAATAGGCCACAGTGTATTTCCAAAACAGCCAGAGTGCTTAATGCCTCACTAACATGTGATGCAGTGCATAAAGTGACATCCATGCTGCAATGTCAAGCGACATCCTACAAGAAAAAGCTGTGAAGTGCAGGCAGAGGTGATGACCTACTGAACCGCATATACAGGACATGACAGGCACTAAAGGAGCCATATTTGCAATCTTTGGATTTATATCATCCTGATCTTTCAGATGAAAGTAGACTGCTTTCAGGCCCCAGTCTATCTCCTTTCTGTCAACAAGTGCTGCTTTTGAGGAGGCGTGGGAAACTGGTCCTTGAGGGTCAAAATCCTACAGGTTTTCTGTGCAACCCTGGTCGAGCACACCTGATTCAAATCAAATCGATCCAACAGTTTATCAAGATGTGCACAGACTCTGGTGTAATGCAACATGAAGACATCAAAAACTTTCAGGACGATGGTCCAGGTTCCCCACCCATGCTTTAGAGGAAAAATAAACTGAGGGGTATAACCACACATACAGGTTGAGTAATAATGAACAGGTGAACAGAATGAGCAAATCAAATCGATGTATTAATGAACAGGAAGCTGAAAGCAAAACAAAATACACAAGGGGGAAAAGTACAAGCTCAAAGAAAAAAATCAAGCAGGACTTAGAGGAAGTAAAACTAATCCAAAAACCCAGAGATCATGACAAGATTGGTCAAACTGGTCATACAGGGTAGGCCAACATGATCCATAAAGATTTTTTTGTTGTTGTTGTTGGTTTTTTTAAATGTAATTCAAATAAAACTAAAGTATTAATTCCATATTAAGTTGTGGGAAAAGGTTTTTTGTCTGACAATAATTGAGTCTCAAATTAGCTATGAAATTACTTTATTGAAGAGGAAGTCTACCAAATGATGTCTGATCTGTTTTCTAAGAATTAATGAATGTATGCAACTTCACAACTAAGCAGCAAGCAGGATATCTGACCTTAAATATGATCAATACAGTTAACAATTAGAATAGCATCTTTGGGTGGTATTGAAATGCACAGCTGCTTGTCTTCTGCATAATAATGGAATTCAATTCTATCAACCCATTATAGGTTCTAACACATATTATGTCGCCAATGAGGTAATTAAAGTTTTCAGTCTGTCACATAGAGTGCTGGGAGGAACTGGTGGATTACATGTCTAAAGTGTATTCACTGAGGGAGAGGAATTCGATCTCTCAAGACCAACTTTAAGTATTTTTTCAGCTTAACGTGGCAAGGTCTAGAACAGAGGTGTCCAGCTCCAGTCCTGGAGGGCCAGAATCCTGCAGGTTTTCTATGCATCCCTGCTCAGACACACCTGATTCAAATTAATTAGTAGTAGAGCTTAATCAGTTGTGCACGTCATTGGCTGTTTGATCCATTTAGTGGAAGCTAGATGTGTTGGAACAGGAATACATGGGAAACCTGCAGGACAGCGGCCCTCGAGGACCGACTTTGGACACCCCTGGTCTAGAAACATTACAATAACACAAATTATTTTAGGCTGCACTTTGCTTTTCTCAGCCTCTCCACAGTAGGGGGCTGATTTGTGTTGCACCATGCTTGCTTCTTTTTACAACATTCTAGTCCCTTTCAGATGCTGCACACTGTCCCAAGACACCTGTGGTTCTGGCACATGCACAGCAATGATAATCTGCAATGGTTCCTTCCCCTCCTCCTAAGCACCTACCTCTGGTGTGTCCTCTGAGAAATCATCTAAGGCCGCAAGGGATACCCCGTTAGAAGCACATCTGCTATATTCCTAAGCCGCTGGGGAACCTTCCATATTGCACCTTTCTTTAATCTGCTGTCTTTACTCTGCATGTAATTATATGCCAGTATTGATAACATTAACATTATGTCTTTGTTTCTCTGTGTTTCTATCACTTCCAAATCCGTACTTTCAAATAGGAGTCCTACTTGAGTCTGGAGTCTGTAGTTAACACCGTTCCATGTCTCCACTACATCTCTGACTGTAGGTGTCTTCCATTGGATTTTTAACTGTGTAGTGTCAAACAACCAATGCAGTTTGTGCGGAAAAACTTGTCAGGTTATGTTGAAGGGAAGGTGGAAGCATCGGCAGATCATAATGATGTAGTGTAAATGGGCCATCGCTTGAAGGCATGATCAATAAACTGAAATACAAACCCTCACTTGCTGTCAGTTGTACTGCCATCAGGCTGAATTACATTCTTACTCCTAGGAATTTTTGGCTGCACCATGACCTTGAATAAAACATGCCATTCAGCAGACCAGGCATCACTTAATTCTAGCAGGGATTCGCAACACCATGATAATAGCATAATGTGTGTGACCTTGAGTTTAAATTGTCAAAAACTTCAATGCCATCCTTTGTTTTAGTGTATCAGTGTTTCATGCAGAATGCAGGCTTGGATGACATTCATTTAGCCTGATTTAATACCAAAGCATCAACCTGCAAGACTTTTGACAGTGATAACTTCATTGAATTTCAAGAGACAAGGGACAAGTTTACCTGTTCTTTACCAATCACTGAAACTCCAGCCAAAGTATTGGTCAGAACATATAAAGATGACATAATTAAAAACATAAGCAAGCCATTACAACCTATACTGGGAGAATTGCACCAGTAGTTTGGAAATAAGTAAACATTCTTCTTATTAGTCACTGTCAAAATTCTATGTATATCAACACACAAGTGAATATTAGTGTAACAGTTTAATGTTTTAATTAAAGCCTGTAGTGTTTTAGAAGCCATTTCATCATGATTATTCCTGACAAGGTAGATGGATATCACTGTGATATTAATGGTGTAAGCTGATTATCCTCTGAATGTGAGCTGTGCACAGACTGGGACCTATTCCTTTTTACACATACACTGGAATTGTCCAAGATTTTGGCTTTATTTTTTTTAGATCCACACTCTTTGTTAGTGTTCCATGTTGCCTAAAGCTGCTTCTGAGTAATAATACTTCCTCCCTTAACATGCCATCTGATTCAAAATGCACATGCCTGTCAGCAGCAACAGAAACAAAACATATAACAAGTATTGAGTCTCCAGATTCTTCATAAATTATTCAACAGCATATCTGTTAATAACATACTTAAAACTGAAGTATCAATCTCTATTATTTAGCCATGGAATTGTACAATCAAGCTTTACCTCCTTACTTTCATGCTTGACAGAAAAAATCTAATTAAACAAATAATTTCCTGCAAAAGATCGGAAAAACAGATGTTTAATATAAAGTGATGTTTGCAAGATGTATGCATGCATGCAAGTTTTCTTCCAGTGGCTTTAAAGTGGCAAGAACACAAATAATACTTCATAAACAAGCAGAGCAGTGATCATTTGAACAAAACTAGTGATGCTTTTCATTATTTTAATGACATGTAGGAGTGTTTTGTATTCTCTCTACTTTGTACTTGCAGAAACAAATGATGATAGATGTCTTTAAGTCATTTTTTTTTCCACAAGAAACTCCATTAAATACAAATTCCATTACTAGGGAATGTTTGCATAACAACAACAATGTCTAATCATATATATGTATGTATATATATGTATGTATATATATATATATATATATATATATATATATATATATATATATATATATATATATATATATATATTTGAAAAAAGCAAGTTAAATTGCAGTTAAACGGTTAAACTTTTATTTATTCATTATTTATTCATTTAAAAAATTCAACTAATTTCATTATAAAGTTTTCATACAAAATTACAAAGATGGTGCTGTACATGAAAACAATTTCGGGACATTAAAACAAAAATTTCACACACATACATGCATACACAGACACACACACGTAAATTACTTAAGAATAATCTAGAAACACACACCAGTCTCTCTTGCTCTCTCTCTCTCTCACACACACACACATACACATGCACAAACCCATTTTGCACTCTCCAGCTTTTGCCTCTTTATCTCTGGATTAATATTAAGTTAAACATCTGCCTTGAGGTTGCTATGACAATACCATAATGGCATGAATAAGGAAAAAGATGTTCCATCCTACATCCTTGTAGCCAGTCTTACCCCCCTCTGAGTGAACTGGAAATAAGTTCACTGAGATGATTCTTGTAGTCATACCTGTCTGACATCAGTCTGCAAGAAGTTTGACCCACTTTTCCATGCAGAATTCTTTCAGCTGCGATGTGTTTGCACGTACAACCCACCGCATCTCTGTGGGATTGAGATCTTGACTCTTTTTGGTGACTGTGAGGGTCCAGTTCCACTTTGGCTTCACTTTTTTCTTTTTTTTTTTTTCCCCAGGTGGTCTCACATGTTCCTCTAACAGCCTCTGATTTCTGACTGAATTCTTGATGAGTTCTTTTCATTCTTTAATGCATTTCTGGCAGCTGGAAGAGTTTGGATTACCTGTGATACTAACAAAGAAACACAAAGTTTCTTTAAAAAGTTATGAACAGTTGAAAAGCTGAGAATACTTAATTAATTTTAAACTTGTTTCATGAACAAGAATAATAAAACAGAACTGCAGGGATGATGCGTTTATATTTGGAAATATGGAGAGGTCAGGATTGAGAAACTAAGCTGTGCCTATGATGAGAAGATAGATGGATGGATGGACAGATAAGAGTCAGAGCTATAAAAAGTGTCACAGTTTAGCAAGGCCTCAATTTTCCTGGAGTTATAAAATTGACTTTGAATAAGTTAGTATTTCTTTCTATTTATTAATTTATTTACTAAAAGAGAGGTTTTATTTATGCTTCCTGTAATAGCACAGTCGTTCAGCTACCTAACAATATTAAATCTGACAGGTCAGAATTTAGGAAAGTTTAGTGACAAATTAGGAAAAAAAACATTCTTTTTGCTCCTGAGAGACAAAAAAAAAAAAAAAAGAAATACCCACAAAGAAGCTGCACCATCAGATCACCATAACTAATGATGTACTGATTTGTATTTGTTAACATTTCAATATTCTACATTTATTGTTGTTATGCTTTTTCATTAGACACAGTAACTATATTATATTGCAGATGGTGATTATACTGTGTAATGAGTGTGTATAAATCTGTCATGTATAAAAAGAAGAAGAGCTCCTGAAGCTATTACTCCAAAACTCAATCACTTTAAACAATGCATCAGGAATTTGAATTGCACATCAACGCAGTTTATCGCTAAATGGTCTTCATCTGGTTAGTTCTAAAACAAGGCTTTTTTACAGTCACATAAAGCTGAGTAAAAATGAGCCTGCTGCAACTGGCAAGTGCACATTTGAAGGTCAGGCCTTAAGAGGGAGAAATCTTCCTAACTGTGCCAATTCATTAATCTAAGGTTCAATGCAGGAACAAAATGTATTTGGATGATGAATGTCCAGATCAAAGGCTTTTGGTGCCCTGAAGGCATGAAATTAAACTGAAGTAAAGCTCTTGCACTATCTTACGAATTGAATGTATGCTATTGATGCAGGCAATTTTTTTTTCACCCCTTAAATATCAGAGCTGTAAAGAATGCTTTTACAACACAATTTTCTGCAGGACACACATGCTGGCTACTGAAATAATTCCTAAGTTGGCATACGAGAGGTATGGAACCTTGGTAGGCTATTTATATTTAGTGAATATAAATAGAAATTTATTAAATCTTATGGTGGTTGTTATAACGAAAACAGGAACAACATTTCAAGTTAACGTGGGGATTAGACGTTATGGGCGCAACGGGTTTCTTAAGAGTACATGGAAGAGTATAAAGATAATATTTGGATAGTCATCTTCCAAATTTATGGATCAGAGCTGAAATCAATTCAAATTCTATTTATAAAGCATTTTTCATCCAAAAAGTAGCTTTAAATGAAATAATCACAACACATTAATAAGTCTTTACACACACAGATAGAAAACTTAACAATTTTCTCTCAAATGCAGACACACACTCACACACACATACACATACACACAACATGCAGACCCACCACCGAAATCCACCCACACCACACATCCTATTTTGCACTCGAACCTCTAGCTTCTGTCTCTTTAACTGTATATTAAAAAGAAAAACATCTTGAGAGGCTTGACTCTGCAGTGAAATACTTCTAATGGATCGGATCTGCTCAGATAAGGAGTCCGCTCATTAAAGACCGCCACCACTGGAAACTACCCTGATCAGAGAAGGCCTGGTTCAACACCAGGAAGACGCCTTGAAACATAAAACGGAGAGTTCATTTCAATATCATCTTTTGTATTAGAAGTACTTGTGAAAATAAAAAATAAGGATGATATGAAGGTTAAAAAGGAACTCCCAAAGCTTATACAGCTAGTCAATTCAGACCTGGTCATAATATTTTAGGCTTCTGATCAAAATTTGCATACCCATCATGAAACTAATCTTCTCAGCAACCACAAAGTTGGTTTGAATACTTTTGGAGTAATATTAAAATGAGATGTTATGTGAAATGTGTAATTATCAATATGGCATACAGAGCCTAATTAAACACATTTTAAAAAGTCACTTCCTTTAAGGTTAAATAGTCATTTCAAAACAAAGACTAACAACAAAGCAAAAAAACAAAACAAAAAAAAAAACATGTTTTTGTTTCAGAAAACTGATGGATGTGTTAGCATAAATCACACAATAGCACCCTCTAAAATGCAGTCTAACTATAGTGTAGATGAGCTTGGCTAATGTGATGGGATTGTTTATTGTATTAGAGGAAAGGGCATGAGATGGTAAAGAAGTACAGCATCACTGGTTTAACACAAGTAATATACTGACTGCATCCAACAGAAACTTGCAAGAACCTAGTTTTATTGAATGATTTCCCTGCTTTAATTTCATTGAGGATAATATGTTAAGATGATGTAAGATGAAATAGTTTTTATCTGCTTGCATAAAATGTGTAAACTGATTTTCAGAATGTATGACAAGATGATAAATTCAAGACATATCTCTTTAACTGGTAAATGTTTCTTTATAAAACCACTTAGTTTCTTTTTTTCTTTTTTGGGACTCTGGGAGACAGTGAAGTTATGTAAACCTTGTTTTAAAATCTTGTTTTAGCCCTTCAGAGAGACAGCTCATTATTCCCAATCCGTATGGGTAATCGTACATCTCCCAGCTGTATTTCACTCACACAATGTGTTACATCTGTTCCAGTCATTTGTGGACTGTCTTTGATTGTCATGCTATCGCTTCCTGAGAACTCAAACAAACCTTGAACATTGCTTAGTCTTTAAACGCTGAAGTACACAGCACAGATCAAAACCATAGAAAAAATGCTGCTCAGTGAAATTTAAGAGGTTTACTATTTTAATGTGTAAAAGAAAGAAACTAAATGTTCATTTTAAACATCCTATTATCATTTTATTGGAACCATCAGCAACCTTGGGCAGCCAAAAATTAACCCCCAAAACAAAAAAAAAAAAAAAACCCTGATCCACGAGGGACTGCAAAAGGGAGTTACTACATACTCTCATGTTGAAAAGGACAACTTGGGTGGCCGGGTTGCTGTTGTGCGGGCTGCGTGGGGGGCCGGGGCCCCCGGGTTTCGGGGCTGCCTCCCTCCGGGATGGGGGGGCCTGGCCTGGACCTGGGGGGCCTTGGTCGCCTGGGGCATGCCCTCGGGGTCGCGCTGCTATGGTACCTGGCGGGTTCCCTGGGGATTGCGATGTGTCCTTAGAGGGTTGGGGTTTGGTGCGGGTTGGTAGAGGGAGGGGCTGGGGGGAGGGGGGGCGTAGGAGGGTGTGGGGCATGGGGGGCGTGAAGGAGGTGGGGGGAGGAGGGCGGCGTGGGAGGGGGGACGGTGTAGGAGGGGGGGTGGCAGCAGCAGAGGAGGGGTTGGACGGGGAGGGCGTGGGAGGGAGGGGGATGGTTGGGAATGGGTGGGGTAGGAATAGGGTCCATGGCGGAGGGTATCCTCCCTCTGGCTCTGTCTCCTCCCGTCGGCGGCAGTCTTGGCGTTGCTGGTGGCACCGGGCCCCGGACCTGGATGGATGTCTGGGTTAGAGCCGGGGACTCTCCGGCCCCTGGAGTGCTGGCGCTGGGCCGCCGGGGATGGGGGGACAACCGGGGTGCTTCCTCCTGCGGCACCTGGCGGTCCGGAGCTTGCCCTTCTGCCCTGGGGCTGTCCCAGTGAGGTGGGGGCACCTACTGCAGCCAGCTGAGGAGTTGGTCGCCTAGGGGAGAAGTCCTACTCCCCTGGTTGTGCCCCTCCCCATGCCCTCCTCCTCTTCCGCCACCCGACATCATACATACAGAATATAGGGCATGGTGGGGCGGGTGAAGTCGGTGGTCCCGGGAACCCTAAGGGGCATTTTCTGATGGACCCCGGCGACCACCTGCCCCACTAAATAGTAATTGCAACATAGACACCAAATTACATTTAGGCTTTCGAGGGGACAGGCGCCTTGGCCATGGGGGGTGGACAGGAGCTACAGCGGTGGCCCTTGCCCATCCCCTCCCATTGGGGTCTTTCTCCCCTCGATTTTACTCACAACTTAGACACTATTACATTTACACAAGCAGCACACACACTTAACACACACACAGAGACACTCACATAAACAAGGGAATGCTGAGGAGGGTGGGTCTGGCTGTCTGGCAGCAGCTGGTCCCACCCCCCCCACGGCCACCCCTTTTTTTACTTGCACTACAACCACGACCCACCCATGCACACACCACAGAGGCGGGCGGGTGGGGGGGGCAGGGGTCTTCCTATGTCCCCTCTTCATGGGGAGCCCTCGGGGTACGGGGGGCGGGCTTGGTGCTGGCCTGGGGGTTGGGGACGGGGCGCTGCGGGGGGCCCTCTGTCCTGGGCGATGCCTGGGGCGCATGAGGGGGTCGGCAGGGTCTCTGGTTGGCTGCATAAGTGTGTGTGTGTGGGGGGGGGGGGATTGGGAGGGAGAGGGAGGATTGAATGGGAGGAGGTGTGTGGGAGAGAGGGGTGTGTGTGGAATGGGAGGGAGGGGTGGGGCGGGGAGGGGGGGGGGCGTTGGAGGAAGGGGGGAGGGGGGGTGTTGGGGACGGTAGGGCTGGGGAGGGAGAGGGATGGGGAGGGGGCTGGAGAGGGGGGATAGGAAGCAGTGGGAGGGTTGTGGGGAGGGGTTGTTGGGGGGGATGGTCTACGGACGTGTCCTTGTCCTTGGGGATCCCGCCCCTGGTATTGTGGTGGCGCGGGCCCGCGATGGTTTTGCTCTGGGTGGACGGAGCCTGCTGGGTCTTGGCCGGGGCTCTGCCAAGGGGTACGGGTGGTCCTGGGGCCTGTGGGCTGCCGGCTCTCTGTGCAGCCCGCGCTTCAGCACCCGGCGCCCGCCGGGCCGGCTTGCCGTCGCCCTGTGCTACCCGGTGCCCCTGCCTCGTCGCGCCGGGTGGCGCCTGCTTGGAGGCGCCTGCCTGGGGGCTTCCACTGCTCTGGGCTCGGGGGACGGAGGCTCTCTCTGCTTTGCCTGCCCGGGCTCTGTGCGCGGTGGGCTTGCCGGGCCCTGGGGGCCTTGGCTTCCTCCTCTACACCTCGGGTCGTGGTCGTGCTCCCCTACAAGCACTCAGCTGATCTTTGATTGCATGATCACAGGTTGAACACTCACACGTGCACGCCCACAAAGCGCTCATCTTCCCATCTGCTTCCTACTAAATGTTGCTGATGACTCTCTGTAGGAATGTTTAATAACGGTTGGTATTGTAATTGTTATTTTATTAATTCATTTTCTTTTTTTACTTTTATTTTTCATTTTTTTGTCTGTTTTGAATATTGTCACTATCTTACTTATGTCTTGTTGTATTTTTTCAGTAATTTATATTGCTTTGCAAATACTGTAACTTTAGCAGCTTAGACACGCTTTTCTTTTCTGTCTCTCTTTTTCCTCCTTTCATTTCCTCTTTTTTTTTTTCCTCTTTCCCTGCTAGGTCCAGCTCGGCCATATCAAGACTGACGATGATTGCAAAATGATAAAAGGAAAATAAATAAATAAATAAAATAAAATAATTATCATAATAATAAAAATATATATCAAGGGCAGCTATTTACATGAGATGTCTCCCTTGACAGAGCAAATCTGTCTGGCAAAAATATGGCACGCAGATTGCTGTTCTGTATGCTGAGATGCTGGACAGGATAGGTTAAAAAAAAAAAGAGAAGGACAACTTCACAGCAGAAATAGACATGTTTACAATTTAGGTTTAATAGGTTAAGTTTACCTTTGTAAAAAACTGTAAGGGGGGTGAACTTTGTTGTTACTCATCTATTTAGATGTTATTTAATTTTGAAATTTGGCATAATTGTGGGCATGTCATATTTATTGACAGATATCAGATGTCCTGCTGTAATAAGGCAGAATGTAGCACAACCGCCCCTTTTAGCGATTTAACAGTGTAACTTAGCTTTAGCATGCCTAGCACCTTTGTTAGCTGGTTAGCTCCTGATAGTTTTGGGCTAGCTTGTTTAGCGCTAAGCTACAAGCAGGTCAGGATTTGATAAATGTCAATCATCCACACCTTAAGTTCACAACCACCCTCTTGGTTCTACCTCTTTGCCCATTTTTGTATTTTCCAAAAGCGACAGCGCACGTAATGCTGCAGATAGCAATGGTGGGAACCGTCCAATCAACTCAAAAATCAATTCAATTGTAACTGGATTATAGTCATGGATTGTGGTCACAATTCCAGCAGAAGCTGTTAATAGACATTTTTCCCAATTTAAATATACCATACCATTTTTTACTAAACCATTCTGACAATTATAATAGTATACAAGGCTAAAAGAGTACTAATGCATTTGTTTTGGAACAATACCAAACAAAAAGAGAAATAATTTTACTAAGATCAATCCAGCTTCATTTATATAATACCAACCATCATCTCAGGGCAAATCAACTCAGAGTAATTCATTGTGATCAAACCAGAATTCCTTAAAGAAAAAAAGGGGAAAAAAAAAAAAAAAAAAAAACAGTGGAAAGGAAAAAAATGTCCAATCTTTATGAGAAGGAAAACGTTCCGTTAGAACCCGGCTCAGGGAGGCGGCCATCTGCCTCAACCAGTTGGAGCTTGAGAGGACAGACCTACTGAGAAACAAGAGGAGGAATACAAGTTATTACATGGAAAATGGAGAGCAGACGGATGAAAAGGGAAAGTTGCCCCGGACATCATGGGATGTCCTTCAGCAGCCTTACCTCATGGCAGCATATGACTTGAGACTGAATCACTAGGTGAAACTGGACTGTAACCAGACAATGGTATAAACACATGTTTGATCTTTAGTACTGCTGTAAGGAAGTTTGTCCAACCAGTACAAACTGTTTAGACACATTTGCTTATTTTTAGATAAGCTGCTGTTAAGCAAGGCCTTTAACCTCCAACTTCTCCTTAAGTGCTGCAGCCCTCTTATCCTAGTGCAATTTAGATGGCTAAAATGTGATGAAACAATTCATACTTACATGCAATACACTGAAATGAATTGGCATGTTGTTGTTATTGGATACACTGCAATCAATCCAAAAGCAAGTCACAACTCCACCCTGCTCTTTACTTTAGCAAGTAGCACATTATTTCTTACATTTAGAAAGAAAGCTATGAGAAAGATCTGTGTTTACAGGTTCCTCGTTTCATTATAATTGTTTACTAAGTCAAAAACAGGATTTGCATGAATAGGGAGTAAAAGACGGTACATCTGGATTAGAACTGCGTTAAGCCTATTAAGGTTCACTGCTAGTAATTTAATCTTTCTCTTAACCCTGTTTCTGCAAAATTGTAAATGTAAAAACAAGATATTTCAGGTGATTAGGAGCATAAACTAAGGACATATTTATAGAAAAACACCTTGCAACCATGAAAATTCCCTCAGACCCCCTGCTTGCAAGTACTTGCTGGGTGGATTAGACCTAAGTCATTGACTTATGGTTATAAATATTTACAGCAGAGCATAAAAAAGGAAAATGTTGGAGGTTGGAAATGTGGGGCAACTTGTCAAAAACTTTAATCTTTTTTTCTTATCTTTCCCTTCTTTCCTTTTTGTTCTACACTGACTAATTGAGACTGCAAATCAGAAATGTAATAATTGGGAAGCTACCACAAAACTGTCATTTTCACTCATTCACTGAAGGCTGCTATTTATGTCTCATGTTGTGACTTGAACTGTCACACAGATAAGTGAATGGAAGAGCTGCAAATGTTATGACTAATTAAACAGCAAAACCAGCTGCTTTATGGTCAAATTTTGTCAGTCGGTGCCTAAAATAAAGATTGTTAACTCATGGCCTCTCTGCTATTTTTGATGAGAGACTGCAGTATCTCCAAATAACTGAATTTAGTTCTGTTATAAGCTATCAGGAGAGAAGCAGGGTATGGGATGGGTCACCAGTCCATTAAAGGGCCACCACTGAAACAAATGAGATGAGAACATACGCATGCTCAAAGTCACGGGGTCAATTTATAGTCTGTCAATCATTTTTTTATTCATACAACAGTTTTCATATAAAAAAAGACTGTTTTACATCAAAACATGATGAAGAAACAAGATTTAACCATTAAGTCCCCCACATCACAAACCCAAAAATCACATATATACACAACCTACAACACACTCATATGCACATCACCACACACCAACACACGTACATGAAATTCCATCTCTAGAAACACTGCCCTGACCCTCACTCACCACCAGTGGTGGACTGGCCATCAGGAGCATCGGGACATTTATAGTGGCCTTGCCGCCAAACTGGTCCACTTGATGATGGTCATGTTAGGTTGTGCTTGATGATGACATAAACAATCCATTGTGTGGCTCATTTGGGTCCTGCTTAAGCTCAAACTGATGCAGCAATGTTGTGCACAAACACACACCCCCATGTGTGAGACTGCAGACACACATGTGCCCCATTCCTCCCTTGGCTCCAGAGGCAAAATGAGGAGAGATGAAAGAGCCAAGGAGAAAGGGAGCAGAGAGACAGTGGGTCAAAAAGAAAAAAGCACCAAATCCCTTTGCCACAAAAGCAGCAAAGTGATGAAATAACTGACATGTGTGTCAGTAAGGAAGCAGGTAAACACTCGTGGTGACAACAGATGCACAACCATCCAGCATGACTAGCTTAATGAGGAAATTAACTGATGAGCTAAAACAAAAAGCAAAAGTTTTAAGTTGTAATTGAAGATATTGCAGATTCAAGAATATGGTTAACTACATAAAGGCAAAATAAAACATGTAAATACTGAAATCTTTGTATTATTTTATTCCATTTAACTTCTATTTAACCAGGTGAAATCTCATTTGTGGTTATATGAACATGTGGTGCATGTAAAATGGCCAGTTATTTAACTTAAATAGCTGGGAAATTATGTGCGGCTTTTGGATGTTTCCTGACAAAGATGGAGAAGGGAGCAGCGTCAGCGATGTCAGCAGCTTTGGTCGCGGCACTGGTGGACAGCAGCAGTGAGGAATCAGAGCCGGTTCACGATCCTGTGTACCTCTCACTGACAGATACAACAGAAGTCATATTAAAACTGGTCTGGTATCTGTTAGCTTGACAAAAGGATTGGCCTCAAGTTTAGGTGGATGTTGTTGTAACCTATTTTGTTTCATCTGGTAAGTGTGCAGGCTGCTGTAGTAGATGAAACAGAATTTCACTTCATGTGATTTGAATGCAGATTATTTGGAAATGGTTTTTGTCGAGGTAAAGAAACAAAGGAAAAAGAAAAGGCTACATGTGGGTGCATATGTAGTCCTTTTTCTATTATTTTAAATTCTTGTATTAGTAGGTGCCTAACCTAACTCACTCTCTGTGTTTTGCATTGACTGGGTGATGGTGGCCTGGGATGCTCATACACTCCTAGCGTGAATCATTGTTCCATTCCGCCCCCGCTAACCCCATTGGGAAAGTTAAGACACAACCAAAAGATGTGAAAAAGGGGGAAAAAAATCACCATTAGACTTAACAAGCATGTTTTTTTTCATTCATCATACAGACTCATGTCAAGTCACATGATGATCTACAGCTGCACAAGCACAAAGCACTTAAAGACAAGCAAGTTAAAGATCAAATATCTGTACAAAGGAATAACTGATTGTTCTGGGCTTTTACAAAATAAAAAATACAACAAACGAATAAAAAAATAACAGGAAAATCAAACGACATGCTTTTTTAATCAATGTCTTTTGCCATGCCTCATGAAGGATTCTGTATTGTTTGCTAATGAAATGACTTGTCGTGTCATTCTAGCCTATTAATACCAGAGCTGTCACTCACATGCTACCTTAGACTTCCAAGTTATTAATCTCACAGCAGGGTTCTTCCATCTCTCTGTCTTCTACGACTAAATATGGCTTTAGTTCTCACTGTATACTTCTTTAAAGGCAGATTACATCTGTACACAAGATACAGACATATTATCTTCTACTTCACTAGATAAGATATGCACATGTTTCCACTAGATATTAGATTCAATCCACAACTCTAACCTTAAGGATGTGTTACCATAACTTTAGAAGAAATAGTATAAAAGGGCTTTTCCAGGCATCATGAATGCTGGGTTTGAATCCCCCAACACCAGTACCCTTTATATCTCTGCACTTTTCACAGATCTATGCATTTAAAAGGATTTTGTCTGAGGCTATTATTACTGCAAGAGGCAAATGCTAGGAAGATAGATGAAGTGGAACAGAAACTTGAGACAACATTGCCCAGAGGGAGTAAGCTGGGAGGTGGATTTGACTGCAGAGAAAACCATAAAGAGGGACGAAATTTTATTAGCTGAAACGTATAGTTAGAATAAGTCACACTGACTTTTAGTTTGAGGGTCCTGAGAACTTGATCGCTCTGGACTGACATCCAAAGACACGTATGTTACGTTAGTTAAGCAGGTATTACTTCTAAATGTGCTAACTTGAGTACATATGTCTTATTTTACTTCTAAAGAAACACAATACTCTTCCATTTCACTGAAGCACATTTTTCATTTTATGTCAATGTAGCAGTTAAGGAGTACATCACAATAACCTGCAAAGAGGTTATTTTAAGTGATAAGCCTTTTTTTTATTGTTATATGAGCAATGAAACACATGACTACCACAAACAGGTTAAGGCAAAATATGTGATGTATTGTAATTTAATCAATGCAACGTGTCAAAATGCTAGTATGTGCACATCTAAGTCATTAATTCATTCATTTTCTTCACGAGTTATTCAAATTAAAGACCTTGTCCATAACTTTTTTGACTTTTAAAATATCCGTTTATGACCTGTTTTTTCAGCGCACCAAAATTCATTGAGCAAATTTCCAGAGCTGTTACTGGTGAGCAGCGTCCCGCTGCTGAAAAACTGCACGAAACAACTTTCTGAACCGGGACATGATGTGAGTTTTTGCTTCTCGATATAAAAAGGAACTGGCTGTTTTGAACACGCAATTCAATTTTTGCTGATTCAGCAAAGAAATGCAAGATAAAGAGAGAAAGGGACAAAACAAGATTCATCTCCAAATTGTTTTTTGCTGGCTGGAGAGAGCTAACAGGTATGGTAGGATGCAAGATGGATGCTGTAGATAGGGGGCGCATTAAGGGGAAAATGACAAGAGTTCTGTCGTGTGTCTTTAAGGGTCGCAGGGCAGCTGGAGCCTATCCCAGAAATCATCAGGTGAGAGGCAGAGTACACCCTGGACAGGTTGCCAGTCTAAACAAAGTGTTAAATTAGTGAGTTTACAGAGATTAATAGATAGAGAATGTAATTAAGCTGCATTACAAGACGAGGTTGCAGCTGATTGGCATTGTGTGGATGTGAGACAGTAGAGAAGCTGTAATCACCTCATGGAAAGGGAAACAAGGCCAAACGAGTGTGACTTTTCAGCCTGTTTGGACATTACAGTTTTGCAAAAGGGGAGTCCTGTGTGCATGTGCAGATTCGACAAAAGACTGGCAACACCTGTCCCACAATGTCAGAGGAGCCATAAGTGTCAGTACAACAAGCTGTTAGGTTATGCTGTGTTCAGCTTAGATTTGCATATAGTTGCAGCCGTGTAGTAACATTTTGCAGGTGGACCAACATGTTGCATGGGTTTATCTTGTTTCTTGTCCTCTTTTTCAGTCACAACATAAATGTGATGGAAAGGAATTTATTATTAAGGAAACAGAAAAACACAGATAATCTATGACATTCAGGATAATAAGAAAAACACCACAACTTATCACAGAATAAGCACCTCAAAATCTGAGACCATGGTCCTAAGCCGGAATAGGGTGGATTGTCCTCTCCGGGTCGGGAGTCAGGTCCTGCCTCAAGTGGAGGAGTTTAAATATCTCGGGGTCTTGTTCACGAGTGAGGGAAGGATGGAGCGCGAGATCGACAGACGGATCGGTGCGGCGTCTGCAGTAATGCGGGCTCTGCGCCGGTCTGTCGTGGTGAAGAAGGAGCTGAGCCAGAAGGTGAAGCTCTCAATTTACCAGTCGATCTACGTTCCTACCCTCACCTATGGTCATGAGCTGTGGGTCGTGACCGAAAGAACGAGATCTCGTATACAGGCGGCTGAAATGAGTTTCCTCCGCAGGGTGGCCGGGCTCTCCCTTAGAGATAGGGTGAGGAGCTCAGTCATCCGGGAGGGGCTCAGAGTAGAGCCGCTGCTCCTTCGCATCGAGAGGAACCAGTTGAGGTGGCTCGGGCATCTGGTCAGGATGCCTCCTGGATGCCTCCCTGGTGAGGTGTTCCAGGCACGTCCCTCTGGGAGGAGACCCCGGGGAAGACCCAGGACACGCTGGAGGGATTATATCTCTTGGCTGGCCTAGGAACGCCTCGGGATCCCCCCCGCAGAGTTGGCAAATGTGGCTGGGGAGAGGGAAGTCTGGGCTTCCCTGCTTAGGCTGCTGCCCCCGCGACCCGACCCCGGATAATCGGCACGAAGATGGATGGATGGATGGATGGATGGACCACAACTTATCTTGTGTTTCAGCAGATTTTCTTTCTTTTAGATAAAAATTGTAGTGAGTCATTTTCTAATAACTAACTACCAGGACCTCTGACTGAGAGACAGTAAAGCTTTGTGAATGGTAAAACCGACCTTCTGTCAACAACAACCAAGTCATAGAAGCCGTGTGGCTGATGCTGTTTGTGTGCAAATTTCTCAGATTAAGGTAATCTTCAGTGTGCTCCATACTGCTGCTCAGTCTGCAGAGATAATTTCATTACATGCAGGCTCATCAGTATAGCTGAGTGAGGCGTGCATAGGACTGACTAAAGCCCACACTCTGTTGTCCATATCATGGCACCATCAAAGAAACAGGTGGATCCCAGATGGTCACATAAGGGCTTTGGGAGGTAGAAGACCGACCTCAGATTTGGTCCTGCTGCCGCCTGTCACCATACACATACATTTCAGTGCTCTTCAGAACTCCCACAAACAAACTGACTTAAAGCTTCACCAGTAAAATACAGTATTTTTCACAGCAAAATATCATGCTTTTATATCAGAACTAATTACCTCATACATTTTTAAGGTTTCACTTTGGCATCACATTCAGGTGTAACACAGTAAAGGTTCAGAAACTTTGCCTGTCGCATATTGTTTTATTGGTTGCTCGATGTGGTACAATTCTGTCAGCATAAGTATCTTTTAGTAACAAAGTATCTTTTTTAAATCACAAACATGTCTTTTTTTTTTTTCTTCCTCATAACTTACCAGTATGTACAGAAGCGTAGAGCTACAAAAAAGTTGGAGCCTTATGATGTTATAACGTGATACGGCCCAAACTTTCTTCATTAGGATGATAGCTCTACGCTTCCGTAAGTATGTCTTCTCTCGCTAACAGTTAAAAAAAAAAAAGCCACGGCAGACAAAAGTTTAGGAAAATGAAAAGTTGTTTGAAAATGTTATTGCTTAAACTTGTTTCTCTTCTTTTGACAGTTATATTTAATAAAACATGGAGGGCAAAATAACATTTATGACATGTTTATGTTGGAGAAAAGTCTAAATATTTTACAAAAATGGGAAAAAAAAACAAAACAACTTTTAATAATTTAATTATATCAAATCTACTTTATTTACAATATTTTACAATACTGTGTAAGACTGTGTTGTAATACAAGTATACTTAACGATTCCAGCACATTTATAGTATATAAACTGGAATTTACACTGTGTGCCTTTATGTAAAAATTAATTTGCTTTATCTTTGAATGTGTGATGGGAACAGGAGCCAAGCCCAGCTCATGTTGGAAAATGACAATTTCTTCTCCCAGTTATGGCCACCGAACTCTTTAAATACGTTTGTGCATGCACAACAGCTTTTACCAGGAAGACCTGCAGAAAAAGGACATATATGTTCAAGATTGCAATCCTGCTATATATTTACAAAGGAGCAGAGAAATGAAAAGGAAGTGCTCAGTGCATCATGGGACGTCTCCACAGCTAGACTACCACTAACTCTAAGACTTGTTAAAAATGAAGGTTTTAAGCTTGATCTAAAGCTAGAGACGGTGTCTGAATCCTGAACCCTCAGTGAGAGCTGGTTCCATAAGAGCTGAAGGCTCTTCCTCTCATCGTACTCTGCACTGTGTACCTTATAATGCAATTCTCTTCATGACAAATGAAGATTTAGTTCATAAGTCAATCGGTTTTCCTCCTCTCTGCAGAGAGAAGATAAATTAATGTCGGTATTGCTTTGAAATGTATAACTTTGAGAAGGTGTAAATATTTCACCCTCATATTTATTTTCTATTTTGTTTTATTTGTTGCCTTTAAAGGAATGACTCATAGATTGATCAACTGACACAGAAACCAATTTAAATTGTTTTTGCCCCAAAGATAAACTAACTCCCGGCATACTGAGACCACTCTGCTCAATCGTTTGCTTTATCAATTTCTAATTCTCCATTAATGTGTGAGCTTTTTGTTTGCACCTATATTGTAGCAAATAATGTGGGGGGGGGGGGGCATTATAAAATTATTTAAATTAAACAATTTTGTCGACATATGAAATATTTATTTAGACTAATGCTGGAAGCACATTTTAACTGGCAGGAAACAGGGTTGAATCTGATAAAATCCCATTTCATGCCTGCTTGTCTCTGCTGTCTCTACATGACCAGCCATCCTGCTGGCAACACCTTGTTTTGACTTTTCATGAGATTCTTTTTGAATCGGCCCACTCCGCTGTGGTCTGCAGACAGACCCTCTAGATTTTGCTGCTGCTTGGTCAGGCACGCACTGATGCATAACGTTGGAGAGTTTGTTGTATGCATCAAATATTGCTGAGACTGATGCATCATGGCAGTGATACCAAAAGTTCAGAAACACTCAGTTTGTATGGATTGGTGGTTTGCAGAAATGTAAAACAACAACTCTCTGCTCCAGTTACTTGACTTCTCAGGACTGAGGTTTTTTTTTTTCTTTAAAAAGAAATGTTAAATAACTGTTAAATAGAAAACTGTTGTTGTTGCTTGTTGTCAGCCACATTCATGTATTCTGTGGCGATATTTAATGAAAATGGCAGGTTATCACCAAATAAAAATGGACAGATAAAGGATAAAACAGGAAAAAACCAGCAGCAAGTGATAATTAAAAAGCTTCACAACCAGTCATTGCTGATAGAAAGAACTGACATTAAGCAGTCAAAATAGTTAGAAAAAAAATCACATTAGCAAACAAGCCCACACGCAGCAAAGATGTTTAAATAATCCTGCCTCCCCAATTCCTGGCATGAAAGAGCCTCTAACCACCACACATCAACTTCCAGGACATCAAAGAGTGACACTGTAGGAGGAAGATGTTGATGACTTGATTGTGTTTTATTTCTTTCTATTCATTTGTTCTTTAGGTTATGCAGCAGATTAAACCAAGAATGGATGAGAACATGAGAGACAGGTAAAAGATTTCAGAAATTAATGGATTGATGAAAGAAAAAATACTAAAAGGCACAGAGAGAGAACAAGATGCAGTCCAAAGATGTCAGGCAATTAAAAAATGTCAACATTTTCCCTTCCAAATCTCAAGTTTTTAGTAATAACATGACTTCTGTTTTATTATTCCTATCTTGGTATCGTGCATCAAGCCTTTGATTGAAAATGAACAGTTAATAATATCTAGCATGTTATCAGAAATGGGCTTAAATTGATTGATAAAGAAGAAAATTATGAAAATATGTAATCATAGATATTTAACAAAATGATTAATTCCATGACATGCAACAAGAAAATCCAAACTGAATAGGAAGACCATAAACAGGTCTGTTCACTCACTGATTGATTAAAAGGTAATTTACTAAAGTTTTCTCTGTCTCAAGCTGTTTTGTAGTTTTTCGTTGTTTTTGTTTGTTTTACTGGTTTCCTTATCTCATGTCTTTTATTAACTATTGTTTTATAGTTTTATATTTTGTGTTCAGCACTTTGTCTCAGTTGTTGTTCTGTAAAAGTGCAGCTAAATGTTGATAAATGTGTTTTCTGTTTTTTACCAACCGTAAACGGAAAAGGTTTTGCCAAGATCCAACTCCATGAGGGAAGAACAGAAAAGTAGCAGATAGTTTCCAGTACGAGCAGATGTAACTTTGAAAGAGTTAAGATCTATTTATACTCACAGAATTTGCATAAGGACGGTTACAGCCTCCTCTCAGATCCGCAAAGGCGTGATGTACATCTCCTCTAGACCTGACGTGCATTCCTGCTCGCATCACAGTTGCATGGAAGTACACCCTTGTGATTAGCTGGTTTGTGATTACACTTTTACAAATTTCTGGAACTTCTAGTTAAGTATGTGTGTAAAACATGGAAGACAAACTGCAACACAGTGGTTGAGTGTGCATGAGCTTATTTTATTATTTCATGCAGTGCTAACTAGTCATAAAGCCCCATGAGGACAGGGTCCAATTCTTCATGAAAACAGGCAACGTTTAGCCAAACAAAAGAAGGACCTGCATGAGATGAGTGATACTTAAACATGCATTTTCTTACAAAATTTTACAAAGTAAATAAGCAAATTGACATTTAATCATTTTAATGATTGTATATATTGCAAAAAAAGAGACATTTCTGAACTAAACATGTCTAATATTAAACGTTAATGCAATGAAATAAGCTAAATACATTTACTAGTTCATAAACCAGATTGTCTCTCAGCATTATTTGAAAAATGGCAGAAACATGAACAAATGGAATAAAAAAAACAACATATAAAGCAGGCAGATCACAACAAATGCACAGTGGAAGACCCCAAATTTCATAGTTCATTCATTTATTCATTCATTCATTGTCTGTACCGCTTAGTCCAATTCAGGGTCACAGGGATTAACAGATGAGCGGCACGACACACCCTGCAGGTCGCCAGTCCATAACAGGCCGCTATAGACTTCCTTTTTTAAAATACTTTTTGCACATTTAGGTCTTTTAAACTAACAATAAAGAGCACATTATGTACATACACAAAGTATCAAAATAAAAAAATAAAAAAAAGTTAAATATCAGCTAAATACTGAAGACAACTTTCAAGAAATGAGTTAATGTTTGTTTATTAGGGTTTAAAGGGACTTATGAGGATTTAATGGAGTATTTGCTGAATTAACTACCCTGCTGGTTGAAGTAATGTATATGATCTCACTGAACTCAGCCCTGTTTTACTCTGAAAGCTCAGTCAGATGGTGGTTTGGACTTGTTGGTATTTCTCATTCCGTCTGAACCACCTGGGGGGCTTTGCTTGGTAACACCTCTGCCAATTCAAGCACTCCTGTCTGTCTGAAGCAGACATGAAAGACACCAAAAATGAAAGACCCAAAGACACCCACTGAGCTGCAGCGCCTTTACATATGAGGAGTGAGATTCTGCTGTTCCTAAATGAGGAGAAACATCAGATCAGAAACATTGAAAAAGTCACGGTGATGGCTACAGATTCCTTTTGGCTATGATGTAGGTGACAGGCAATTAGTTCCATTTCTGTATATCTTAAGCATCTGGTAAATTAAAGATAAGAAATCAAGCTGATATTTCCACACATAAATGCTGCGTTGTCTTTTAAGAATAACTTGCAGCATCGCCTCCATTTCGGTGGTCAGCCCATGCTTTCGGTTTGGAATGATTCAACAGCAAAGCTCTCTGAACAACAAATTCTTTCTGACATAGATATTCATAAGATTTAAACATAAACTTGCTTACTTTGCAGCATGGGTGACTGATTTTAGATGCTATTATGTGAATACAAACATCAGAGATTCCTGTTCAAATATTTAATAGCAAGGTTTATCATTTGCTTGATCTTTCATAGACAATGTCAACATACAATTAGCAATTGTTTTTTATGCATTTGTTTTTTTTGTTTTTTTTTTATATCAGCTATTTTGACATATTTCTACTATGAACTGGACCATAAGGTGCTTGGATAGTGAAGGCAGCCACGAATAAATTGGCTGTATCGTCCTAAATTCTGGCAAATAAAGGCACCATTTCTCTGTGCTGTCTTCAGAGGAGCCTTTGATATATATGACAGTTTGACATATTCAGACTAGAAACGTGGACTTAAGAGGATCTCATCTCAAGGCTATTGATACTTTTCTCCCCAAGGAAAGCATCCATGCATCACTCTCCTGTGGTGGATGTTGGTGCACATGGCCCTTGGCTCAAAGCTCCTGGAGTTGTTCTCCCATGCTGTCATTTAGAGAAGTGTCAAGTTTCCTGATAAACAGAGAAAAACCTAAAGTGAGAGCATTTTCTCATCCATGATTCTTCTTTGGTGGATTTTATTGATTCATGTTAGAGATAGAGTTATGAGTGAGTACTCTTATGCGTGGGTTGCAGTGCAAACCTGCAGTGAATGCTGATGCATAGCATATTTAGGAGGCAGAAGGGACAAAATGTTATGAAATGTGAAGGGTATCATTTGTTTTAGTCCTGGTTAGATGGACCGCATTAGTAAGATTTCAACTGTATATTGTTGAAAGGACAAATCAAAAAGTGGCAAAGAGAGAAACACTGTGAGAAAGCTCTTGAATAATAGCCACAGTATTGTTACTTAAACTAATCATAAAGCTCCCATAGAAACCAGTACCACATGACCCAAACCTGTAGTGTAAGTGTGGGCTCATATGTTATGTTACCGACAGGTTTTCATGTTCATCTTAACTGTTGCAAGCCTATAGCTAGAGTTCCAATCGTTCAGTATGCCTGACTTTCTGAGTGATTAACCTGTTTATTCTCTCTATGTTCATTGATTTTGTTCTGACACAGATGAAACTTCTTCTCTTGCCGCTGCCTACCTTGCAAAAATCCATTTATTAATGGTCCCCCAAGTCACATTTTAACTGAATAAGATCTAAAAAGTAATATTTTTATGCCACAAACCAACAGATGTTTGTGATTAGAAAAGAAAACAAAAAACAAACAAAAAAAAAAAAAAAACTACTGAAATTATGATTACAATGCAGTGTCAGAGTGTAGAGATGGCCATATTTAGATTGTTTATAAAATAATGGTTAATCACGGAGATGCATGATATTGGCTTTTTGGCTGATATAAAACACCTACCCAGCCTGATAAGGGTGAGATAGAGACTGTGCAGAACTACACGTAGCCTATCTGTGGGTAGCTCTAGACCAGTAGTTGCAGTCATCTGCTAACACAGACACAACATACAGGAAGGCAAAGAGTCTTCCTCTGTGACTGAAGTCCGACAAGACCGACAAAGACTGTATTAAAAAGTTTTTAATTATTATAATCTTTCTCTTTCAGTCATTTCCTATTTTAATTTCAGCAACACTTTTTTGTTTTTAATCAGTAGTTTTTTTTTTAAACACCTCTCAATTTCATTACATTAAATTAATATTATGGACATATTGAAATAATGTAACACACAATTGTTGCTCAAGTGAGAAGAAACAATTGATGCAAATACGAGGATCAATCTGTTGCTAAGCCCTGCGATGGACTGGCGAGCTGTCCAGGGTGTGCCCTGCCTCCCGCGACCCTTAATCAGACCATGTGGTTTGGATAATGAATGAATGAATCTGGTGCTAAATAAGACATGCAAACTGACAATGTCTTGAAATGATCCAGCGATAATATGACTGAAGTACACCCACCTAGCATCAGCTAGCATCCTATCGACATGTTAGGGGTATATTTATGTAGAGTTCCAAGTGATCTGTAAAACATCTGTAGTGTAAACACAACCTGATCAAGAAAGCTAATTACAACCACATCTGTCAACATTGTTCACTATAAATGAAAGTTTTGTTGCTGCCCAACCAGCTAACACAGGAAAAGCTTCACAGTACATCACTCTGCCTTTTATAGCATAAATGACAAGTGGCTACCTGGGCTGAAGGTGATACAGTGCAAGAAGATAACTGACATTACTTTCAATGAGAACCTGGATTGATTACTTCTTTTAAAGGTCTCCTTTATACTCCTTTATACTTTTTACTAATAACGCCCTGATTTCAATTATTTATAGTTTATTGAAAACCTATGAGGAGGAAGCTTAATGCACAGAAGGCGGTCACAGTGTAACACCCATTAATTATACACAGCTTAAATCCCCAAATACTCCTAGTTTCCAATGTTAAGTTTTCCATCTGATTTCGTTTGTAACTGTTGTAGTTTTAATTTTCACCAGCAGAGTGCGCATCGATTTCCCTATGTATACTCTTCCTCTGCAATTTTTTTTTTCCTGCATGTGATAAAAAGATTTGTAATAGAAAAAAAAAAAAAGAAAACTGCTGCTCTATGCAGGTTGTTTTGTTTGGTGTATGACTGAGTTGTGATGGCGAGCCAGAGCCTGGACCAGAGGAACGTGGAGCAGGATACCGGCTTTTTAAGAGGCATATATATCTGACTATAATCAGCATAAAAGTGAAATGAGATGCCATGCCTTCTAAGGATTGATCCCAGGGGGAGTAAATACAAAGAGAAAAGCAAGGGCCCTAAAATTGACCCCTGTGGAATCCCATAAGGAAGTGGAGCAGAGCTGGATTCAATATTTCCTAAACTCACGCTCATGCTCCTGTCAGACAGATAGGACTTGAACCACTCCAATGCAGTACCATAGATACCCAGAAGGTGGCATAACCGAGCCACTAAAGTGGCACAACAGTGTCAAACGCTGCTGTCAAGTCCAATAAAATAAGAATTGTATAATCACCAGAGTTGTTTGCTAAGAGATTGTCATTAAATACTTTTAACAAAGCTGACTCAGTGCTGTGTAAAGCATTTGGTTGCTCTGTTTTTTTTTTAAGTATTGTTCTTCTTACTTATATCCTCCCTGAGCAAAACACAATCTTCTGATATTGGCCTAATTAGAAAGTACATGATCATCACCTTAGCTCATGTACAGTAAACAGTGAACAGTAAACAGTGTTACAACAGTAACTGGAAGCTACCGGTGTGAGGAGATCGATGTTTGTGTGATAAGTGGTATTATTTTGACATTATGTCAACAATACAGACACATCAACACCCCGTGCAGCAAACAGAAGACCCAGGCAGTCATATTGATTAGTTCTTTACTTAAATACTCCCGCCTCATTTGTGTGAATTATATTGTGAGGCTACAAAGACCAAGTTGTAGAGAATCATCAGGGGGCAAACAATTAAAATTGTGACTTCAAATAAATATTGAAAAGAAATGCTGCAATTTGAAGTCATGTCAATATGCTTATATGAAGAAAATGACTAAATATTAAATATTTTTCTTGCAACTCATGATATTTTTTTGTGTCTCTAAGCTCTATAGTACACACATAGACATATGTTATGTGGCTGACATGTGAATGTGTTAACTGTTTATATGTAAACGGAGTATCTGCAAAAAAGTTCATTTAGATAGAGTTAATGGCTGCATATGCAACAAGTTCAGGATTTAAAAATGAAATGGGACAGATCTAGATGACTTTCCCATGTGCAGATGCAGACATCATTTTCCTCAACAACATCTGATTGTTTGTTGATTAACGTCTGACCGGGTGTTGTTCCACGATACATTCAGTCAATACATTAATAACTGTTCACTGTTTTCGGATGTTTCAGACTGTCACTATAATAATAAGATACAGTCAAGTTCTCCTTTGGTAAATTTTATTGCTAATTAAATAAATAAATGTAATTATATTTACCATTCCATTGCTTAGACAATATGCATAATATTAGTTATTTTTTCCTGTATTTGTAGATATCTGCCTTTTGCTTACATAACTTCGTTTTAGTTTTATTTATCAGAAAAGCATCTACAGAGGTTAAAAGACAAAGTGTTTCATTCACGGTAAAAAATTAAGACGAGTTTTAAAACATCACATATTGTATGGTGAATCTTTTATCTGAATGTTAGTGGCCTGGAGGTTAAATAAGACTGTGGGCCATAGTTAGCAGCAAATGGTTGCCGCAACATTCAAATATATTAATTCTATGATTAGATGGTGTTTAATAATTATTTCTGCAAAGAGTTTTCAATCGTGCACTCCACTTGCACTAATATAGGATAAATCCTCTTCTCAATAAATGAGCTTTATCTATTGCCAATCATATATGCATGTTATAGGAGGTGGCCTCATGGGTTCAAATCCCACATGGGACAATTATCTAATATTTCTGCTCAATACAACTTCCTTCCTCTTTTTAATCTTTAAGAAAGCATTCCTCTCTTTGCATTTTTTATCACTTTCTTTTTCCTTTTTTCGATTTATTTCATACTTTATCAGATTAGAAAGAATACTGCACGTCTGCTAGCTGCTGGAATGTGCGGCTGCACTGTCCTCTGTCAGAAGGACACACATCCAGAGGTGCTTTATGTATAAGGTGGTTTATTTACCTGAGATAATAAGATTATGTTGTGCTTTCTACACACCAAAACAGTCATATCAAAGTGAAATTACAGTTCAACATCATCATTTCAATAAGCTACACTCGTGCTCTATGAGCAGTTCAAATAATTAAAGTGCTCCCTTAAATTGCCACTAGATCCCCCTAAAATTATCACATCATGCCTTTCACTAATCCAGGACAAATTTATCTTAGCTTTCACCACTTAAAAATTCATTAACTTCAGTAACATCTTCACCTTTTTTGGTGAATTAACATCAGTAATTACACATTATCGCATTCGCACTTGCTGGTCTGTAATGACACCACAATTCTAGTTAGATATGTTTTTTAAGTTTAAACCTTAAAGTAGAGACATAAAGAGTCGTCAGATTCCCCCAAAATGGCAGACAAAGCTTCAGTGACAACATATGAGTACTCTAAAGACCTTAGGATGAAACTTCATTTTCCCAATGGGACCTGTCTTCTCTTCATGTTTTCTATGATAGTCAGTCTTACTGATGCAATCACCAAGAGTATATGGGCTCATAACAGACCTTTGTTCAGCTTCTTGTGGTAACCACTTCAAGGTTCTTTTGGTCACAGGTTGCCACTGAGCAATGGATGCTCATATTAAGGTGAGTAGTACCGTATTTTGGTCTGCTTTAGCAAAAAAAGGAAGAGTAGAGGAGCTGTAATCACCTCAAATATGTGCATATAGTTTGGTTGAAACTTCCAGAGGCTATACACTAAATATGTCAGGGTGTCGTGTTTATTCTCCTGAACTGATGCCATCACGTGTCATTCCTCCTGCTTCCCTTTTATACCCATTCTTTCCTGTCTGCTGAGACAGTGTGAAAACAGCGTATAGAAGTTTTAATCTGGAATATGTCCCTTCTGTCAGTCTCTGTAAAACACATTATACTGCATTCCTCATGTGCTTGATATGAATCCAAGATAAGCTTGTCCATATTGTTTGGCAGAGTTCTCATATTTCCCATAATAAGTGATGGAAGATATGATTTAACTTCATCCTCCTGTCTATTCTCTTCTGCCCTACATCCCACGTGTCTCCTGTTCAACTCCTCTGGGTATGGGGTTTCACCCCAGGCAGTGGTGGGGCTTTGGAAAGCTCAATCGGCTGCTTCTGCATGAAAACATCTCCTCCATTGGCACAGCTACTCATTATAGCAGATGGTAAAAAATGCCAGAAGTACCAGCAGAAATCACTTCCAAACCAGGGTGAAAAGATATGGCTAATTAACCTAAAAAGTAATTAGATGTTCCATCTTTTCCTTCTTTTCTGGAATACAGGATGTTATCTGTCTCTTGCTGCCCTTTTAACTATTTACATGCATACTGCTCAGGGCAGTATGTGGAAATAACCCTGTGAACAAATAAATAATTGTAATTTCTTCTAAGAAGGATCTGGCAAATATTTTAAATGCATTTCCTAAAGATGCATTTTACTCATAGTTTTTTTATCTGGACTATAGCGTACCATTACTTACCCTCTCTCCAGTCGGTGTTAAACTGGCCACACAATCATGTATGTTTCACTTTCATCAATACCTCCTCTCTCTGCTCAGTGCAGTATGTGAAAACAACCCTGTACATGTAACTATTAGATCCACAAACACTTTAAAACTATTCATCAGGATTTCCTCTGAGAAAAAGAAAGACTCAAGTCAAAAGAAAAGAAAAACAAAAAACTAAAAGTAGAGGACAGAGATGAGCCATCTCTTTTAGGAGATGAAGATGACAATTATTGTGCTGTGCAGCAAAACATCTGTTATTTCTGTTGCTTCTAATGTCTCTGCACCGGAAGCATACCGTGTGGTTTAGCAGGATTGAAGAGTTAGTCAGTTAGTCAGTTATCACATGACGAGCGGTATGATTTCATGTTATTGTATCTGACCTTAAGACACCCTTCATCATCTTTGAAGAGATTATTGAAAAGATGAGGAAAATGACACTTTTGTCTCGTAGTGACAACAACTATGCCCCTTGACAGCCTGTGACATTTATGTCTCTACTTTCCCATGGCAGATCATTTCCATCCTGCCTGAGGTCAGCCTCGGGCCACTTTTGTTTGGCGTAACTAGCCAGTCAGTTCTACAAGCAATGGGATTTGGCATAAAGTGATGACTTAGGTTCTACCTCTTCTAGGCTGACTGATATATTTCACATTTCAAGAACCCAGCAACAAATCTGTAATAAATCACTGTATAAAGCCGTAGCTGGTACTGTACTAGTGCTGCCATATATTCATGCCATCGTATCACAACTTAACAAGGATTTGAGTAACTGAAAAATTTAAGACATTTTAAGAAAACATCATGATTATTAAGTTAACTAAAATGAACCAAAAAGTCAAGAAATTTGGGTGATTATGTTTTGTAATCACTCCTTTTTGGCAATAAATTTATACTGTTTACTGTTATACTATTTTCTTTTAAAATTACACCACTCATTATGCATTTGGAGGATTTTTGTTTTAAGTTTCTGGTCCTCCAAAGTACTGCCAGTCATGTTCTGTATGGCATCTGATAAGTGGTACTGATGTGGACATTGCTGTGCTGGTTGTTTGAATGTGATGGTGAGGGGCGGCATCTTCCATATTGGAAAAACCAAACATCACATCATTTAAATCTGTCTCAATTCAAAAAAATATAGAGATGAGATTCTACAACCAATGATAACTTCATATCTCCACAGTGTGGGACTAGTCTCTGACCCTGAAGATGACAATGCTTGACGCCCCAAAAAGTAACATTTATCAAAGACCACCAACAGAATTTGGGAGTTGACAGGTTGGAAAGACCTGCAGTCCGTTTACTGTTTGTGCCAGAGTGACCAACACAACCGCGTTGGCTGACTTGTGATTAATACTGGTTAAAGAATAGAATATCTTCCTACAGTAGAGCCATAAGCTGGTGACCACAATGAAGAGGAGGTGCCAGGGTGTGATAGTTGTGTGGTTCTTCAACATGCTAGTAATGCCACTGTTTATTAAATTAATAAAGTGTTAAACTGCAAATGTGTTTTGTTTTTCAGACTTGAATCATTCAGTCCAACAAACAAAACCGAACATGAGTCAGTAGCAGAATAAGCTGCTTGGCCTTGACAGAGAAGATTTGGCAAATATTAAAAATGCATTTTCCTAAAGAAGGTGACACTTTTTAAAGGGGCAATAAATGGAAATTCATCATTTCTGAATTGAAGGAATTTGAAAACAATTGTTATTTTATCTGGAATAAAGCACAACATTACTGACCAGCTCTTCAGTCACCGTTAAAAAGTTAGCCTGGCCACACATTCATGTATGTTTCATGTGAATCACAACCTCCTCCTCCTCTAGCCTCTCCCTCTTCTTGTACTATTAAAGGCTGCAGCAAGCAAGCACTAGTTTCATCACTATTACCCATAGAATTTTGCAAAAAATAAATATCACATTTAAAACAATGGAAACATCTACATATACCTCTCACACACACAATTTGTCTAATATATATATATATATATATATATATATATATATATATATATATATATATTTATTTATATACTTTTTCAAATATCCTGATGAACCATCATCAAAATTTTTGTCCACAATTTGCCTGTTAAGTAAGACTCTGTCACCAGAGAGATTTGACTCTTCTTTTTATTTTTGTCAGTGTGACATAAACAAGTGCTCTGAAGGACTGTTTGACTCAAAGACAATAATAAATGGCCAGCTGCAAATAAAAAAAATAAAAGAACAAAGACTATAATAATGCAGAGTTAAAACTTCATTCAAATATATGTAACTAGATTAAATTTTTAATCATTGCAATATAACAAATTAGTATATAAACATGCAACAATCACCACAATATAGTTGTTTCATGACAATGTATCTAACTGTGTATCCATATGAAATGAAAGTAGGACCATAGGGTAGAAATCACAGTTTGGTTGGGTTGCTTGGTGGTGGTTTTTGATCTCCGAGGGCTTTTTTAGCTATGAGTGCTAAACGTTGTTTACCACAGTAATTTATGTAATAAATAAAAATGTGTTCAAGACAATGCATGCATTTGTTTTCTCCAAAGAAAATACCAGAAAAGTTGAGGCTAAGTTGGTCTTTTGGTTATCTTTAAGTTGCAACTTTTCCAGGGTAAAACACCTGCTATCCAGCATGGACTACTCAGTCAGCAAAACATTCTTTGTAAGAAGTTGATCATGCTCGGACATTATTATGTTATTCGGAAAACGTGTTAGCTCTTGAAGCCATGTGGAGGTTTTAATAAACCTTGAACAAGATTTGAAATATTTGTGATGTTCAGTCTGTGGCCTCACAGCAAGAAGATCACTGGTTCGAGCCCCAGTTGGGGGGAGGTTTGAACAGTGGCTTTTCTGAGTTTGCATGTTCTCCTCATGTATGCGTTGGTTCTCTCCTGGTATTCCGGTTGCTGGGATAGGTTCCAGTAACTTTTTATTGGACCAAGTGGTTGGGAAAAAGAATGGATGCTGTGCAGTTGGCTGCTTGGATAAAAAATGTTATAAATGTCTTTGGGCAACATTTAGTGTACAAGATGTTTTTTTATTCCTCAGCCAGGAACATGTGGGTGGTCTGTCAATAGCTTACCAGTGACCATATGAGGACACCAGAATCCAGTGAAATAGAAGAGAATTTTTTCAACAATCAGCACAAGAATAGAAAGAAAAGTGTTTGAGTTCCAAATTTTAGTTTTCAATTTCTGAGTCACTTTACCAAATTATGCATTAACTAAACATTTTCCTGGGTTGGTGCAAAGCTCGGGCTGCACGGTGGCATGGTGGTTAGCACTGTGGCCTCAAGCAAGAAGGTCCCTGGTTCAATCCTCAGTTGGGGCAAGGTTTGGACAGTGGCTCTTCTGTGTGGAGTTTGCATGTTCTCCCTGTATATGTGTGGGTTCTCAGGCTTCCTCTCACCATCCAAAGACATGCATGTTAGGTTAATTGGTTACTCTTAATTGCCCATAGCAGTGAGTGTGTGCATGAGTCATTGTTTGTCTCTGTGTGGCCCTGAGATGGACTGGGGAGCTGTTCAGTGTGTACCCTGCCTTTTGCCCAAAGACTGCTGGGATAGGTACCAGCTTCCCTGCAACCCTTCATCGTACTAAGTGGTTAAGATACCTGACCCAGGTTCAAGTCTGATCAAGGATCCCTTGCAGCAAATATTTCCCCACTCTTTCTGACCCCGTTCTCTGTCAAGTTTGTGTTCAATAAAGGCTACTAGAGACCAAAAGCTCCTTTAAAAAATATATGTACTGTCTCACTGATCATTTAAGAAGCTCCCTATGATGGAGTCCTGTGCTGTACAAGAACTATGAGGTAGTCGTGGCTCCGTTTGAGGTGATTTATTGTGCTCTTCGATCCTGATCCCAACAGTGCAGCAATATAGACGATGAAATATTTTTAAAAAATGTACAATATTTACGTTGGGTTCTCTCACCGAATGATTACACAATGCCAGCTTTGCAGTAATGCTCTCGACTCCTCACTCTCCAGACCATTGAGCTCTGAATGAGCTCCTTATTTACAAAACAGCCACTCTTTCCAAGCAGGAAGTATTTCAATTAAGCAACTAAATGTTCTTGCTGTCAGTTTCTCGTCTACCCACACAAGATACATAAAAAGAAAAATCAAATAAATAAAAACAGTTGAAAAACCAAACCATCATGATAAACAGTGGATCTTGTCTGCTACAAGGTGTCCAAGCATTGCTTCTGTCAGGTAAGTGGGGTGTGTATGCATGAATGGGTGTGATGTCGGTCGGCGGAGTACATGACAAGGCCTCCTTGTCAAGCTCTTTGTAACATATTTTCTGGATCCAGTACAACTATATCCATTACTAATATTCTGTTTCTCTCTCATCGCAAGCTACGATCATTTTCTCAACCTAAATTGTTTATTGAATAATGAGACAAACACACTCAAATGAAAGATGCACTGTTTAAATGCACTGCTTTAGTCAACGCCAAAGCATGGCAAAGCTAAATATTTGTTTATGTCAGCAAAATAAACAGTTTGCAAATTTAAGTTTTTTAATAAATCATTTTGACAAGAGTTTAATGTTAATTTATCATTCATTGATAAGAACAGTTTTACTTCAGTCAATATGATTCTATTCATCTCTAATAATCACCTTTGAGCTAGTATTGCAAGTAAAATAAAAATTCCCCAAAGCAGACAAACTTATTAGCATGTTCCTTTATGCTCACGCATGTTGAGGCAGAAATTGTGCTGTTTTAGGCAAAGAAAAAAATGAATAAAGCAAGTCAAGTGATTTTTTTTTATTTTTTATTTTTTGTCCTCTCTGGAGGACAGAGCTTGAGTAAACATGCACTTGATTGGTTTTCTTCTGTCGATTCCTAGGGGGGGGCTGTGTCTTTATAATAGTTCATCAGCCATAGCTTCAGGGTTGGTGTTATCAACATCAGCCTTGCTGAATCACATCTCGGCTAAAGAAAATGGGGCATATCGACGTAGTGTATGCTGCTGAGAAAGCAAATGTACTTAAGCTGTCAATGAGTAATAGAAGTCCTGACCAGAGGAATGCACATGTTACTATATATTATGCAATATGGTCGCTATCCTGTACAGAATCTATAAAGTTTCTGCACCTTCTTTTCATATTAAGTGGTTCTTTGTGCCAATTTAGAGTGCAATAGTTGCACCTTGGTTATCAGCTGCTTGGAGAATTTCTTTAGCTTTTGTCTGTTGACTGTGGTTACACTGAAAGTCAAATGAAAAGAGAGTGGCTATGGAGAAAGCCTATGAAGCCAGAGAATGCATGGAAAAGTTCTGATGAACCTCGATGACATCCAAAGAATTAAAATCATCAGCATTTATATATCTGAGCTGTTTTTTCAAGCGGCCATTTTTTACCAATGTGGTTTTGGATTTAGGGTGTGCTCATTGCATGAGCAAAACAAAGTGACTAAACTGCAGAAATGAGACAGTATATTTTTGAGACAGATGTTTTTTTGGGTTTTTTTTTAGTTCTCATTTTTACAATGTTGCTTGTCATTGATTGTGACCCAATTTAGAGTCAATGCTCTTCATAGCACTAGTTAGCAACATGTTGGCTACATATGTGACAGAAGAGCAGAAGCACGTTTGGAAGGCACCTCTGAATCCACCCAACAAACTCACACACCATTTGGTATACAGTTGGTGGTACTGGATGAAATTCAACTCAATTCAATTCAATTCAACTTTATTTACATAGCAGCAAATCATGGCAATGCCATACACAGGGAAAAAAAAAAAAAAAAAAAACACAATGAAAGCAAATTTGCAATAGCCTATATAAGGAAACCAACAGATTGAGTTGGAGGCTCCAACTCAATCTCCCATCCTGAGCCAGCACACTGGTGACAGTGGGAAGGAAAAAACGTCCCTTTTTAACAGGAAGGAAACCTCTGGCAGAACCCGGCTCAGGGGACGGGCAGCCATCTGCCTCTGTTGTGTGAGGGGAAGAGGACAGAAAGACAACAACTGGGGGTGAAACTGGTGGTGGATCCCTTACTCTCTCGTTTCGCATAATTTACGATGCACAACATGACGGTTAATGAGCATGTATATCTATATATATCTATATCTATATATCTATAATATATATATATATATATATATATATATATATATATATATATATACATATATACACATATACATATATATATATATATTTATATATAAAAAAAAAATAAAAAATATAACAATATGCAATATATATATATATATATATATATATATATATATATGTATATATATATATATATATATATATATATATATATATAGATAGATAGATAGATAGATAGATAGATAGATAGATAGATAGATAGATAGATAGATATAGATATAGCTAGATATAGATATATGCATACAATATGCAATTTTATATATAACCATATATATTCTTCTCTAAATATATACATATGTACATATATATATACATATATATATATATATA